>NC_059115.1:16383995-16702031 GCF_020740685.1 Jaculus jaculus | reverse complement strand
ACCTTCCTGAGACTACATAGTGAATTGAATTCGAGGTCACCCTGATTTGGAGCAAGATGTTGCTGTGGAAGAAAAGAGAGAGACAGGCTGGAGGGATTGGCTTAGCAGTTAAGGCACTTGTCTGCAAAGCCAAAGGACCCAGGTTCAATTCCCCAAGACCCACATAAGCCAGATGTACAAGGGGGCACATGCATCTGTAGTTCGTTTGCAATGGCTAGAGGCCCTGAGTGCCCTTTCTCTATCTTCTATCTCTCTCTGTGCTTGCAAATAAATAAATAAAATTTTAAAAATAAAAAAGAGAGAAATGTAATTGGAATTACAGATTCCACCATGCCACTGTAGCTTGGTGAACCAGTGACTGTAATGAGTTAAAGACTCACAAGCAGAGCTGAGGAGATGGCTAAGTGGTTAAGGCACTTGCCTGGGAAGTATAAGGACCCAGGTTCAATTCCCCAGTACCCACATAAGCCAGATACACCAAAATGGGAGCATGGAGCGTTCATTTGCAGTGGCTAGAGGCCCTGGCATGGCCATTCTGTCTATCTGCCTCTTTCCGTCTCCCTCTCTTAAATAAATAAAATAAAATATTAAAAAGGGACTCAGCCGGGCATGGAGGCACACACCTTTAATCCCAGCACTCGGGAGGCAGAGGTAGGAGGATCGCTGTAAGTTCAAGGCCACCCTGAGACGAGAGTGAATTCCAGGTCAGCCTGGACTAGTGTGAGACCCTACCTCAGAAAAAAAAAAAAAACAAAAGGGACTCAAGCCAAGCATGGTGGTGCACGCCTTTAATCCCAGCACTCGAGAGACAGAAGTAGGAGGATCACCGTGAGTTCGAGGCCACCCTGAGACTTTGTAATGAATTCCAGGTCAACCTGAGCTAGAATGAGACCCTACCTCAAAAAACAAAACAAAACAAAAAGGGACTCAATCAAAAGCACAATATTCTTCTGTTTGTCTGTTTTTTTAATATATTTTTATTTATATTTATATTTTATTTATATATATTTTTATTTATTTGTGAGCAGAGAGAGAGTATATGTGTATGCCAGGGCCACTTGCCACTGAAAAAGAGAAGCTCGAGATACATGCTTCACTTTATGCATTTGGCCTTATGTGGATGCTGGGGATTGAACCTGGGCCTTTGCAAGTAAGCGCCCTTAGCTGCTGAGCTGCCTCCCCAACCTCCAGGATTTGGCTCTCGTTACTTTTTTCCTTATGAACTCCAGCTTGAACACAAATCTTGCCACATATGCTTTTTCTTTTCTTTTAATGTGAAAGAGATTGAGAGTGAGAATGAGCGTGGGTGTGTCAGGGTCTCGTGCCGCCGCAAGCAACTTCAGACACATGCACCACTTTGTGTGTTTGGCTTTACGTGGATACTGGGGAATTGAACCCAGGCTGTCAGGCTTTGCAAACAAGCTCCTCTAACTGCAGCCCCACCTATGCTTTTGACTGACCTGACAGGACCCATCACTGGCTTCTCTTCCTCCCCTGTTCTCTGAGCACACGTGAGAAACCTGGTGTATGTGCCAGTCAAAGTCCTGCTGATCTGCCAAAGCCTTTCCTATCTCATAAAGATCACCGCCCACCATGGCAAAGCCACTAACACCCCTTTACCAGTCCTGAAGTCCCTGCTATAAACCCCTTTCTTAACTCTCCTGTGAACACAGTCTCAGCCGGCTTAGTGAACTGGGCATCGCACTGCCTCTCTCATGCCCTGTCCCCTTGGTAATGCCGCTCTTCCTGTGTTGGCCCCAGCCCCTGCTCTTCGTGGGATCTCAGACT
The DNA here is from genome assembly GCF_020740685.1 of Jaculus jaculus. Lineage (NCBI taxonomy): Eukaryota > Metazoa > Chordata > Mammalia > Rodentia > Dipodidae > Jaculus > Jaculus jaculus. The sequence goes on along the minus strand of NC_059115.1, from coordinate 16,700,243 downwards.
GTGGCAACCCACTGTCCCTGCTGCTTGTATGAAGACTGACTTCTCTCCCTTGCCTCAGGCTTCGCAGCCTTTCTCTCAAGGAGCTCTGGGCACTTGTGTGGCAGCTTCTCTGCTTGCTCCGCACTTACACTGATGCCAGCGTGCCCCCATTAACCAGGCTGTTAGGGGCACTCTTGTTGCTTGTTTCACTGACTGTCAATTTCTTTTTGTTTTTGTTCTGTCTTTTCTTTTTTTTTTTTTTTTTTTTTTTTTTGGTTTTTCAAGGTAGGGTCTCACTCTGGTCCAGGCTGACCTGGAATTAATTCTGTCATCTCAGGGTGACCTTGAGCTCATGGCAATCCTCCTACCTCTGCCTCCCGAGTGCTGGGATTAAAGGCGTGCACCACCATGCCCGGCTCTGTTCTGTCTGTTCAAGGTAGGGTCTCACTGTAGCCCAGGCTGGCCTGGAATTCACTTGGTCTTGAACTCATGGCAATCCTCTTACGTCTGCCTCCCAAGTGCTGGAACTAAAGGTATGCACCACCACGTGCCCATTAAGTCCTCCGTCTGCATGGTGCATCATGGATTTTCCCTTCCTCTGTATTAGGTCAGACCTGAGGTAACTTCTGTGACCTCTACCTCACTCTCTCTCTCTCTCCTCACTGTCCAGTTCTTCCCATGGGGTCCGAGTTTTGAGTTCCCTGAAGGGATCTAATTTGTACCTTTTTTTTCTTACACCCTGTCCCCAGCCATTAAAAAAAAAAACAGGAAACCAGCAACTCTATCCCATACTTCTTTTTTCCACTTTTCCTGCCCACTCAGAGGCTAATGTGGAGGGCAGCATTTCCTACACGGACAGATCCTTTCTGGATAGACACAAAGGCTTGCTTACAATCCTGTCCCATGTTCAGGGGTTGTAATATATTCTCTAGTCTGTCAAGCATGTTGAGGGCATCCTCGTGCTCATGTGGAGGACCCCATTCATTGAGCAGGGCCACCACTGCACAGCACAGAGGACGATGCCCCATCCACCTACATACAAACGGGGCAGCCTCGGTTGCACAACAAGGACACGCCGGTCAACGCTACTCAGAGGAGGGCAGCCATGTCGGGATTGCCCCCACTAGACACTCCACCGTCAGGTGGTTCGGCCACAGTTACATCCAGAGCAAGGCCGTGGCGTTGCTCCTCCCTGGTTCTCTGGTTCTTTCATGCTACAAGTGGATGCCAGATATTGTGTAAACTTTTTCTGAAAAGAAATAAACAAAAGTTTACTCACTTTAGCTGGGGTCCCAATGGCAGAAGCATATGTGTGGCCTGGTGAACCAGTAAGTTTCACTGGGGTTACTGGCAGGAGCATGGGTGAGAAGTTACTCCTAGGAGCACAGATAGCTTATAGACAGCTACCCTTCTGGAGAAAATCTCTCTTCTCAGGCAACCTTTAACTGTCTGTGTATCCCTGGAAATGCGCATGGCTTTGTGAGTTTAGCAACTGTTAACTCTATTAATGTCTGGTCGGGGAAGGGCCTCGTGAGCCCCACTTCCACTCTGCGAAGCAGAGCTCACGGCCCAATCTTGTGCTGGTCCCCTTGTAATCACAGCTGCCAACAGTGCAAGGTGTCGATGGCCATGTCATGCCTGGAGGGACGCATTAGGATTGTTGTTGTTGTTTTTGGGGGGGTAGGGTCTCTCTCAACCTTAAATTCACTATGTAGTCTCAGGGTAGCCTCAAACTCAGTGATCCTCCTCCCTCTGCCTCCCAAGACAAATTAAAGATATGTGCCACCACACCCAGCTTAAACTCCCTATGTAGCTGAGGCTGATCCTCCTGCCTCTCCAACCCAAGTGCTGGGGTGACAGGTATATGCCACCACACCTGCACTGTTTATGACATTTTCATATATGTGTATTACTATAGTATGCTCATGTTCATCCCCACAGAACCCACCCTTTCACCTTCTCAGTAGTTCCCTTCCCCCCACCATCAACTATCTCTCTACTATTTTTATGTCATATGTATGTATTTAACTCCAGGTTTCACATATAAGAAAGAACCTAGGGCTGGAGGGATGGTTCAGCAGTTAAGGCACTGGCCTGCAAATCCTAAGGACCTGGATTCGATTCCCCAATACCCACGTAAAGCCAGATGCACAAGGTGGAGCATGCATCTGGAGTTCATTTGCAATGGCTAGAGGCCCTGGTGTGCCCATGCTCTCTCCCTGTCTCTGTCTGCCTGCCTGCCTGCCTCTGTCTCTGTCTCTCTCCCCTAAATAAAAATTAAATATTAAAAATAGAGCTGGGCCAGGCGTGGTGGTGCACGCCTTTAATCCCAGCACTCAGGAGGCAGTGGTGGGAGGATCACCAAGAGTTCGAGGCCACCCTGAGATTCCATAGTGAATTCCAGGTCAGCCTGGGCTAGAGTGAGACCCTACCTCGAAAAACCAAAATAAATAAATACAAATAGAAAGAGATGTGTAAGGAGATTGAAGGGGGTGGAGGATTGAAACAAGGTCTCACACGATAGCCCAGCCTAGCCTAGAACTCACTATATAGCCCCAGCTGGCCTCAAACTCACTGCAGGTTTCTGAGTACTGGGATTAGGCCTCCTGCCCTGCCTAGTCCTTGTGGTAGTTGTCTCTTTTGTTCCTTCCTATTATCCTCTCTTTTCTCTCTCTCTCTCTCTTTTTTTTTTTTTGTTTTGTTTATTTGTATTTATTTGAGAGCTACAGACAGAGAGAGAAAAAGGCAGAGAGAGAGAGAGAATGGGCGCGCCAGGGCCTCCAGCCACTGCAAACAAACTCCAGACGCGTGCGCCCCCTTGTGCATCTGGCTAACATGGATCCTGGGGAATGGAGCCTCGAACCGGGGTCCTTAGGCTTCACAGGCAAGCACTTAACCGCTTAGCCGTCTCTCCAGCCCCTATTATCCTTTCTTGATCACTCTTCCTCCCTCCTTTTGTATCCCTTCTTGCTCCAAAATAGTCCTCTTTCTACATTAATATATATGTAGTATGTGTGTGTGGTATGTATGGTGTCAGATGTGTGTAATACATGTAATGTGGAGGGTGTGCACATGCACACATGCAGAGAACAAAAGAAGATATCAGATGTCCTCCCTTATCACTTTCCTGCTTTATTTGCTCAAGCCATTCTCTCACTGAACATAGAACTCCCCATTTTTCAGTTAGGTTGGCTGACCAGGAGCCCCAGTGATCCCCCTGTCTCTGTGGTGTCCAGCTTTTCACATAGGTGTTAGGAATTGAACTTGAACTCATGTCCCCACTCATGCATAGGGGCCTTTACCCAGGGCCCTTTCCCCATCGCTGTTTGTAGTTGGTGAGATCCAGTATGTGATGTGTCCCGCCATAGTCTTGTTGCTCAAGTCAGCTTCAACTATTTGGGATCTTTGTGGTTCCAGATAAATATTAAACTGCTTTTTTTAATGAAAGAGAGCGAGAATTGGCACACCAGGGCTTCCAGCCTCTGCAATCGAACTCCAGACATGTGTGCCCCTTGTGTGCCCATGTGCGACCTGGTGCACTTGCGTCACCTTGTGCATCTGGCTTACGGGAGACCTGGAGAGTAGAACGTGGGTCCTTAGATTCTGCAAGCAAGCACCTTAACCATTAAGCTGCTTTCATTTCTGAGGGGAAAAGAATGCTATAATTTTGATAAGGACTACATTGCATCGGTAGATGACTTTCCTCAATACCTCCCCCACCCCTAGATAGGACCTCACTCTAGCTCAAGCTGACCTGGAATGCACTGTGTATTCTTAGGGTGGCCTCAAACTCTTATCTCTGCCTGTGCTGGGATTAAAGTCGTGCACCACCATGCAAGCCTTTTTTAAAAAAAAAAAAAATTAATTATTTACTTATTTGGGAGAGAATGGGCACATCAGGGCCTCCAGGCATGGCAAGCAAACTCCAGATGCATGCACAACCTTGTGCATCTGGCTTATGTGAGTCCTGGGAATTTGAACCTGGGTCCTTTGGATTTGAAGGCAAGTGACTTAACTGCTGAGCCATCTCTCCAGCACTCAATTCCTTCTCTTTTTTTTTTTTTTTTAATTTATGACAGAAAAAGGAAGGGAAAGAGGCAGATAGAGGGAGAGAGAATGGGTATGCCACGGCCTCTAGCCACTGCAAATGAACTCTAGACACATGAGCCACCATGTGCACCTGGCTTATGTGTAGATTCTGGGAAATCGAACTTGGGTCCTTAGGTTTGTAGACAAGTGCCTTAACTACTAAGCCATCTCTCCAGCCCTCACTTCCTTACTTGAGGAAAAAAAAAAAAATTTTTTTTTTTTCATTTATTTTGACACTGTCAGTTGAGCCCTGGAGTTTGTACATGCTAAGTACATCCTCTACCACTGAGTACACCTGAGCCCTGGAAGTGAAAGGGTTTGGTTTGGTTTGGCTTTCTGTTTTGTACTCCAGCACCAGCATTTCACCAACATTTCAGTTTGGCATATATTCATAATTTGTCTCTTCAGTTTTTTTCTTCATGCAGTTCTTGCTTTGTTTGTTGAATGGGTTCTAACTGTATGGCCCAGGCTGGTCTCAATTTCCTGGGTTCAAATGATCCTTTTGCCTCAGCCTCTTGTGTAGCTGGGGCTACAGGCATGCACCTTCAGTTTTTTGGTGTGTGTGTGTTTTCTTAATAATTTATTGACTTATGTGCAAGCAGAGACAGATAAAGAGGGACCGAGAGAATGGGTACACCAGTGCCTACAGCTATTGCGCCACTGTGCATCTGGCTTTGCATGGGTACTGGGGAATCAAACCCAGGTCCTTAGGCTTTGCATGCAAATACCTTTTAACTGTTGAGCCATCTCTCCAGCCCTGTAGGTTTTACCTAGTTGTCTGGTACCTGCATTTCATTGAGCCTCTGCAATGGGCTGGGGAGATGGCTCAGCAGTTACAGGAGCTTGCTTGCATAGCCTGCTGGCCCAGGTTCAATTCCCAACCCTCCCCACATAAGCCACACGCAAAAAGTGTCACAAGTGTCTGGTGCAGACACACACAAGAAGAAGAGAATGGAAAGAAATGAGGAAAAAGAAAAGAAAGAAAGCCAATCCCAGCACTCAGTAGACAGAGGTAGGAGTATCCCTGAGTTTGAGGCCAGCCTGAGACTACATGGTGAATTGCAGGTCAACCTGGGATAGAATGACACCCTACCTTGAAGAAAAAAAAAAAAAGAAGAAGAAGAAAGGAAGGGAGAGAAAGAGAATAAGCTTTAAGACTCTGTGAGGCAAATTGTAGGTCTATTTTGGATGGCTTACTCCAGCTTTCTGCCATTATTTGGTGTCTTATTTTCTGTGAGTTTTAGTGATCCGCCTTCCGTTGAAGGAGATACACCACTTCCAGTCTGGGCCTGCTGCTCTGTACACATTGATGCCTTCATGTTAGAGCTCTAGGCTGCATGTGATTCACCCAGGGATCACAGTGGAGTGATGTGTGTAAACCAGGTCATATGGCTGTTAGTGGGTTTATGTTAGAGTGTGGGCTGCAAGACCTAACAGGAAGAATCTCATCAAGAACACAGCCAAGGGGGCCAGAAAGGTGGCTCAGCAGTTAAGGCGCTTGCTTGCAAAGCCTAGCTGGAGGCCCTGGCATGCCCATTCTCTATCTTTCTCTGCTTGCAATTTTTTTTTAATTTTATTTATTTGCCACAGAAAGAAAAAGAAGCAGAGAGAGAGAGAATGGGTGTACCAGGGCCTTTAGCCATTGCAAATGAACTCCATCCAGAAGCATGTACCACCTTGTACATCTGCCTTATGTGGGTCCTGGGGAATTGAATTTGATCCTTTGGCTTTGCAGGCAAGTGCCTTAACTGCTAAGCCATCCCTCTAGCCCACAAATAAATATTTAATTTATTTACTTGCAAGCAGAGAGAGATAAGAGAAGAGAGACACAGAGAATGGGCATGCCAGGTCCCCAACCACTGCAAACTCCGATACATGTACTACTTTGTGCATCTGGCTTTATGTGGGTCCTGGGGAATAAATCCTGGATGGTTAGGCTTTGCAGGCCTTAACCACTGGGCCATCTCTCCATCCCAATAAATTAAAAAAATAAGAAGAACACAGCCAAGTGACTGGCTGGGGAGTGGGGGATTCAGGGCTGTTACAGCCTCTGCTGACGGATTGTGTTGTTGTACAAGGCAGTCCTGATGACCCAGGTAATGGACTGCACTGCTCTCAGGACACACTGGTAGGTTCAAAACTTGGCCTTCTTGGGGCAAGCTTCTGGGAAGCTCTGGGAGTCAGCAAAGCATGTCTCACTCTGAGATTTTTCTGTGAGCTGATCTGTTCTGGGAACACAGCTGAGTGAGCTGGAGCCAAGTGTCAGGACTGCCTGGGCCACGCCTGTAATCTCAGCTACTCAGGGTACTGAGAGGGGAAATTGTGAGTCCCCCATCGCAAAACCAACTGAGGGCTGGGGAGGTGGCTCAGCAGGTAAAGGCACTTGGTTGGAAAGCCTGTCATTTGAGGGTTCAGTTCCCCAGGCCACATATAAAGCCAGATGAGCAGTGGTGCATGTGTCTGGATATTGTTTGCAGCAGCAAGAGGCCCTATTTACACCCATGCCCATTCTTTCTGTCTCTGAATTTGAGGTCAGCCTGAAGCTACAAAGTGAGTTCCAAGTCACCCTGGGCTAGAGTGAGACCTTACCTGGGGAAAAAAAATAATAAATTAATGAATGAATTACAAAGATAGTACCAAGAGTTTCCAGATACACAAGCTTTCCCTTTTTCTCATTGTTACAATTAATAAACAACTTTTTATATATTCTATCAGTTAAGCTCCATTCTTTATTCAAATGCCTGTTTTTATGTAGCTGTTGGTCTGTTCCAACATCAGTAATTATGAGGACACATAAGAAATTGTAATTATCCCAAATTTTTCATTACACGGTGTACAGGAATCCTACCCAACATGTGTTCCCAGCCGCCAGAGTTAAGACACGGACATCTCTGAGAGACAATGGGTGGTTGTGCCCGCTACAGGCTTTCCATTCAGCTTTTCCTAGTGACCGCGACATACTGCCTCCCCCCAGCTATGGCCATTTGTCTTTGTTAATCCTTTCTCTCTTAATTGAGACTCCCTTAAGTGATAGTACACATAATGGGATTAATGTGGGCAAGCTGCCAAAAAAATAGGAAATCGGTTCCCTGGGGCCCTCATAAAGAATGGCAAAATTACCCTCTGTAGATAATTACTGCTAATATTTTGCTATGTATGTGTCTCCACTTCCTCTCTAAGTATGGGTGTGTTTGTATTTCTGGAACCTTGAATCCTGCTAATTGATCGTGTAAATGGGTCAAAGACTCTCCAAACCACAGACTATAAAAGAAATCCTACTGAGCCCTGGGTCACATAGTAGCTATGTTGATGTGGGCGAAGGCAGGGACACCAATAATCTCTTCTCTTGAAAAGCCACTCACGTATATATTTTTTTCTTTTTTTAATGAGTGCACAAACTAATGGGTTTCATTTCAACATCTTTGGAAGTTAGGGTGTTTTTTGTTTTGGTTAAGTTTGTTTTGTCTGGCTCTTTTTGTTTGCCAAGGCTGGGTCTCATTCTAGCCCAGGCTGACCTGCAGCTCATACTGGAGCTCAGGCCTGCCTCGAACTCACAATGATCCTCCTACCAAAGATCCTAGGATTAAAGGTGTGAGCCACCGTGCCCAATGTTCATAATTTGTTTTTATTGATTCTCCTCTCCCCTTCTCCCTTTTATTCCCCACTCCCATGCCCTTCTAACCCTCAGTAGCTCCTTTCATATCATATCCCATATTACATACTCTGCCTTATAGAATTAGAGGTATATCACTTAAAACTAATCCCATGGAAAAATATCAAAAAATACAGAGCCGGGTGTGGTGGCACACACCTTTAATCTCAGCACTTGGGGGGCAGAGGTAAGAGGATCACCATGAGTTCAAGGCCACCCTGAGAGTACATAGTGAATTTCAGGTCAGCCTGGGCTAGAGTGAGACCCTACCTTGAAAAGCAAACAACAAACAAACAAACAAACAAATAAAAACACAGCCTTTCAGAATTAGAGTTCCTATGATCTTCATGTTTATTACACAGGAAATAGTAATCACGGATGCCTGGTGCCCTAAATTTACGCTATACAAATAACACGTCTAAGACATAAGGAAAATGACTAAGGTGGCTAAATATAAGTGATCACAGAGACCTCCCACAACAGAGGGGAGGTGCGGCTGAGCCTGGGCCAGTGTTCTCAATTTGGTATCTTTTCCCATTAGTCTGTGAGCCTGATTGCCAATGCAGAATCATGCTTCTGCCCCCTGCGTGTTCATAGTGAGGGGACATTTCCTCCTTGTGTGCCACAGAATCCTTTTGGCCAATATTGCTAAATAAAGAGAATCTCATTCTTAGCATCAGGCTCTGAAAGTTTCTCGTATTTAACATTCATTCCATTAGCAGCTGCTTTACAAAGCACCTGTTTTTCTGTAATAAAAGAAGGAGGGCTGGAGAGATGGCTCAGCTGTTAAAGGCACTTGCTTGTAATAAAAGAAGGAAACAACAGGCTTATTTTTTCACTTATAAATATGAATTAAGGGATGTCTACCACTACTGATCTTCAGTAACAACAACTAATTTGTGTGAAATAATTATAATGTATTCTGGATGTTTTATGTGAGTTTATCTTAATAGCTGAGGCAGTTGTCTCATTTGACCTGCAGTATAATTTTATTTTTTTAATTGAGAACTTTATTATATGAACATACAGTAATTTTGATCACGTTCCCATCCTATTGTCCTGTTTTGTCCCCTCTTCCCCTGCCTGATCTCCTGAGAAACCCCCCCCCCTTTCAAGTTAGTTAGTCCTCTGTTCTGTTTTCTCATTCCCTTTATCTTCTTCATTCTCCATGTTAAAATGTTGATGGGCAGGTTGGAGAGATGGTTCAGCAGTTAAAGGGGCTTCCTTACAAAGCCTGATGGCCCAGGTTCCATTCCCCAGTGCCCCCATAAAGCCAGGTGCACTAAGTGGCACTTGGATCTGGAGTTGGTTAACGGTGGCAGGAGGTCCTGGTGCACCCATACTCACTGTCCTTCTGCCTCTTTCTCTGTGTCTGTCTGTCTGTCTCTCTCTCTTAAAATAATTTTTTTGGGGGGTTCTACGTAGGGTCTCACTCTAGCTCAGGCTGACCTGCAATTCACTATGTAGTCTCAGGTTAGCCTCAAACTCACAGCGATCTTCTTCCTACCTCTGCCTCCCAAGTACTGGGATTAAAGGTGTGTACCACCACACCTGGCTTTAAAAAAATTTTTTTTTCTTTTTTTTGGTTTTTCAAGGTAGTGTCTCGCTTTAGCCCAGGCTGACCTGGAATTCACTGTGTAGTCTCAGGGTGGCCTTGAACTCATGACAGTCCTCCTACCTCTGCCTCCAGAGTGCTGGGATTAAAGGTGTGCACCACCACGCCCGGCTTAAAAAAAAAAATTCTTTTAAATCAAAACACAAAAAGCAAACCTTCATGGTGATCCTCAGTCTACCAAGTGCTGGGACTAAAGGCATGAGTCACCCTGCCTGGCTTTCTCTTTTTGTGTTTTGTGAATTTTGTTTATTTTTTTACTTTATTTTGTTTATTTATTTGAGAGAGAAAGAGGCAGAGAGAGAGAGAATGAGTGTGCCAGGGCCTCCAGCCACTGCAAACAAACTCCAGACGTATGCTCTACCTTGTGCATCTGGTTTACGTGGGTCCTGGAGAATCAAACTGGGATCCTTTGGCTTTGCAGGCAAGCACCTTAACAGCTAAGCCATCCCTCCAGCCCTAGCTTTCTCTTTTTAATTCTAATAATCCCTGGTGAATAACATCAATGAATTCTTGGTGTTCTAGTAATATTACACTATGGCACAATCACTAATTGGCATAAGTAAGTGAAAGACACAAAACCTCTCAGAATCATTTCTCATAATTATATTATAACTGAATATGATCTATAATTCTCTTCTCTTTTCTTGCATGTGCATGTGTATAGTCTATGTGCCTATGTGTGTGTTCTAGTGTGTGGGCACATGTGGGGGGGTGCTTGTACACGTGTGTGTATGCATTTGAAGTCCAAAGGTCGACATTGAAAGACTGGAAGCCTTCCTCAATCACTCTCCACCTTTCTTTCCCCCACTTTGGTTTTTTGAAGATCACCCTGTAGCCCAGGATAACCTGGAATTCACTCTGTACTCTCAGGCTGGCCTTGAACTCATGATGATCCTCCTACCTCAGCCTCCCAAATGCTGTGATTAAAAGTGTCCACCACTACGCCCAGCCTCCACCTTATTTATTGGAAAAGGGTCTCTCAATTTTAGAGCTTGCTGAGCATTGTGGCACTTTTCTTTAATCCCAGCACTTGGAAGGCTCACTTAGGAAGATCGTTATGAATTCAAGGCCAATCTGAAGCTACAGAGTGAGTTCCAGGTCAGCCTGGACTGAAGTGAGACCCTGCCTCGGAAATATATATATTCAATATGTATATATTCAATAAACTCCCATATATATGTATGTGTTACACCATGCCTACTTGTCTTTCATCTCTTTAAATATTTTTTATTATTTTATTTTCAAGCAAAGAAAGAGAATAAGGACTGGAGAGCGGTTAAGGTGCTTCCCTGCAAAGCCAAAGGACCAAGGTTAGATTCCCCAGGACTCATGTAAGCCAAACGTACTAGGTGGCGCATGCATCTGGAGTTCGTTTGCAGTGGCTGAAAGCCCTGGGATGCCCACTTTCTCTCTCTGCCTCTTTCCCTCTAGCAAATAAATATATAAAAAATAAAATATTTTTTAAAAAGAAAGAAAGAGGGCTGGAGAGATGGCTTAGCGGTTAAGTGCTTGCCTGTGAAGCCTAAGGACCCCAGTTCAAGGCTCGATTCCCCAGGACCCACGTTAGCCAGATGCACAAGAGGGCACACGCGTCTGGAGTTTGTTTGCAGTGGCTGGAAGCCCTGGCACACCCATCTCTCTCTCCCTCTCTCTCTCTCTCTCTCTCTCTCTCTCTGCCTCTTTCTCTGTCACTCTCAAATAAATAAATAAGAATAAACCAAAAAATTTTAAAAAAAAAGAAAGAAAGAGAATAAATGGGCAGGCAAGGGCCTCTTGCCTCTACAAACTCCAGACTGCATGTGGTACTTTGGGCATCTGGCTTTACATGAGTACTGAGGAATGGAACCTGGGCCAGGCCAAGCTACAGGCTTTACAAGCAAACGCTTTTAACAGCTGAGCCATCTTCCCCAGCCTAAATATGAGAGAAGGAGAGTATAGACGCACCAAGGACTCTTGCCACTGCAAAGGAATTTATATGCCACTTTGGGCATCTGGCTTTACATGGGTACTGGCGAACTGAATCTCAGAAATATATATTTCCGAGGCAGGGTCTCACTTCAGTCCAGGCTGACCTGGAACTCACTCTGTAGCTTCAGATTGGCCTTGAGATTTTTTTTTTTTTTTTAGTTTGCAAGAAGAGAGAGAGAAATAGAAGTGAGATAGAGAAGAATGGGCACACCAGGGCCTCTAGCCACTGCAAACAGACTCCAGATGTATGTGCCCCTTGTGTATTTGGTTTATGTGGGTCCTGGGAAATCAAACCTGGGTCTTTTGGCTTCACAGGCAAATGCCTTAACCACTAAGCCATTTCTCCAGCCCTCTTTAAATACTGTTTTTAGGGCTGGAGAAATGGCTTAGCGGTTAAACACTTGCCTGTGAAGCCCAAGGACCCCGGTTCAAGGCTCCATTCCCCAGGACCCACATTAGCCAGATGCCCAAGGCAGCACAGCGTCTGGAGTTCGTTTGCAGTGACTGGAGGCCCTGGCGTTCCCATATTGTGTGTGTGTGTCTGTCTCTCCCTCTCTCTCTCTCTCTCTCTCTCTCTCTCTCTCTCTCTCTCTCTATCTGCCTCTTTCTCTATCACCTTCAAATAAACAAATGAAAATAAATATGGTTTTTAAAGAAAGTTGTTTTTATTGGAGAGAGAAAGGAAAAAAAATGGGCATACCAGGACCTCTTGGCCACTGCAAAGGAACTCCAGACTTGTATGTCACTGTGCATCTGACTTGATGTAGGAACTGGAAAATGGAACGAGAACAAGTATGTTTTGCAAGCAAGTGCATTAACCACTGAGCGACTCCACGGACTTTTTTTTTCTTCGAGGTAGGGTCTCTATCTGGTCCAGGCTGACCTGGAATTTATTATGTACTCTTCTCAGGGTGACTTCTAACGCAAGTGTTCCTCCTACCTCTGCCTCCCAAGTGCTGGGAGTAAAGGCATGCACTACCACGCCCCGCTCCCCAGACCTCTTTAAATATTTTTAACCTCATACTGTTGTTACCGCTATCTATGTGTTTATGGAGTCAGATTTCCCGCACTTGGTATGGAACACTTGTGCACCTGATGTGCTGTCCATCATGGCAGCAGTGAGGCCATCTGAGGCACTTTGTCCCGGACGGGCCACGTGCAGAGGCCCCATGGGTTCACAGTGTGACTGGTCACCCTCCACCCACGTCTCATGCAGCCCCCAGGCCTTGCCAGAAGGGCCTGAACTACGTTTCCCAAAGGCCTCTGGACTGTGCCAGTGGTGCGTGCTGCATGCTGGGACAGGGGTGTGCAGGCTCTGGTTTCCATAGACACGGCCTCCTGTTCCCCTCACCCCTATACCTTCACACCACCCAAGCAGAGGCGATCCAGGGGGCCAGAGGCGTCCCTCCAGGGGCCCGACCAGGTCTTCGAGCGCCACGACCCAGTGAAAGCTCCGCAGAGAACTTTGCAGGGCGCCGTGCCCATGTTCACGCGTGCGCGCGCATGTCCCCGTGCGCGTGTGTGTGCGCGCGTGTCCGTGTGTATGTCCCGGTGCCTGCGCCTCGGCCTCTGGCCGGAGCCCTGTGCGCATGCGTGTGTCCTGGTCCGAGGTGGCCGGGCTCGCGCGTGGCCGGCGCCGTGTGCGAGTGTGCCCGCGCCCCCGTCACCGTGACGCACGCGTGTGCCCGCGTCACCGGTGCCCCCCGCGGGGGCGGCAAGCTAGCGCATCCATGCCTTGACGCAGCCGCGTTGCCTTGACGACGACGCGGCAGCGCCAGCCGCTGGGGCCCGGGGGCCTCGGGGTCGCCGCAGGGGCCCCGCGCCGCCGCCGCCGCCGCCGCCTGACGCACTCGCCGCGGACCGCGCTGCGCTGCTGGCTCGCTCGCTCGCTCGCTGGTGCTCGAACTGCGAACTGCGCCACAGGTGTGTGGAGTCGGACGCTCCGTGCCGCCGTCCCGCGCCGCCCGCTGCTGCCTGCCCCGGCCGCAGGTAACTTGTCCGCGGGGCAGTGCCGCGCTCGCCCGCCCGCCCGCCCGCGGGTCGGGGGTGTGCCGGCCGCCGGCCGCATTGTGAGCTTGCCGGGTGCCTGGCGCGGAATTGGCGCTCGCTCGCTCGCTCGCGTGTCTCGATACTTAGCCAGACGGCTTTTGCGGAGTGAGCCCAGTTGTGGGGTGCTGTAACCTGTTGTTGCGACGTTTTTTGCCGCTTCCTCGAACCAAGGGGTGTCGGGGTCGTCCCCACGAACCGGAGTCAGGACAGCCTGAGAGCGGGCAGTGCTCGGTGCAAACTACCTGCGGGGCGGCAGGAGGTGGCCCCGCTGCAGCTCCTCGCGTGCAGGGAAAGTTCTCATAGTTCTGGTCGCATGTGTCGGTCCCCGTAGTTTCGCAAGGACTCGCTCAGAATCTCAGATCAGGGCCACTTTTATTTCCACTTGCTTTTGCCTTCGCGTGTGTTTTCCGTCGTCACCTGTTGCCCACAAAGACCCTGGTGTCTCACCATCGCCCTCCTCTTACCCCCACCCCAAGGCCAGCTTTTAAAGAGTGGATCGATCGTCTGATCTGTAGGAAGTGTGGTACATCTGAAATTTAAGGTTCTGGTGAGGTCCCTTTTTTTTTTTTTTTTTAAACTACATGGTTTCACCTTATAGATACTGGAAGGGAAAATGGCATATTTATAAAAATCTTGAAGATGACACAAGGGTCATGGTAAAACAAAGGTGAGAGGAAAGGTTTGTCATAGGAGCATTTACAGACGTGTGTGCAGTCTGTGACCCATGCTTTGAGTGCACTGTGCAGCGTTGTATGGCTGTCCAGCGTATTTGTAAAAAATAATAATACCCACGAAACAGTGTTTTCAGACTGAGAAAGGGGAGGGAAGGATGGCAGGGATGAAGGGAAAGGGAGGAAGGGAGGGATTGCAGGGATGAAGGGAAAGGGAGGAAGGAAGGGGAGATTCAAACCTGTCTGTCACTGGCGCTTCCTACCATTTTGAGCTTTCAGAAAATTGGGTCATTATGAGGACAGAATGCATTAAATGTACTTAAAACCCATACGCCAGCTACTCAGAGCATAAGTGCTCAGTAAATACTGTAGCTATTATGTGGTAAGCCTGGAAGTTTATAAATCATGAACAACACACATATGAAGATAACAGTACTAAGAGGTTCACAAAATGAACTAGAGCCTCAGACGGTCAAGAACAGGAATTCCAGCCAGACATGGTAGCACACGTCTCTAATCCTGGCACTCTGGAGGCTGAAGCAGCAGGATCACTGGGAGTTCAAGGCCAGCCTAGGCTACATAGTAAAAACATTATCTAAAAATAAATAAGCTGGGCATGGTGATACATACCTTTAATCCCAGTCCTCAGGAGGAGAAATAGGAAGATTGCCATGAGTTCAAGGCCACCCTGGGACTACATAGTAAATTCTGGGTCATCCTTGGCCAGGGTAAGACCCTGCCTCAAGAAAAAAAAAAAGGAAAAATAAATACATAAATACATGGGGCTGGAAAGATATATCAATGGTTAAAGTTAAAGGCTTACTACCAGCCTGGGCTCAATTCCCTAGCCTTCCATGTAAAGCTAGACAGGTGATTGTTTGCATTAACAAGTGACTCCAGGGCACATACATGTGCAAATAAATAAAAGCACCAGGCATGATGGTTCACACCTCTAGTCACAGTACTTGGAGATGGAAGCAGGGTGAGTTCAAGGCCAGCACTAGCTATGTGGTGAGGCCAGCCTAGCTACATGAGACTTTGTCACAAAAACGAAAAAAGTAATTCCACTTCTCCCACTTCTAAGCATGTATGTGTTTTGTTTCTGCAGCATAGAATCCTCCTAATTCGTGTAAGTTTGCTAGACTCTCCAGATCTTAGCTTGGGAAAGGTATTGGGACCTAGGGATGTAGGTCTGTCACATAGTACACCCAATACAGCATCTTGCTAATGCCCTCAAACCAGTGTCTTCTGTAGGTTGATTTTTTTTTTTTTTTTAAGTAGGGTCTTGCCCTAGCCCAGGCTGACCTGGAATTCACTATGCAGTCTCAGGCTGACCTTGAACTGATGGCAGTCCTTCTACCTCTGCTTCTCAAGTCCTGGAATTACGGGTGTGCACCACCACATCTGGCTAACAGCTAATCATTGCATACTGCTGCATGTTTTAGAAATATTACCTTCCTTATAGTTGGGATAGCCACACCTTGCAGTTTATTCCAGTTTTAGCAAGGAGGAAACATACACTATTAGTTAGTAACTGTCACTCAAGAGCTGGTATTCAGGATGGTAGGCACATTGGCATGATTGACTAACAGTCTGCATGGTTCATCCCAGTCCCCAGGTCCTTCCTCACCAAGACCCTCACCCTGAATCACCGGATTGGTCATTCCAGAGTGCTCAGCCCCCACTGAAGCAAAGAAAGGCATTCCTTTCAGGTAAGACAAATGTCTCTCAAATTCTAAGGGCAAACACCAGAAGCTTCCAGACAGGGCCGTATGCTTTAAGGGATTCTAGCACCCTCTTCTGGCCATGCAAAAAACTGGTCAGACATCCTGCTGGGTCTGGGTTTGTTTTTAAGGCAATAAAATTTAAAGAAGAAAAAAGGAAAAGCACCTCTGCTGTACTATGAAGTTGCTGGAAATCTGTGACTGTGTCCGGGATCCCCATTTCGTTTCGTTTCTTTTCTGTGTTTTTTTTTTTCTTTCTTTCTTTCTTTTTTTTTTTTTTTTTTTGAGATAGGGTCTTAGGGTCTTGCTTTTGCCCAGGCTGACCTGGAATTCACTATGTATTCTCATATTCTCAGGGTAACCTGAAACTCAACAGTGATACTACTACCTCTACCTCCCAAGTGCTGAAATTAAAGGTTTGTGTGACCACATCTGGCTAGAATCCTTTTGATTTTCCCCAGATGTTCAGATTTTGGGCATGTGTGCATGTTGGACAGCAAGGATGAAATTGCTAGAAGGTCATATGGAGTCATTTGAGAGCCCAGTTGCAACTGGTTTTAATATCCGTTTCTGCCCATAGCTCTTACCTCTTAGATTTTGTGTTTTCTGGAGAAGAAACCCCAAGATGGCTGATAAGACCGTGCATACTGGCGCTGTGGAGGACGGCAGTGTGGAGGCCGGGCGTGACGAGGCCGGCAGCACTGTGGCCCGTGTAAGTGTGCGATTTCCTGCCTGCCGTGGAACAGGTGGATGTTGTGAATTACCGGAAGCCGCGGACCTAAGCCAAGCCCATCTTCTAACTTCTCCTGACGTCTCCCTGTGGCAATAAAGAATGCCCCCACTTGACCCTGTGTGTATCTTTTTGGCTATTTACCCAGTCACGGAGCAAATTATTCATCTCCTGTATCCTCAGTTTTCTTGGCCACAATAAGGTTGGGGCAGTGAAGAAACAAAGTCCTTTGAGGGAAACATTAAATCATGGCTGGGGTCTCATGAGTTGGACTCATCAGTCCCATTGGACTACAAGAGAAAATCAGAGTCTCCAGTAATCATGTGTAGTGGGGTGGGTAAGAGGGGATATTCCTATCTGGAGATCTCAGTCTTACCATTTGGTGAGGCACAAGCTCTGAGACTCTAGAGCTGGCACTGTACCTGCCATGAAAACTGAGGGGCACGTTTCGTTGTTGAGTGGACCTGCCAGACCTGTGTGGTTGTCGCCATTCGGCACTGGTATCCTCTTACTCACTCACTGACAGGCTCGAGTACTTAGAGTGCCGGCGGACAGGTCATTCCCACACAGCAACGCAGAGGGGTTCCGCCCCAGCTGTGGGTGGCATGGTGTTCGTCTTCACAGGAGGCAGGGACTAGCCTGTGCCCGTCATCACAAGGGTTCCTCCTGTCATGTCCTCACGAGTCTGTGGGTCTATTTTCAGAATGTTATAACGTTCTCGGATGTGGCAGTGGATTTCTCTCAGGAGGAGTGGGCCTGTCTGAACTCTTCCCAGAGGGACTTGTACTGGGATGTGATGTTGGAGAACTACAGCAACTTGGTCTCCCTGAGTAAGTCCCTGAGACCCTGCGCTCTGGAATAGCAGCAAGCCACTGTGGTGTTCCAGAGCCATCTCTCTAGGAACCTGGCTTTGTGGAGCTAGGCAGAATGTGTACTTAACATGCACATTTCTTGGGTTCACTCCTTAGGCCCCCGAAAATTAGAGGGTTCTGCAGGTATAGCAGTGCCTAACGCTCTCAAAGGCCATTGTCAACGTGGCCTTTTCTGTTTGTCTTTAACAGTAAGGCCTGCAGTATTCCCTCACTAAGTTGTGGTCCCAACAATTTTTTGTTTTTGTTTTTTTGAGAAAGGGTCTCACTTTAGCCCAGGCTGTCCTATAATTTGCTATGTAGTCTCAGGGTGGCCTTGAACTAACAGTGATCCTACCTCAGCCTCCCAAGTGCTGGGATTAAAGGTGTGTGCCACCATGCCCAGCTTGTCATTTCTTTTTTAATAAATTTTACTTATGTATTTAAGAGCAAGAGAAGCAGACAGAGAATGAGTATGGGCATGCCATGGCTTCCAGCCACTGCTAACAAACTCCAGATGCATGCAACATTTAGTGATCTGGCTTTACCTGGGTACGGGAATCAAACTTGGGTCCTTAGGCTTTGCAGGCAAGTGCCTTAATGGCTGAGCCATCTCTCCAGCCCAGAAATGTCATTCCTACTAGAGAAGCTTAGTTTGTGGGTTGGCTTAGCTTCTGATTTCTGTTAAAGGTTATGTATTTTTTTTTCCAGATTTGGAATCACCATGTGATGCTAGGAGGTTTGCCATTGCAAAGAGCATATATGGCTTGAATTTTCACAGAAAGAAGTCAAGTGGCAAAAGTAAATTTCGCCTCCCTATCAGGATTCCTGAAGGTGAGTCTGAAAGACCACAGGGCTCCCAAGAAGGAAATGGCAATAAAGCAGCAGTCAGCTCTAAAAAAGCACCCAGTGAGAGAGAGAGCACACCTGCTTCTAAGCCACGCCCCAAACCCCGGAAGGAGAATGCCTATAAGTGTAAGGAGTGTGGGAAGGCCTTTAGTCGTAGCTATCAGCTTAGCCAGCATCAGAAAATTCACACTGGTGAGAAACCCTATGAATGTAAAGAGTGTAAGAAAGCCTTCCGTTGGGGTAATCAGCTCACTCAGCATCAGAAAATTCACACTGGGGAGAAACCTTATGAGTGCAAAGACTGTGGGAAGGCCTTTAGGTGGGGCTCCAGCCTTGTTATTCATAAGAGAATTCACACTGGTGAGAAACCCTATTTGTGTAAAGACTGTGGGAAGGCATTCAGGCGTGGTGATGAGCTCACTCAGCATCAGCGATTTCATACTGGTGAGAAAGACTATGAGTGTAAAGACTGTGGGAAAACCTTTAGCCGTCTGTATAAGCTCATTCAGCATAAGAGAATTCACAGTGGTGAAAAGCCCTATGAGTGTAAAGACTGTGGGAAGGCCTTTATCTGTGGTTCTAGCCTCATTCAGCATAAGAGAATCCACACAGGTGAGAAACCCTTTGAGTGCCAAGAATGTGGGAAGGCCTTCACTCGAGTCAATTACCTCACTCAGCACCAGAAGATTCACACCGGTGAGAAGCCTCATGAGTGTAAGGAATGCGGGAAGGCCTTTCGTTGGGGTTCTAGCCTTGTTAAGCATGAGAGAATCCATACGGGTGAGAAGCCTTATAAGTGTACAGCATGTGGGAAGGCCTTTAATTGTGGTTATCACCTCACGCAACACGAGAGAATTCACACGGGTGAAACACCTTATAAGTGCAAGGAATGTGGGAAGGCCTTTATTTATGGCTCAAGCCTTGTTAAGCATGAGAGAATTCACACAGGGGAGAAACCCTATAAATGTAAGGATTGTGGGAAGGCCTTCAGTCATGGCCATCAGCTCACCCAGCATCAGAAAACCCATATGGCAAAGTCTTACCCATGTAAGCAATGTGGGGAGGTTTTTAATCATATAAGCCTTCTTCGAGAGCATGTGAAAACTCATTAAGAGTTGAAAAGCCTTTTCAGATTATACCAAGGCCTCTGTCCTGCATTCATTTCTTCCTCAACATGAGGAAAATTCATGTTTGATTTTACATAAGAAAGCCTTCACTGGTCATTTTCCTGCTTATAGAGTATCAGAAGTCATACTAGAGGCACACTTGGGAGAGTGTAGTAGAAGTCACTTTTTTCTTAATGATCACACCATGTTCTGTATTGGCATTTTTACTGGATAGGTCAGCTGAGTGAATGTGTGTTACACTTCAGGATCATCCTAAGGGACAACCCTACTCATGTGACAGTTGTGGGGAAACCTTTTTAGTGTTGACACATGCCATACCAACCATGTTCACCATCCCAACTCTTCATTCTGTGAGACACAACTGCTCATTATGTGTGTGTTACAGATACACTCAGCACACAGTAAGGGTACATGCTGATAAACCTGTCATGCTGGCAACACCATTTAGAAGTACATCTGGTACACCTTACCAACCAGGCCGCATAGCTTTGCCCAGCCCACTTTATGTGCTCCAAACACTCCCATTAGCCTAAGTTGGGCAACGACATCTAACACAGTCTATTTAGTAACAAAACTATTGAGTGTCTCACATAATTTATTGACTAATTGCCAGGCATGGTAGCACATGTCTGGAATGTCAGGAGGCTGAGGCAGGAGGATTGAGAGTTCAAAGCCAGCCTGGGTTGCAGAACAGGTTCCAGGCCAGCCTATAGCAAGACCCTGTCTCGAAAAAAAAAAAAAATTGAATATTGTTCTAAAGTGAAACCAGTGGTTGTGTGGGGAATGCTTGTGCCCCATTGTGAAGCTGAAAACTAGCTGTACTGGATGTGCTCTTACTATCTCGAAGTTCAGTGGTTGTGTTGGGCACACTTGTGCACCACCATAAACGTGAAAAATCAGTGGTCGTATTGGGTACGCTTTCACGCCTTTGTAAACTTGAAAAATCAGTGGTTATACTGGATATGCTTTCGTGCCATCGTAAAGTTGAAAAATCCGTGGTTATATTCGATATGCTTTCACACCTCGTAGAGTTGAAAAATCAGTGGTTATACCAGGTACGCTTTCGCACCATTGTCAAGTTGAAAAATCAGTGGTTAATACTGGATATGCTTTTGTGCCTTGTAACGTTGAAATATCAGTGTTTGTATCAGGTACGCTTTCACACCATCGTAAAGTTGAGAATCAGTGCAGTGGTTACATGGACATGCTGTCGCACCATCGTGAAGTTGAAAAGGCAGTGGTTCTGTGGATGTGCTTTCACACCATCGTATAACTGAAAAATCAGTGTTGAATAAGATATGCTGTTGCACCATCATAAAGTTGAGTAATTGTGAGTCAAAATGTCTGTGTGTTGAAACTTGTGTATTTGTAAAATGTACACTGTGTGCATTACTTGTACATAGGGATAGTCATATTGTGGAAACTAAATGGTATGTGTAAACTCTTTGAGAAGTGTCTGGAAAACTATGTCATTCAGTAAATACTACCTACTACTGTTCTGTGATCATCATCAGTGTTCTGTCAGTGAGTTAGTGCCAGGCCACCTGTGGGTGCAGTGGGTTTAGACAAGGCTTTCAGGCTTCGTGGAGATGGTATGGGAGATTATTGTCACATCTTCAGTCAGGAACAGACTGGACTGAGTGCTAAAGATTGTTATTTGCCAGATGTAGTCTGTTCATGAGATGACGCCACTAAGATGGAGACAAGCCCGGAGCGGAGTGAGGGAAGCTGGCCCACGCACCCAGCCAAGGACTCACACACAGCAAAGGCCAATCAGCAGGTCAGGCGAAAGGGAGACAGAACGTGGCGCCAGAAACTAACAGATGGCCACAAAGACGGAAAAGTGTTCCGCCTCCCTACTTGTCGAGGAAGGACAAGGGAGCACCATGAGATGTCAGGCGGCTGTCACCAGGATGCATAAAATTCAAATCAAAGTATTTCAAATGTCTCACCACAGAGGTAAAGGAGGCTTTGGACATGCTCTTTTGACTCAATCTTTCCACATTGTATACATGTATTAAAGGGTCACTGTATTCTAAATGTAATATAAAAAGTGAAAAGTCAATGTAATACAATTATTTGTCAACTAAAAATAAAGTTTTTAAAAGTGTAAACTGATTTTGTTGTGTACGCAGATGAGCTATTCCTGAAGGAACTGAACTGTTGAGGTGTGCACAGCAAGGACACACACGGGCAGGGAGCCAGTGTCCTGAGAAAGAGGCCACAACGGAGTCCTGGGACGATTGAGGGAATAGGTAGGCTTGGGTAGACCTGAGCCTTCTTAAGATGTGCCTACAAGGCTAAAGAGATGGCTCAGTGCTAAAGGCATTTGCTTGCAAAATCTTACAGCCTAGGTTCGGTTTCCTATACTCAGATAAGGCCAGGTAGCGGCACATGCATATGAAGTTCATTTACAGTGACCCATACCCTCTTCTCTGCCTCTTTACACTTGTCTAAAGGGAAAAAGGGAAAAAAAGGCTGGAGAGATGGCTTAGTTGCTAAGGCGCATGCCTGCACAGCCAAAGGACCCAAGTTCAGTTCTCCAGGTCCCACGTTAGCCAGATGCACTAGGTGGAGCATGCATCTGGTGTTTGTTTGTAGTGGTTAGAGGACCTGGCATGCCCTTCCTCCCCCCCAATAAATAAAAAATAAATCTTTAACTAAAGCAAGGAAAGGAAGAAAGAAAGAAAATGTGCCTACAGTAAAGGGAGAGCCAGAAGCCCAGGGGCTGGGTTTGGAGGGTGGCAACGTGTTGAAGGGTACAGGAACCTTGAAAGCCTAGGAAGAAATGGGTGGAGCCTCCCATCACCATGCATGGGTGGACTCCACCCTACATTGACACGTCTGCACAAACTAGAAATAGATGGGATAGCATGAGGGGAAAGGAAGAGTGAGGTGGGAGGAAAAAGAACTGGGTTATCTGAAATGGTAGGGGAAGCCATACAGAAAGAAAGGTGTGTAGAATGTTATGCAAAAAGAATAAGGAAGGCTGCAGAGATGGCTTAGTGGTTAAGGCACTTGCCTGCAAAGCCCAAGAACCAGGTTCAGTTCCCCAGGACCCACATAAGCCAGATGCACAAGGTGGCACATGTGTCTGAAGTTCATTTGCAGAGGCTGAAGGTGCTGGCGTGCCCATTCTTTTTCTGTCTGCCTCTCTTTCAAAATTTTTTAAAGTGAAATATAAGAGACCATACAGTGGGCTGAAAAAAATGGCTCAATGGTTAAAGGCACTTTGCTTGTGAAGCCTGAAGCCTGGGGTTCAATTCCCCAGTACCCACATAAAGCCAAATGCACAATAGTGTATGTGTGTGAAGTTCATTTGCAGTGGCAGGAGGTCTGGCTGCACTCAAGCTTCCTGTGTGCCTTTCTGTCTCTCAAGTAAGTAGCTGGGTATGGTGGCACATGTCTTTAATCTCAATACTGTGTAGGCTGAGGTAGGAGAATTGCTGTGAGTTAAAGGCCAGTCTAGAGCTAATGAATGAGTTCCAGGTCAGCCTGGGATAGAGTGAAACCCAGCCTCAAAACAAACCAAACTGGTGAGATTGCTCAGTGGTTAAAGGTACTTGCTTGCAAAGCCTAATGGCCCAGGTTTGATTCCCTAGTGCTCACAAAAAGGCAAATTTACCAAGTGGTGTATGCATATTGAGTTTGTTTTCAGTGGCAAGAGGACCTGGCATACCATATTCATTCATCTTCTCTCTCACAAATATTTTTAAATCCAGATGTGAGGATGAACAGATGACTTAGCAGTTAATGAACTTGCCTGCAAAGCCTAAGGACCCAGGTTTGACTCTCCAAATCCCATGTAAGCCAGATGCACAAAGGTGAGGCAAGCGCAGTGTCGCACATGCCCACTAAATGGCACAAGCATCTGGAGTTTGACTGTAGTGGCTGAGGCCCTGGCGCCAATTCTATATCTCTAAAAATAAAAAATAAGAGCCGGTCGTGGAGGCACACACCTTTAATCCCAACACTCGGGAGGCAGAGGTAGAAGGATCGCTGTGAGTTTGAGGCCACCCTGAGACTACATAGTAAATTCCAGGTCAGCCTGAGCTAGTGTGAAACCCTACCTCAAACCCCCCCCCCAAAAAAAAATTAGAGCCAGGCATGGTAGCACATGCCTTTAATCCCAGCACTTAGGAAGCAGAGGTAGAAGGATCACTATTGAGTTCCAGGCCACCCTGAGACTCCATAGTGAATTCCAGATTAGCCTGGGCTAGAGTGAGACCCTACATCCAAAAACCAAAAAATACAAATAAAAATTATTTTAAAATGCCAGGTGCAGTGGCACATACCTTTAATCAGGAGGCAGAGGTAGGATGATTGCCATGAGTTTGAGGCCACCCTGAGACTCCATAGTGAATTGCAGGTCAGCCTGGGCTATAGGGAGACCCTACCTCAATGCTGCAAAAATTCTCAACAAAATATTGTCAAACAATACAAGAATATATCAGAAAGATAATTCATCCTGACCAAGTAGGCTTTATCCCAGAGATGCAGGGATGGTTCAACATATGCAAATGGATAAATGAAATACACTATATCAATGGACTTAGGACAGTAATCACATGATCATCTCAATAGATGCAGAAAAGGCATTTGATGAAATTCAACATCCCTTCATGGTAAAAGTTCTACAGAAACTGGGAATAGAAGGAACATATCTCAACATAATAAAAGCTATTTATGACAAACCTGCAGCCAACATAATAAAAAATGGGGAAAATCTTGAAGTTTTTCCACTAAATTCAGGAACAAGACAAGGATGTCCACTGTCCCCACTTTCATTTAAGTATATTTTATTTATTTATTTATTTGATACAGAGAAAGAGGCAGAGAGAGGGAGAGGATAGGCACGCCAGAGCCTTCAGCCACTGTAAACAAATTCCAGGTGCATGTGCCACCTTGCACATCTAGTTTATGTGGGTCCTGGAGAATCGAACCAGGGATCCTTTGGCTTTGCAGGCAAGTACCTTAACCACTAAGCCATCTCTCTACCTCCCCCCCCCCACTTTTATTTAATATAGTACTGGAAGTCTTAGCTATAGCAATAAGACAAGAGACTCATAAAAGGCATACAAATTGGAAAGGAAGAGATCAAGTTATCATTGTATGCAAATGATATAATTCTACATATAAAGACCCTAAAGTCTCTTCCAGCAAACTGTTGGAGCTGATAAATAAACACACAGAAATCAGTAGCTTTCCTATATGCTAACAACAAGCATGTGGAGGTTGAAATCAGGGAATCGCTCCCCTTCACAATTACCTCAAAAAAAAAAAGTATCTTGGAATAAACCTAACCAAGGAAGTGAAGGATATCTATAATGAGAAATGTAAAACACTCAAGCAAGAAATTGCAGAAAACACTAGGAAATGAAAAGAATCAATATTGTGAAAATGGCAATCTTAGGAGTCGTGAAGGGGAAAATGGGGGAAGGGAGAGAAATACCATGGTTTATTGTCTGTAAGTATAGAAGTTGCCAATAAAAAAAAAGTTTTAAGTTGCACAAGAGTTCCGTGTGGATGATAGAAGTCATTGTATGAGCCTTAGCTGGACTCAGGGATGATAACTTCAACTGGATCTGGATTTGGGCTCTGCTTTCCTTTATTTATTTATTGGCAAGTAGAAAGGGAGAGAGAGTAGGGGTCTGCCAGGTCAGATGCGGGCACCACTTTGTGCATCTCAGTCAACATACCTGGCTTTCCTTTGACTTTAATCCTATTTGCTGATATTCAAAGTTCAACATGGGCTGGGGGACATGGCTCAGCAGTTACAGATGCTTGCTTGCAAAGCCTGCCAGCCTGGGTTCAATTCCCCAGTATCTACATAAAGCCAGATACTTGGAATATACATTAGAATGGCCCATGGCGGGCTGGGAGGTGGCTTAGCGGCCAAGGTGCTTGCCTGTGAAACCTAAGGACCTAGGTTTGATTCCCCAGTACTCACATGAGCCACATACACAAGTGTCTAGAGCTCATCTGCAGTGGTAAGAGGCCCTAGTGCACTCATTCTACCTGCCCCTATCTCATAAAATAAAATATTAACTTTTGTTTTATTTATTTGCAAGCAATGAGCACACCAGGCCCTCCAGCCACTACAAAGGAACTCCAGACACATGTGCCCCCTTGTGCGTCTGGTTTACATGGGTACTAGAGAATCAAACCTGGGTCCTTTGGTTTCTCAGGCAAGCACCTGAACTGCTAAGCCATCTCCCCAGCCCTCATAAGTAAAATATAAAAAAAAAAAAAAAAAAGACTGGGCTGGGAAGGCCAGGCATGGTGGCACACACCTTTAATCCCAGTACTCAGGAGGCAGAGGTAGAAGGATCGTCATAAGTTCAAGGCTACCCTGAGACTACATAGTGAATTCCAGGTCAGCCTGGGCTAGAGTAAGATGCTGCCTCGGAAAAAAAAAAAAAAAGAATGGGCTGGGAAGATGATTTAGTAGTTAAGGAACTAACTTGCCTAAAAACCTAGGATGGGTTCCCCAGTACCTACATAAGCCAAATGCATAAGGTGGTGCATGCATCTGGAGTTTGCAGTGTCTGGAGGCCCTGGCAATACCCATTCTCTCTGTCCCTCTCTAATAAAAAACAAACTTTTTTCTAAAATGACTGCCAGGTATGGTAGTGCATGCCTTTAGTCTCAGCACTCGAGAGGCAGAGGTAGGAAGATCACTGTGAGTTCAAGGCCACCCTGAGACAACATAATGAATTCCAGGTCAGCCTGAGCTAGAGTGAGACCCTACCTTGAAAAAAAAAAAAAAACTGACCCTGTCTCAAAACAAAAAGATAGGGCTGGAGAGATGGCTTAGTAGTTAAGCGCTTGCCTGTGAAGTCTAAAGACCCCAGTTCAAGGCTCAATTCCCCAAGACCCACGTTAGCCAGATGCACAAGGGGGCGCACGCATCTGGAGTTCGTTTGCAGTGGCTGGAGGCCCTGGCGCACCCCATTCTCTCTCTATCTCTCTGTCTCCTTCTCTCTGTCACTCTCAAATAAATTTAAAAAAAAAATTTAAAAAAAGATGAGGGAACAAAATAGTTAGCTTGATTTGCCCCCATTCCACAATGTATAAATAACAACATCATGCGCACCACAAGCATGCAATTTTTATTTGTCAAATAGCTAAAAAGAATTTTTAAAAAAGTAAAAGGAATAAATGCTAAGGCACTTGTTCACTCGCAGTCCATATACACTTCCTTGATCCAAGATTGGCTATGCAGGTAGGGATACGGCTCTGTGTTAGAGCGCTTGCCCTGTATTCACAAGGCCCTGAGTTCAATCCCTAGTACTGCTGCTTTCCCAGCACCACCAAGAAAAAGACACCTACAGTCTGCAGGACATGTCGGTCGTTTGTTCAGTTAACTCAGCACCAGGGATGTTTTCGTGGAGAACTGAAGAGCTTGAGTCTGGTGGCTGCTGATCGTTCTCCTCAAAGCTGTGCCAAATCCCATATCCAAAATAAATAGCAAATCCTGGCAGAGGAGTGAGATGGTGAGGTGAGGAGACACCCGTGCCTGCCCTTCCATGCCCGACAGGAACTCTGCACATCCTCCGGGCTGCTTTAAAGGGGAGACAGAACGCAGGAACCTAACTGCCCAAGAGTCTGTCTCCCCCTCACACACTTCTCCCAAAAGGCCACTCACCATTAAAACACACACAAGGGGGGCTGGATAAATGGCTTAACAGATAAGTGTTGGCCTTAGAACCCTAAGGACCCAGGTTCAATTCCCCAGTATCCATACAAGCCAGATGCTCAAGTTGGCACATGTGTCTAGTTCATTTGCAGTAGCTGGAGGACCTGGTGCACCCATTCTCTCCCCTCACCCTCAAATAAATAAATAAAATTTAAAAACTAAAAAACAGTTTTAAAGGCCAGGAGGGGTAGTGCACACCTTTAATCCCAGCACTAGGGAGGCAGTGGTAGGAGGATCACTGTGAGTTCGAGGCCAGCCTGGGCTAGAGTGAGATCCTACCCAGAAAAATAAATCAAAATAAATAAGTAAAAAGCCATTTGGGGGCTAGAGGAATGGCTTAATGGTTAAAGCACTTGTCTGCAAAGCCGAAGGACGCAGGTTCAATTCCCCAGCCCCCACATAAGCCAGATGCACGTGGTGGAGTGTGCTTCTGCAGTTCGTTTGCAGCAGGTGAAGGCCTTAGCATACCTCTTCTCTCTGTGTCTGTCTCTCACTCTCCAATGAATAAAATACATTTTGAAAATAAATAAAAATAAAAAGCCACTCACCACCAGGTATGGTGGCACATGCCTTTAATCCTACACTCGGGAGGCAGAGTAGGAGGATCGTCATGACCACCCTGAGACGCACAGTGAATTCCAGGTCAGCCTGGGCTAGACTGAGACCCTACCTCGAAAAAAAAAAACAGAAGAAGAAGAAAACAAAAGCCACCTACCAATCAGCATCCAAACTCCAAACCGAGCCCAGGTCCCAGCAGTCATTTGCATCATGAGGTAGACATTCACAAAGATGCTCAGCAGAGGAAGGACGGGTAGGAAAGGCACCTGTTGGCAAAGCCAGCCAGTGAGCTTCCGCACATGGCAGACACGAGCTCCTCCCCAGCTCCATCTGGGCTGTGCATGCATGTTCCTCCTGGGGACCCCATGGGATGTTCCAGAATACACAGGTACTAACCATGGGCATTGGGCAGGGAAATACCCCCTCCTTTGTTGTTGTTTTTTGAGCTAGGGTCTCACTCTCGCCCAGACTAACCTGGAATTCACTATGTAGTGTCACGGTGGCCTCAAACTCACAGCAATTGTCCTACCTCTGCCTCCCAAGCACTGGGTTAAAAGCGTCCACCACCACTCCCAGCTTTGTGTTTAGTTTGAGACAAAGTCTCATGTAGCCCAAATTAGCCTTGAACCTGTGGTGGCACACACCTTTATTCCCAACACTCAGAGGGTGACGTAGGAGAACTGCCTGTGAGTTAAAGGCCAGCCTGAGAATACAATTCCAGGTCAGCCTGGGCTAGAGGGAGTCCTTATCTCAAAAAAAAAAATTTTTTTTTAAGCTAGCTTTGAACTCCTGATCCTCCTGCCTCAACCTCAAGTGCTGAGATCACAGGCACCACCTCCTCTAGCTGTCCACCAGTTTAGTCAACTCTTCTCTATACTTTTTTGTTCCCTGGTACAGTAAAGCATGTTTAGACCTCAAAGTATGCAAGACAATTTTCCCAGGGTGAGCCATCCAAACACAGTAGGTCCACCTACCTTGAAGTGGAGCGGAGAGGTGTTCTGGGGTTGTCTATAGATAATGGCCACCATCAGATGAACAAGTACCAGCAGTGAGACAGTCACTACTACCAACACGAGGTCTCCAGAGAACAGGCGCCCCGGCCACTGGGCCAGGATTAGACACACGAGGGTCAGCACAAGGACTGAAAGTCAAGGCAGGGAGAAGGGGTTCACTGCCAGCCACTGAGTGTGTCCATGACCTCGGGGCCACGTCCACCCAAACTGCCCAGTCACCACTGCACCTCACTCAGCACGTGACAACAGTTCCCCCCCCCCCCAAGCTGTCAACTTCCCAGTGCCCAAGGAGAAATGTCAGAGCTCACCAGTGAGGGAAGCACAGCCATAGACGATCCAGCCAGACCTCACAGTGGGACCAGCGTCCGCAGAGTGCCACAAGCTGCGTAGAACCCCTGGGCTTCCTGCTTCGGAACCAGGCTCTGAGGGTGCCGTAGCTTCAGGGGTAGCCTTCATCTCAAGAGACTCCCCCTGGGTCTTCTCATTCCTACCATGGTTTAAATTCTGATCTGGCTGGTACCTGAATGAGGTATGAAGGCAAATTTTATTATAAACATGACACATGTGTATTATAGAAAATTTTAACTGGATGTGGTAGCACATGCCTTTAGTCCCAAAACTCAGGAGGCTGACTTTGGAGGATCACTGTGAGTTCGAGGCCAGCCTGAGGCTACATGGGAATTCCAAGTCAGCCTGGGCTAGAGCAAGATCCTACCTTGAAAAAAATTTGTTTTGAAACATAGGAATCCCTTAAATTATCCATCTACATATCCCTAGTGTTAACGTATTTGGGCTTTTTTTTCTGAGGTAGGGTCTCTCACTCATGTGTCTGGCTTATATGCGATCTGGAGAGTCCAACGTGAGTCCTTTGGCTTCGCAGGTAAGCACCTTAGCTCCTAAGCCATCTGTCCAGTGCTTTTTTGTTGCTGTTGTTTTAACAGTCTCACTCCATCCCAGGCTGACCTGGAATTCGCTTTGTAGTCACAGATTGGCCTCAAACTCATAGTGAGCCTCCTAACTCAGCCTCAAGGGTAACTTTTTGAGGGAGAGAGAATAGGGTGTGCACGAATGTGTGCATGCACGTTCCTATGCGGATATGTACACGTGAGTCCATGTACATGTGTGTGTGTGTGTGTGAGAGAGAGAGAGAGAGAGAAGGCCAGGGGACAACATCAGCTATTAATCTCAGGAGCATGAGTCATCCACCTATTTTTTTAATTCTTTTTTAAAATTTTTTTGTTCATTTTTTTTATTTATTTGAGGCAGATAGAGAGAGATAATGGATGCGCCAGGCCTTCCAGCCACTGCAAACAAACTCCAGACGTGTACGCCCCCTTGTGCATCTGGCTTACGTGGGTTCTGGGGAATCGAGCCTCGAACCGGGGTCCTTAGGCTTCACAGGCAAGCGCTTAACCGCTAAGTCATCTCTCCAGCCCATCATCCACCTATTTCTGAGACTGGCTTGGAGTTCACCAATTAGGATCGACTGGATAGACAGCCACCTCCAAGGGATCCTCCCCCGTGCTGGGATTACAGGTGCACACCATCCCACCTCACATTATTTATTACACGGCTCTAGGGGATCAACGGGTCCTGATGCTGGCGAGACAAGCGCTTGGCCGGCTGACTACCTCCCCTGCCGCCTGTGACGGAAACGGCAACCACAAGTGTGATGCATCCAACGTCCAGCTCATCCAACTGGGATGGGCGCCGGCCATCCTCATGTTGTCCCAGAGCCCCATTCAGCCTGTGGTGGAATCTCACCTGAGGACTAGGACACAGAAGGCCACCAAGGAGTAGGCCAGCAGGGTCCCGATGGATGTGAGGTCCACAAGATCACCGAGCTCAAAAAGGAAAGCCATGAATGCTGCCAATCAAAGCAGAAAGAGCAGGGTCTGTGAGACACTGCCGAGTGGACGCACCCAAGCTCGGTCACCGGCAGCGTGTGGGGCTTTTACCTGCAATGACTCCACAAATGACAGTAGCCAGGACAGGCGTGTGCGTGCGAGAATGGACCACAGCGAGTCTCCGGAACAGGAGTCCATCCTCCGCCATGGCATAGACAACTCGAGGCACAGGGAACATGGAACCGAGGAGGCTAGAAAGAGAGGGGAGAGCCAAGTAGGGATGGGGATGGACGGCGCCTGCTCCGGCCCGTGCGGGCAGCATTCCCGTATTCCCTCCCCTGTCTCCATCCCAGTGATCCAACAGCAGATGGGAGAGACCTCGGATACCAACCTGGAGGAAAGGGCACAGAGGGTGCCAGCAGCCACTGCGTAACGCGCAGGGCCCCAGTGGACATGGACAAAGGCCTGAGGCAAGGGGCTGTCTGTCTGAAGCTGGTAATAGGGCATCATGAGGGTGAGCGCCGCGGAGACACCAAAATACATCAGAAAGCAGATGAAGAGTGAGATCACGATGCCCAGGGGGATGGCGCGCTGAGGGTGGCGGGCCTCCTCTCCTGCAGGGCACAAGCAAGTCCTGGGTCAGGGGACAGGGACACACAGGCCGTGCACAGACCCCTCCCCGCTCTTACATCCCCCCAAAGCAAGTTAGCCTTCCAACAACACAACAAGCCAATACCTAAGGGTGGGCCCGGCCCAAGCCCAATCCGCCCACGCCCGAGAGGACAGGGAGCCCAGGCTACTAACCTGTGGTCGCGATGCAGTCGAACCCAATGAAAGCAAAGAAGCACGTGGCCGCCCCACGGAGAATGCCGTCCAAGCCGAAAGGTGCAAACCCCCCAGAGCCCAAAGGGCCCAGGCTGTGGTGAGAGAAGAAAGGGGAGAACATTGCAGGGGCCAGGCACGGTGGAGCACAACTTCAAAACCAGCCGTAGGAGCCGGGCGTGGTGGCGCACGCCTTTAATCCCAGCACTCGGGAAGCAGAGGTAGGAGGATCGCTGTGAGTTTGAGGCCACCCTGGGACTCCATAGTGAATTCTAGGTCAGCCTGAGACACAGTGAGACCCTACCTCGGAAAAACGAAACAAACAAACAAAACGGGGGAGTGAGCTGGGGATACAGCTCTTGCCTCGCATGCAGGAAGTCCTGGGTTTCATCCCCAGCACTACACACCAGGCATCGTAGCACATGGCAGCTTTAAGGAGGCAGAGGCAGGAGGATCAAAATGTCAAAGTCAGGCTAGAGAGATGACACTATGGTTAACGGGGCTTGCCTGTAAAGGCCAACAAACAGTCCACTTTTGATTCACAAGTACCCACGTAAAGCTAGATGCACAAAATGCCAGTTGCATCTGGAGTTTATTTGCAGAGGCAGGAGGCCCTGGCATGGCCATATTAACTCTCTCAAAGTACACAGGCTCTTGTGAAGCACAAGGACCCGGGTTTGTTTCCCCAGTACCCACATAAGCCAGATGCGCAAGGTGGCACATGTGTCTGGAGTTCGCTTGCAGTAGCTGGAGGCCCTCACATGCCCATTTTCTCTCATCTGCCTCTTCCTCTCTCTCTCCTTCCCCCCTCTAAAATAAATAATTATTTGTTTTCATTAAAAAAAAGTACACAGGCTCAATTCCCCAGTACCCACATAATCCAGATACACAAAGTGGTGCATGCATCTGGAGTTCATTTGCAGTGGCTACAGGCCCTGGCGTGCCCATTCTCTCTCTCTCTCTCTCTCTCTCTTCTCACTCTCTGAAATAAATAATAAAAACTTCTTTGCTTTAAAAAAAAAAACTTTAAAACTATGAATCAGGACTGGAGAGATGGCTTTATTATTATTATTATTAACTTTCGAGGAGGTAGGGTCTAGCTCTAGGCCAGGCTGACTTGAAATTGGGTGACCTCAAACTCAACGGCCATCCTCCTACCTCTGCCTCCCCTGTGCTGGGATTAAAGGTGTGCATCACCACATGAGGCCTTTTTAAAATATTTTTCTTTATTTATTTGCAAGCAGAAAGAGAGACAAGCTGGCCATGGTGGTGCACGCCTTTAATCCCAGCATTTGGGAGGCAGAGATAGGAGGGTCTCCGTGAATTCAAGGCCACCCTGAAACTACATAGTGAATTCCAGGTCAGCCTGTGCTGGGCTACCCTACCTTGAAAAGAAAGAAAGAAGGAAGGAAAGAAAGAAAGAAAAAACAATGCTCTAGGTCAGCCTGAGCTACTTGAGCCCATGTCTCAAAAACAGAAGACACTAAGGGTATATGCAGCTTCGACTGCATGCTCTGTCGATACCCGGCCCTGGTCCTGGGCTGCCATGTCCCTGAGCTCGGCCAACCAGCCCGATCCTCTGCTCTCTACCTATCAGCAACTCACCCCTGAAGTGCCCTGGGAGGCCCTCTGACCTGTCATTGCTGTTGGACCCCGTCATGGCCAGTTGGTAGTCCTCCTCCGTGAGCTTCCAATTGTTCAGGTCTCCCTTAATGAAGCCAGAGAGAGAGATGAAGCTCAAAACCAAAAGGTTCACCCCTGTGAATACTCGGGTGACCAGGGCAGACTCTCGAGCTCCCAGAACCAGCAGACCTGTGGGAAGTTAGGAGAAGAGATGCCCAGTAAAAGAATTCCAGGCCAGACTTAATGGCACACATTTTAATGGCACACAGCACTTGGGAGGCCAAGGTAGGGAGATTGCTGGGGAGATGGACCAGCTATTAAAGGCACTTGCTTACAAAGCCTAACAGCCAGGGTTCAATTCCCTAGTATTTTTATTTGTTTACTTATTTATTTCTTTATTTGATAGACAAAGAGAATGGGCGCGCCAGGGCCTCCAGCCACTACAAATGAACTCCAGACGCATGTGCCCCCTTGTGCATCAGGCTAACGTGGGTCCTGGGGAATTGAACCTGGGTCCTTTGGCTTTGCAGGCAAATGCCTTAACCACTAAGAAATGCATCCAGCCCAATTCCCTACTGTTTATGTAAAGCCAGATGCACAAGTTGGCACATGTATCTGGAATTCACGTTCTTTTTCTTTTTTTGAGGCAAATCCAACACACTGGCATTTTCTTAATATTTTATTTATTTATTTGAGAGAGTGTTTAGCACACTCTCCTATTGCTATTGTCCACCTTATGTTGGCCAGGTGGTGATATCCACCCTCTGCTCATACCGTTGTCTTCCCCTGCCATTACGAAGCTTCCCCTCGAGCCTATAAGCCAAAGTAAACCTTTTTTCCCACAAGCTGCTCTTGCTCTGGTGATTTCCACCAGCAATGCGAACGTGACTGCAACACTCATGCTCACGTCCCCCACCAGCCACCATTCCCCCTTTCCAGAGCCTCGCCCACATCATCCCTGACCCTCACTTACCAGTGAGGAGTAGCACCAGACCCAGTGCAAAGAAGTCGGGGTACTTGGCCAGGAAGCTGGGCGCCTGCATACGGAGGGCGGCATGCAGAGCCTGGGAGATGCTGTTCCCCGTGAGGCCATCAAAGGCAGCACTCCAGGCTCGGGCTACGCTGGCTGCGCCTGTGAGGGAAGAGGAGGCGCCCTCCCTCACCAAAAGAGCACTCATCCTGAGGACCGTGTGCCTCGGGAGAGACTCACAGACAGGAAATACCTTGGGGCTCTACATTTGGTGAGGGTGGGGGAAAAAAATAATCTCATCTGCAGAGGTAGGAGCATCACCATGAGTTCGAGGCTACCCTGACAGTGCATAGTGAATCCTAGGTTAGCCTGGGCTAGATTGAGATGCTACCTTGAAAAACCAAAAAATAAATTATCTATCTAGCTATCTATATACAAAAAATGTGATAATGAAGCCCACTATTATATATGATTATTAACATATACTAATAAAAATAGTTTGAAATAAATAAACAAAAACCCCTGACCATTCCCTCCAGTTTCCATTTCTCCTAGGTCCATCCTGGAGAAAAACAGGACAAAGCCAGGTAGAATGACATCTGAGGTCCTCCTCATTACACATACCAGGTGAAATTATCCTTGGGAATGAGGGCAAACCCCACTTTGGCTCCCCTCCCCAGCATTTCTAAGTCTTCTGAGCCCACACTTCCTCACCAATGACATAGGAGAGGATGAGATTCCAGCCGGTGACAAAAGCCAGCAATTGGCCCACTGTGACATAGCTGTAGAGATATGCAGAACCAGAACACGGCACCCTGGCTCCAAACTCTGCATAGCAAAGCCCAGACAGCACCGAAGACAGGGCAGCCACCATGAAGCAGATGACGATGGATGGTCCAGCTTTCTCTCTGGCCACCTCCCCAGCCAGAACATACACGCCTGCGCCCAGGGTACTGCCCACACCCAGGGACACGAGGTCCAGTATGCTCAGACAGCGGGACAGATGACTCTTGGATGCCGCTCCCAGCACCAGAGGCTTCCTGCGAACCAGCTTCTGACCAAAGCGGCGGACATTCTGCCACAGCATCCTAGGCATGTTTTTGAGGCCAATATCTGCTGGAAAATAAGACAATTGTCAAGAAGGTTAATCCATCTGGGAGTTGCACGTAAGACATATTCTTTGGAGCAGTGGCTGTATGAGTAACAAGACAGACATTCTTCTTGGAATCATAGAGTCCTCAAATGAAAATTAGAATCCTAACCACCTCCTTTTTGTTTTGTTGTTATTTGCACATAAAGAGAAAGAGAATAGCCACACCAAGCCCTCTTGCTACTGCAAAAGAACTCCAGGCATATGCGCCACTTTGTGCATGTGGCTTTATGTGGGTACTGGGGACTCAAACTCAGACCATTAAGCTTTGCAAGCAAGGGCCTTGAACTGCTCAGCCATCTCCCCAGCCTCCTCATATTTTTTTTTAATTTTTATTTATTTATTTGAGAGCGACAGAGACAGAGAGAAAGACAGATAGAGGGAGAGAGAGAGAATGGGCGCGCCAGGGCTTCCAGCCTCTGCAAACGAACTCCAGACGCATGCGCCCCCTTGTGCATCTGGCTAATGTGGGACCTGGGGAACCGAGCCTCGAACCAGGGTCCTTAGGCTTCACAGGCAAGCACTTAACCACTAAGCCATCTCTCCAGCCCAGCCTCCTCATATTTTGAGACAGGGTCTCACATGCGAGCCCAGGTTTGCCTCAGACTCATGGTAGTCCTCCTGCCTCCATGTACTGAGTGCTGAGATTGTAGGTGTAAGCCACCATTGGCCAACTCTGCTGCTTTTCAAACTGATTTGCTCGAATAGATCAGTTCAAACAAAGGCAAACCAGGCATGGTGGGCTCACCTGTGAGTTTCGGGCCAGCCTGAGATTACATAATGAATTCCAGATCAACTTGGGCTACAAGACCTACCTCAAAAAACCAAAGAAAGAGCTGGAGAGATGGCTTAGTAATTAAGGTTTGCCTGCAAAGCCAAAAGACCTTGCTTTGATTCCTTAGGACCCACGTAAGCAAGATGCACAAGGTAGCACATGCATCTGGAGTTCATTTGCAGTGGCTGGCTGCCCTGGTATACCAACTCTTTCTCTCTCTCTCCCTCCTTCTGACTCTCTCTCAAATAAATAAACAAAAATAAAAATATTTGAAAAAGAAAACAGCAACAAACTCTCAAAACATGTCATCCCAGGACTTCTTTATTTGTTTGTTTGTTTTTGTTTTTGAGGTAGGGTCCCATTCTAGCTCAGGCTGACCTGGAATTCACTATGTAGTCTCAGGGTGGCCTCAAATTCATGGCAATCCTCCTACCCTCTGCCTGCCTGAGTGCTGGGATTAAAGGCATGCACC
The DNA here is from genome assembly GCF_020740685.1 of Jaculus jaculus. Taxonomy (NCBI): domain Eukaryota; kingdom Metazoa; phylum Chordata; class Mammalia; order Rodentia; family Dipodidae; genus Jaculus; species Jaculus jaculus. The sequence continues at coordinate 16,664,013 of NC_059115.1, read as the reverse complement.
ACCATGCAGCTTTCATCCCAGGACTTCTGAACATAGGCAAGAGGACTGGAAGTTCAATGTCAGCCTCAGCAACATAATGAGTTTGAGGCCAGCACCATCTAAGACCATGTCAATAAATATATAAATAAGATGTGCGTGGTGGCACATGCCTTTAATCCCAGCACTCGGGAGACAGTGGTAGGAGGATCGCTGTGAGTTTGAGGCCACCCTGAGACTCCATAGTGAATTCCAGGTCAGCCTGGGCTAGAGTGAGACTCCACCTTGAATAAAAATAAATAAATACATATAAATAGATCCTTTCCAGCATAGGGTCTGGAATACAACATCTGCTTCATTGATGAGTGTTTTTGTGAACCAAATCACCTTGTTCAGACCCCAGCTCTGCCACTTGTCAGCTGACTGATTTTGAACAAGGGTCACTCATCTCCCCTACCTCTTCTATTGAGCAGGAAGAGCGATAATCATCATCACTCCCACACTGTCTTCATAGCCGTGTGAAGTGGCACTTTAGGCGAACACAGGACCAACACTGTACAATGCCAAGCAGGGGCTCGGGAAGCCCCGTAGCTTTGGCTCATTGGTTGCAGCTTAGAATGGAGTTGGTATTTGGAGCCAAAGCAAAATGACATGAAATTAGTAGGATGCAACAGACCCTAACCTGGCCCAGTCAAGGACCCACACTGGCCAGGGATCTTATCACATACGTGCATTTCCAGAACTAAGAAGTCAGAGGCAGCCGGGCGTGGTGGCACACGCCTTTAATCCCAGCACTCGGGAGGCAAAGGTAGGAGGATCACTGTGAGTTTGAGGCCACCCTGAGTCTATGCAGTTAAATCCAGGTCAGCCTGAGACAGAGTGAGACCCTACCTTGAAAAAAAAAAAAAAAAGAAAGAAAGAAATCAGAGGCAGAAAGATGATCTCATGAGTGTGAGGCCAGCCTGGACTACCTTACAAAGTCCTGACTCAAAAAAAATAAATAAGTAAATAAAAAATTTAGCCGGGCGTTATGGTGCACGCCTTTAATCCCAGCACTCGGGAGGCAGAGGTAGGAGGATCAGGAGTTCAAGGCCACCTTGAGACTTCATAGTGAATTCCACGTCAGCCTGGGCTAGAGTGAGACCCTATCTTGAAAAACTACAAAAAAAGGAAGAAAGAAAGAGAGAGAGAGAAGGAAGGAAAGAAGAAGCCCGGTATGGTTGTGCACACCTTTAATCCCAGCACTTGGGAAGCTGAGGTAGGAGGATCGCTGTGAGTTCGAGGCCATCCTGAGACTACATAGTGAATTCCAGGTCAGCCAGGGCTAGAGTGACACCCTACCTCAAAATGAAAAAAGAATGGTTGGGAACAGAATTCAGTTCTGTTGCCACAGTGTCTTCCTAGCATGCATGAAACTGTGGGTTTGACCCACAGCACCTCATAACCCAGACCTATGGGGGTACACCTGTAATCCCAACACTCAGGAGGTAGAAGCAGAAGGATCACAAACTCAAGGTCATCTGCAGCCACAGAGTTTGAGGTCAGCCTGGAATAAATGAGAACAGACCCTCTCTCTCTCCCTCTCCCTCTCCCTCTCTCTCATTCTCTCTCTCTCTCTCTCTCTCACACACACACACACACGCACGCACACACTAATTGATGAAACTCACTGAAACACCAAATACAAGGATAGTTTCCATGGCCACCAGGAGGACGGAACAGTGAGGAGTTAATGAGCACAGTTTGCCTTTTCCACTATGAAAAATGTTTTGTTGTTATTGATTTTGCTAAGAACTAGAAGGGCTCTAAATACATACAGAATGCTGAGATGAGAAAAATAATTATTTTAAAAAAAAATAAAAAGGAGGATGAGATGCAGGTTACTAGAGAATTTACCTAGCATGCATGCCTGCCTGATTCAATCCCCAGCATAGGAAAAAAAGGCACAAAATTGTAAATATATTTAAAATTAGTGAACAATACACTTTGAAAACCAGGGCTCCAGCCAGGCTTGATAGGACATACTTTTAATCCCAGAACTCAGAAGGCAGAGGTCAAGGTTAGCCTGGGCTAGAGCAAAACCCTACCTCAAAAAACGGGCATGGTGGCACACGCCTTTAATCCCAGCACTCAGGAGGCAGAGGTGGGAGGATTACTGTGAGTTCAAGGCCACCCTGAGACTACATAGTGAATTCCAAGTCAGCCTGGGCTAAGTGAGACCCTACTTTGAAAAAATAAAAAGTAAAAATAAGCCAGGCATAGTGGTGCATACCTTTTATCCCAGCACTCGGGAGGCAGAGGTACAAGGATCACTATGAGTTTGAGACCACCCTGAGACTACATAGTTGAATTCCAGGTCAGCCTGAGCTAGAGTGAAACCCTACCTCGAAAAAACAAAAACAAACAAACAAAAAAAAAAGACCTTTGCAGTGGCTGGAGGCCCTGGTATACCCATTCTATCTGCTTTTCAAGTAAATAAAATATTTGAGCCGGGCGTGGTGGCGCACGCCTTTAATACCAGCACTTAGGAGGCAGAGGTAGGAGGACTGCCATGAGTTTGAGGCCACCTGAGACTCCATAGTGAATTCCATGGCAGCCTGGGCTAGAGTGAGACCCTACGTCGAAAAAAAAAAAAAAATCAAGTAAATAAAATATTAAGAGAGAAAGAGAAGAGCTGAAAGCTGGGCATGGTGGTGCATGCCTTTAATCCTAGCACTCAGAGGCAGACATAGAAGGATCACCGTGAGTTTGAGGCCACCTGAGACTACACAGTGAATTCCAGGTCAGCCTGGACCAGAGTGAGACCCTACCTGGGAAAACCAAAAAAAAAAAAAGAGAGAGAGCGAGAGCGAGAGAGAGAGAGAGAGAGAGAGAGAGAGAGAGCTGAGAAGATGGCCCAGCACTCGGTGGTTAAATGCACTTGCTTACAAAGCTTACTGGTCTGGCTTTCTTTCCCCAGCCACTCACATTAACCATTTAGAAAACGTGGTAAACAGCCAGGCATGGTGGCGCTCGCCTTTAATCCCAGCACTCGGGAGGCAGCGGGAGGAGAATCACTGTGAGTTTGAGGCCATGCTGAGGCTACATAGTAAAACCCAGTTCAGCCTGAGCTAGAGTGAGACCCTACCTCAAAAAAACAAAACAAAAACAAAAGAAAAAGTGGCAAAAAAACAAGTCAGGGTTGGTGGCGCATGCCTTCATCCCAACACTTGGGAGTGAGACTATATAGTGAGTTTTTTCTAGGTCTGCCTGGGCTTGAGCAGGACCCTACCTCGAAGAAAAAATAAAAATAAAAACTGGTGTTCATTTGCAGTGGCAGCAAGAGGCAGAAAACAACCACACACAGAAATGTGCATGCAAATATGTAATTTTTAGAGTAGTTTATCTTTTTTTTTTTTTACTTTATTTTTATTTATTTATTTGAGAGAGAGAGAGAGAATGGGCATACCAGGGCCTCTAGCCACTGCAAACAAACTCCAGACACTTGCGTCCCCTTGTGCATCTGGCTTACGTGGGTCCTGGGGAATTGAACCAAGGTCCTTTAGCTTTGCAGGCAAACACCTAGTAATTTTTTTTTTTTAATAAGTAATGGACTAGAGAGATGGCTCAGTGGCTAAAGGATTTGTCTGCAAAACCTAAGACCCAGCTTTGTTCCCTAGGACCCACATAAAGCCAGATGCACAGTGGCACATGAATCTGGAGTTCGTTTGCAGTGGCTGGAGGCCCTAAAGCACCCTTCCTTCCTTTCTTTCTTTCTTCCTAACACTTTCTTTCTCTCTCTCCTTGAGAATAAACAAAAAAATTAAGAATTTTTGAAAAAATAAGTAATAAAGTTCTATCAGTGGCAATGTAGCCAGTCATACAGAATTGCTGTGTGTAGAGGCAGCCATGATGGCTCACGCCTTTAATCCCAGCACTTGAGAGGCAGAGGTTGGATCACCGAGAGTTCAAGGCCACCCTGAGACTACATATGAATTCCAGGTCAGCCTGGGCTAAAGACCCTACCTCAAAAATAAAAAATAAAAGGAATTGCTAGGTATGATAACCTAGTCACCACATTATCCCTGAGGAATACTCAAGTCGTAAACAGAAAATGGCATAATAGGGCTGGAGAGAGGGCTTAGCGGTTAAGCGCTTGCCTGTGAAGCCTAAGGACCCCGGTTCGAGGCTCGGTTCCCCAGGTCCCACGTTAGCCAGATGCACAAGGGGGCGCACGCGTCTGGAGTTCATTTGCAGAGGCTGGAAGCCCTGGCACGCCCATTCTCTCTCTCTCCCTCTATCTGTCTTTCTCTCTGTGTCTGTCTCTCTCAAATAAATAAATTAATTAATTTAAAAAAAAAAAGACCCAGGTTCAATTCCCCAAGACCCTCATTAGCCAGATGAATAAGGGGGCACATACGTTCAGAGTTCATTTGCAGCGGCTTGAGGATCTAGTATGCCTCTCCCTCTCTCTGCCAAATAAATAAATAAAAATTAAACAAAAGAAAATGGCATAACATTTGCGTAGACCCTAGAAATATCCCCTCACGTAGTGTGGTGACTACTGGCAGTACTAGGAATTGAACTCAAATCCTCTTGTAGGCAAAGCACACTCCGAACCCTTTCTTCCCTTCACCCATCAACTGTGGAACCCACAAACATGGAAAACTGAAATCTCTGACCCCTACACAAGATCTCTGTGGGACTGAGCGTCAATGATAAGTGTTAAATGCCAGCCAGGAAGTGGGCCTCAGAGCCTCGTAACACATCCAAAACCCCTCCTGAGAGTGTGGAGTGGAAATCAGTTCAAAACAGCGTCTCCTGCTGTCCCCTAACAGCACACCTCCCTTCTGTGATTAAAAGGTGTTAGGTTTTGTCTCTACCAGCAAGCAGCCCTGCAGAGACAGAGACCCCACTGGGTATCCTTAGACAATAATCAGTTGTTGATGCAAAAAAGTTTGAGAGGACTATGAGCAAAAGTTCTATCAAAGAGCAACAAATGCTACAAAAGAACTGGACATAAGAGCACGTAAATCAATACAGACAAAAAGGAAAACCAGGTATTGACGCTATCTGTAATTAGCAATGGTTCCCATGGGTTCAATAAGACTCTACTTCAGACCTCGTCAAAGTTTCAGGCCTCAGGAACTTCTAACCTACCAGATACTAATTGGGGTCCCCATGACCCCGCTCTCCATGTTTGATTAATGAGCTAAAATAGCTGATAGAACTATAGCTCATAGGGAAAACTATACTTGCCTGGAGGCCCTGGCTGTCTCTCTTCTAAGTCTTTGCTTGCCAATAAATAAAAGTTTTTTGCCAGGTGTGGTTGGCACACGCCTTTAATCCCAGCACTCGGGAGGCAGAGGTAGGAGGATCACCATGAGTTCAAGGCCACCCTGAGACTACATAGTGAATTCCAGGTTAGCCTAGGCCAGAGTGAGACCCTATTTCAAAAAAAAAAAAAAAAAAATTGTTTTAAATACGTCAGGCTGAGTGTAATGGTGTACGCCTTTAATCCCAGCACTCGGGAGGCAGAGGTAGGAGGATCACCAGAGTTCCAGGTCAGCCTACACTAGTCTGAAACCCTACCTTGAAAAACCAAAACCTAAAAATAAATAAACACATTGGTGCAGTCCTGTGTGGTGGCGCACCTCCTAAGACTTAAGATCATGGGGCGGGAGGGGGCGGCTGAGGGCACCACCGCACCCATCACACCAATATGTAGCTTCAAGCAGGATGCTTTGGGCCCTGACTCTGCTCATAAGGTGGTTGATGGCACCAGCAATCCAGCTCAAGTCCTGGCTGCAAAGGTTTCACTAGATGCCACTCAGGGCCACTCACCACGAAGTTTATGAGAGCAGGAGTTCTGATCACCATAGGGCAGGTAAGGCTGTTAATCCAGTACTGCCTGCTGAGAGCTGAATTCTGCCTTTAAGATCAAGGCCAGTTTGTAGCCTTCTCAATAGCTCCAATCATACTAGTCACCCCCAAACCACGCGAGCCCAGCGCTCTAAGACCAACAGCAGTTCCTCCCAGCCACACACCGTTCCCACCTGACGATCGAAATACATTTTCCTAGCAATGGGAAGGGGGCTCAGAGGTTAAAGGTGCCCAGGTTCAATTCCCACTGCCCATGGAAGCCAGATGCCGAAAGTTGAGCACACGCAGAGACTTTTTTTTTCTAGCCAGGCCTGGTTACACATGCCTTTAATCTCAGCACTCGGAAGACAAGGGTAGGAAGATCACTGAGTTTGAAGTCAGCCTGGAACTAGAGTGAGTTCCAGGTCATCTTGGGCTAAAGTGACACCCTTCAAGAAAACTAAAAAAAAAAAAAAAAAAAAACTAACTAAAAAAAAGGAGACTTAGCCAGCTGTGGTGGATCATATCATACCTGTAATCCCAAACAATCTGGGCTACAGAGTAAAACTGTCATGCATACCAAAAAAAAAAAAAAAAAAAAGTAAGGTGTGGTGGCGCATGCCTTTAATCACAGCACTAGGGAGGTAGAGGTAGGAAAATTCCTGTGAGCTGGAGGACAGCCTGGGAATACAGAGTTCATTCCAGGTCAGCCTGGGCTAGCATGAGACAATACCTGGGGGAAAAAAAAAAAAAAAAACAGACAAAAAGAAAGGAAAGGGAAGAAGAGGGGAGGGAAGAAGGGAGGGAAAGTAGAAAGGGTTCTAGGCTGGGTATGGTAGTGCACCCTTTTAATCCCAGCACTCAGGAGACCAAGGTAGATGGGTCACTGTGAGTTCAAGGCCACCCTGAGACTTCACAGTGAACCCAGGTCAGCCTGAGTTAGAGACCCTACTTCAAAAAACAAAAACAAACCAGGCATGCTTTAATCCCAACACTTGGGAGGCAGAGGTAGGAGGAGCACTGTGAGCTCGAGTGTGCCCTGAGACTACATAGTGAATTCCAGGTCAGCCTGAGCTACAGTGAGACCCTATCTTGAAAAACCAAAAAATAAGAGAGTGAGAAAGCGTGTAGAAAGACATCTGAAGCTGGGCCGCTGCCGGTTACCTTCCTGTGCGCCTCCACTGGCTCAGCTTCCAGAAGCCCTGAGACCTGACCTCCTGGGCCTCCACAGGTGGTTGTGATGCTAAATATAACACGCTGAGGGCAACTAGCAAGGCCTGTCCGTTTGGATTCTTCTGGACCTTTCTGTGCAGCATTCCTTTCTCCCAAATATGGTTTGGGACCCTTTTTAGGGTTTATATGACTCAGCCTGGGGAAGAGAAGGTTTAGGTCCTTACGACCCCGGCATGTCCATATACACACACTCGTGCAAATAAGCAAGTAAAAAAATATATATATTAGGGCTGGAGAGATGGCTAAGTGGTTAAAGATGCTCACTTGTAAAGCCTGATGGCCCCAGTTTGATTCCCTAGTATCCACGTGATGCCCAGCCAGAGTTCCGCATATGTATGGAGTTGATTTGCAGTGGCAAGAGGCCCTGATGTTCCCATTCCCTCTCTCTCATAAATATCAACCCAGAAAAAGCCAGCGCACAGTTTGATTCCCCTGTACCCACTTAAAGCCAGGTGCAAAGTGGCCCACACATAAGGAGTTCTCTGAGGGCAGCCAGAGGCCCTGGCGCACCCACGCTCTCCTCTCTTTCTCTCAAGTAAGTGGAAACAAATTTCGAAGAGGGTCTCGCTCTAGCCCAGGCTGACCGGGAATTCACTATGTAGTCTTGTGGTGGTCTCAAAATCATGACCATCCTCCTACCTCTTCCTCCAAAATACTGGGATTTAAGATATGTTGCCAGCTCAGTAAAAATAATTTTGTAAAATCAAGTAATTGCTGGGCATGGTGACCAGGCCTTTAATCCCAGCACTCAGGAGGAAAGGGGAGTATTGCTATGAGTCTGAGGCCAACCAGGAGCCACAGAGTGACTTCCAGGTCAGCCTGGGCTAAAATAAGACCCTACCTCAAGGAAAAAGAATAATTGCAGAGGTAGTCTGTATTTTGCATCTCCACGCATACCACTTTTTTTTTTTTGCTAGGTAGGTTTACATTCCAAGTCTAGGCTGAGCTGGGATTCACTATGTAGTCTCAGGGCAGCTAGAACTCACATCAATCCATCTACCTCTGCCTCCCTGAGTGCTGAGATTAAAGGTGTGTGCCACCATGCCCAGCTTTTCTTTTAAAGCAGAGTTTCCCTCTAGGCTGACCTGGAAACTCACTCTGTAGCATCAGGCTGAGCACAAGCTCCTCTTACCTCAGCCTGTGAGTTCTGGAACTAAAGATATACATCACTACACCTAACAAATTATTTTATTAAAAAACAAAAAGTAGTCAGGCATGGTGGCACACGCCTTTAATCCCCGCCCTCTGGAGGCAGAGGTAGGAGGATCGCTGTGAGTTTAAAGCCACCCTGAAACTACATAGTAAATTACAGGTCAGCCTGGGCTAGAGACCCTACCTCAAAAAAACAAAAGCAAACTAAAAATTAAAAACACAGCATGGTGGCATATGCTTTTAATCCCAGCACTCAGAGACAGAGGTAGGAGGCTCGCCGTGAGTTCGAGGCCACCATGAGACGACATAGTGAATTCCAGGTCAGCCTGGGCTAGAGAGTGAGACCCTACTTCAGAAAAACAAAAACATACTAAAAAATAATAAATGAGATAGGAGGCGGAAATAAGGTAAGAGCCCAAGGAAGGCTAGGCCTTCTTTCGACGTACTCTTCCCGACACAAAATGGCCTGGATATCCATGACCTCACAGTGCCTGACACTACCTACTCAAGACCATCATAATAGGAGGAAAAGATGATGACATCAAAGTAAAAGACTGATTGAGAGGGGGAGGGGAATGATGGAATGATACCCTACCTCAAAAAAAAAAAAAAAAACTAAGTGAAATTGAATAAATAAAAAGGAAGATGGCTCAGCGGCTAAGGTGCTTGCCTGCAAAACCTAACAACCCCAGATTCAATTCCCAAGTATAAAGCCAGATGCACAAAGTATCACATGCATCTGGAGTTCATTTGCAGAGGCTGGAGGCCCTGGCTCACTCGCTCTCAGTTGCTCTCGCGCGCTCTCTCTCTCTCTCTCTCTTTTGAAAATAAGATACTAAGTTGGCTTCAAGTTTCACAGGGAAAATAGGCCTTTCCACTCTCAATGTGAGGCCAAGCTGCCACAGCAGAGGGGCTGCTGAGGTCTCCTGAGGGGCACAGTCCCCACAGAAGCTGGGAGGGAAGGAGGAAGACAGAGAAGACTTACCAGGCCACTGGAGGAGACCAAGGAGGGCTGGGTGTGTCAAGACAACCCAGATGCACAGGTGTATCTTCACGGCAGAGCCAGGTGTGGAGGCACACTCCTTTAATACCAGCCCTCAGGATGATGTAAGGCAGATCACCTTGAGTTCAAAGCCAGCCTGGGGCTAGGGAGTTCTGGGTCAGCCATAACTAAAGTAAAACCCTACCATGAAAACAAAAAGGCGTTTAAATAGCTCTGTTTGTTGGTGAACAGGGTGGGGATGGGAGGCAGAGGAAATCTGCCTCCCTTAATGCCATCATCATGTGGTCTGTGGTCCCGAGAAGAGATGCGCTTATTTATACTTTTTTTTTTTTTTTTTTTGTGGGGAGAAGGGGTCGAGGTAGGGTTTCACTCTAGCCTAGGCTGACCTCTAACTCTCTAGTCCCCCAGGCTGGCCTGTTAAGTCACATCGATCCTCTTACCTCTGCCTCTGGGATTAAAGGCGTGTGCCACCATGCCTGGTATCAGATTTGGCTTTAGAGATCACGTGAGATCCGGCTGGCTTGTTCCGAGTAGTATGGTGGTAGACTTAGTTGCCTGTTTTTCTAACTCAAAAATCACTGGCGGGGGGGGAGGGCATGCGTGGTGGCGCACGCCTTTATCCCAGCACAGTGGTAGGAGGGTTGCCAGGAGTTCAAGGCCACCCTGAGGCTACAAAGTGAAGTCCAGGTCAGTCTGGGCGACAGCGAGAACCTACCTCAGAAACGCCCCACTCCACCAAAAAAAAAAACAAAAAAACACGGAGGTCTGGAGGGGTGGCGGGCAAGGTGTTCGCCTGCAAAGCCAAAGGATCCCGGTTAGACTCTCCAGGACCCTCATAGGCCAGATGCGCAAGGGGCGCACGCATCTGGAGTTCGTTTGCAGTGGCTGGAGGCCCTGGCGCGCCCATTCTCTCTCTGTCTGTCTCTCTCTTTCATAAATAAAATATTAAAAAAAAAATAAAAAAGAAACTGGGTGTGGTGGCACACGCCTTTAATCCCAGCACTGGGGAGGTGAAGGTGGGAAAGGCACCCCTCCACCTCACCACTGGGGCAAGAGGGAATCGCAGCCCTCCACTGGGACTGTTACTTTATAACGGATTACTCCATAATATTAAAAAAAAAAAAAAAGAAAAGAAAAGCTGAAATGGTAGCGCACGCCTTTAATCCAAGGACTCAGGAGGCAGAGGTAGGAGGATCGCTGTGATCTCAAGGCCACCTTGAGAATAGAAGGAATTACAGATCAGCCTTGGCTAGAGTGAGACCCTACCTCAAAAAAAAAAAAAAAAGCTTCCTCTCCCTCCCTCCACCCCTCCATCTCCCTCCTCTCTCTTCCTCTCCCTCTCCTTCTCCCTCTCCCTCTCTCTCCCTCTCTCTCTCTCTCTCTCTCTCTCTCTCTCTCTCTCCATATATATATCCTTTCCCTCTCTGTCGCTCTCAAATAAATAAGTAAATAATTTTTAAAAAAAATTTTTAAGGGCTGGAAACATGGCTTAGCGGTTAAACGCTTGCCTGTGAAGCCTAAGGACCCCGGTTTGAGGCTCGATTCCCCAGGACCCACGTTAGCCAGATGCACAAGGGGGTGCACGCGTCTGGAGTTCGTTTGCAGAGGCTGGAGGCCCTGGCGCCCCCATTCTCTCTCTATCTGCTTCTTTCTCTCTCTGTCGCTCTCAAATAAATAAATAAATAATAAACAAAAAAATATATATATATGTAAAGGATGTTAGTTAGGGGGACAGGTAGAGAGGAAGGAAGGAGGGTGGCAGGGATGAAAAACACGGAGGAAGGAGAAAAGAGAAGTTCAATTAACAACGAGTAAATAATCGATTAATTGATCATTTGAAGACTAAAATAATGAACTGTTTGCTTCAATGAGTTAATAAACACTGACTGCTTTCAGAATGAGTAAAATAAAGCCCTTTTATGTTGTGATGCCTCTTTTCTTTCAGAACACCCTTTCAAACCAAGGTAGCCATTTCATTCAACCCGCTCCCTTACTACATCCACTTGGCTCCACCAAGTGGACACAGAAGCAATAGCCGCTCAGTGGTTGTGGACAAGCCGGCCGGAGGTGCAAGGGCTGTTCTCGCAGCTGCTTAGGAAACTGAGGCAAGCGGACGTCAAGTCCAAGGCCTGGCTAGGTCACTGTGTCAATGCTCCAGCTGGCTAAAGACAGGTCACATGCAGGCTGGAGATGTGACTTCGTGGTTAAGCGGCCAAGGTGCTTGCCCGCAAAGCCAAAGGATGCATATAAGGCAGATGGGCATGTGTCTGGAGTGTGCAGTGCCCAGAGGCCCTGATATGCCCATGCTTTCTCTCTCTCTCTAGCTCTCTCTCCTTGAAAATAAATAAATAAAAATATTTTAAAAGCTGGAGAGACCACTTGGAAGTGAAGGCACTTACCTACAAAGCCTAAGGACCCAGGTTTGATTCCCCAGGATCTATGTAAACCAGTTGCACAAGGTGACACATGTGTCTGGAGTTTGTTTGCAGTGTCTAGAAACCCTTGTGCACGCGCTGTCCCTCCCTCCCTCCCTCCTTCCCTCCCTCCCTCCCTCCCTCTCTCTCTCTCTCTCTCATAAGTAAACGAACTTTTTTTTTTTTTTTTTGGTTTTTCGAGGTAGGGTCTCACTCTGGTCCAGGCTGACCTGGAATTAACTCTGTAGTCTCAGGGTGGCCTTGAACTCATGGCAATCCTCCTACCTCTGCCTCCCGAGTGCTGGGATTAAAGGCGTGCCGAACTTTTTTTTTAAGTTAAAAAATTATTTTTAGCCAGGCATGTTGATGCACGCCTTTAATCCCAGCACTCAGGAGGCAGAGCTAGGAGTATCACCATGAGATCAAGGCCACTCTGAAACTATACAGTGAATTCCAGGTCAGCCTGAACTAGGGTAAGACCCTACCTTGAAAAGACTTTCTGAATATAACCCCAATTGCTCAGGAAATAAAACCACAGATCAACCTCTGGGACTTCATGAAATTACAAAGCTTTTGTATCACAAAGGACACTGTGAAAAGAGCAAAGATGCAACCTATAGAATGGGAGAAAATCTTTGTCAGCTATACATCTGATAGAGGATTAATATCTAGGATACAAAAAGGACTAAAAAATTAAATAATAAGAAATCAAACAACCCCATTAAAAATAGGCTATGGGGGCTGGAGAGATGGCTTAGCGGTTAAGCGCTTGCCTGTGAAGCCTAAGGACCCCAGTTCGAGGCTCGGTTCCCCAGGTCCCACATTAGCCAGATGCACAAGGGGGCACACGCATCTGGAGTTCGTTTGCAGAGGCTGGAAGCCCTGACACGCCCATTCTCTCTCTCTCCTTCTATCTGTCTTTCTCTCTGTGTCTGTCGCTCTCAAATAAATAAAAATAAAAAATTAAAAAAAAAATAGGCTATGGAACTAAATAGAGAGTTCTCAAAAGAAGAAATACAGATGGCATATAGCATCTAAAAAATGTCCTACATCCCTAGTCATCAGGGAAATGCAGTTTAAAACTACATTGAGATTCCATCTCACTCCTGTCAGATTGGCTACCATCATGAAAACAAATGATCATAAATGTTGGCGGGGATGTGGAAAAAGAGGAACCCTTCTACACTGTTGGTGGAAATGCAATCTGGTCCAGCCATTGTGAAAATCAGTGTGGAGGTTCCTAAAACAGCTAAAAATAGATCTTCCATATGACCCAGCTGTAGCACTCCTAGGCATGTATCCTAAGGGCTCATCTCACACCCTTACAGGTACTTGCTCAACCATGTTTATTGTCACTCTATTCACAATAGCTAGGAAATGGAACCAGCCTAGATGTCCCTCAACTGATGAGTAAATAATGAAGATGTGGCACATTTACACAATAGAGTTCACTCAGCGGTAAAGAAAAATGAAGTTATGAAATTTGCAGGAAAATGGATAGATCTGGAAAGGATTATACTTAGATAACCAGGCCCAGAAAGCCAAATGTCACATGTTCTCTCTCATATGTGGATCCTAACTACAAATAACTGCACTTCTGTGTGGGTAGGAATAAAATTCAGTAGCAGAGGCCAGTAAGCTAGAAAGGAGCTATAAAGGGAAAAGAAAGGAAGGGAGGAGGGACTTAATAGGATGGTATTGTATATATGTAAGCAGAAGAATAGATTAATGGGGGTGAAAAGGCCTGAGTGAGTCAGGGGAAGAGATTGAGTAAAGGAAAGGTGGAGGCGGAACTAATGAAAATCTAAGAGGATATAAATAAATCATATGGAATCCTCCGATTTTGGACAATAGAACACTCAGGAGCCATAGATCATTGCCAGAAATTTTTCAGTGCCAGGGATGGGATACCTTCCAGTGACTCGTTGGCCAGGGAGGTCCCTGATGCCCCCAAAACATTATAGGCCATTGCTGAGGCCCTTGGTTTCCCACCAGGAGTAGATGGTAAGACCCTATTGCCAAAGACTCCACATACTTGGGCTGTAAGGTCACCGAGAAACCCTGCTGGAACTGAGCTGATAACCTCCTCCATGTAGACCAGCAGACAGCTGGAAGAAGCCACGCTGCATGCAGTTCAATGGGAGAGAGAAAAATCACCAGTGAAGATACTCAACAGTGGACACTGCAAGCCTTATATTTGGTCAGCCAGGCCAAATGAGCCAATGGGTACAATAGTGACTCATCTGTTATGGGGGAAAACATCTGTCCTCTTATTTGACTGGAGTCCTGCTCTGTAGGAGGGAACACATCCCTGATACTGAAAACCTACAACAGGGGTAGTCATGAGTCCTAGGGGTGTAAAGTCTGCTGCTGTCTGGCTAAATGTATATACTATGTTTATTAAACTTCCCAGTAAGCACTTCTCTTAATTTCCCTACCCATATATTAATGCTACTCTCACTTTTGGTTAGAGAAGCTTCTCTTTTCATATGGCAGTGACCTTGAGATGACTCAGAAGGCACCACAGTGCTGAGAAGAAGTGACAGAGGAGTGCTCAGCACTGAACTATCTTTATCACACCTTCCATGGCTCACGATCCATTGCAGAAAAGGTGGCAGAAAGAATGTAAGAGCCGAAGGAAGGGTAGGACTCCTTACAACGTGCTCCATCAGACATAAAGTGGCCTGAATATCCATGACCTCCCCACTACCTACACAAGACCATCATAATAGGAGGAAAAGATGATGACATCAAAATAAAAGAGAGACAGATTGAGAGGGGGAGGGGATACAATGGAAAATGGAGTTTCAAGGGGCAAAGTGGGGGGAGAGAGGGAATTACCATGGGATATTGTTTACAATTATGGAAGTCTTCAATAAAAAATAAATTAAAAAAAATTTTAAACAGACCAAGCCAGGTGTGGTGGCATACACCTTTAATCCCAGAACTCAGGAGGCAAAGGTACTTGGTTCACCTGAGTTCAAGGCTACCCTGAGACTCCATAGTGAATTCCAGGTCAGCCTGAGCTAGAACAAAACCCTACCTCAAAAAAATAAAAATAAAAGAAGACAGACCAAGCCAGGAGTAGTAGCACATGTCTTTAATCTCAGCACTTGGGACGTAAAGGTAAAAGGATTGCTATGAGTTCAAGGTCATCCTGAGACTACATAGTGAGTTCGAGGTCAGCCTGGGCTAGAAAGTGAGACTATACCTTGAAAAACAAAACAAAACAACAACACCAACAAAAAAGCCCGCGTGGATAAGAAGAGCAATTCTGGATCTGGAGAGATGGCCCAGAGGTTAAACTAAGACACTTGCCACAAAGACTAATGACTCAGGTTCAGTTCCCCAGTAACCATGAAAAGTCAGGTGTACAACGTGGTGCCTACATCTGGAGTTCCTCTGCAAGAGGCTAGAGGGCCTGGCAGGACCATTCTCTCTCCTCTCTCTTTCTCTTATTTTGTTTTTTCTTTTTTCTTTCTTTTCTTTTCTTTCTTTCTTTCTTTCTCTTTTTTTTTTTTTTTTTTCCTGAGGTAGAGTTTCGCTCTAGCCCAGGCTGAACTATAATTCACTATGTACTCTCAGGGTGGCCTTGAATTCATGGCAATCCTCCCACCTCTTAGTCCACCATACCTGCCTTCCATTCTCTTTTCTCTTTACTCTCTCCCTCCCTCCCTCCCTCTCTCTCTCTCTCAATCCCCTTGCAAATAAATTAAAAAGAAGAAGGTGGTCCATGACTTTAATCTCCACATCTGAGAAGCAGAGATAGGAGGATCACTGTGAGTTTGAGGCCAGCCTGAGACGACAGAGTGAATTCCAGGTCAGCTCTGCATTAGGGTGATATTCTACTTTGAAAAACCAAAAAATAAAATTCAAAAAGTAGTCAGGAGCTGAAGAGATGGCTTAGTGGTTAAGGCACATGCCTGCAAAGCCTAAGGACCCAAGTTCAATTCTTCAGGTCCCACATAAGCCAGATGTACATAGTTGTGCATGTATTTGGAGTTCATTTGCAGTGGCTAGAGGCCCTGGTGTGCCCATCCTCACTCTCCCTCCATTTCTGTCTCTAATAAGTAAATAAATAAAGATAAATCTTTTTTTTTTTTAAGTAGCTGGATGTGGTGGCACATGCCTTTAATCTCAGCATTTGGGAGGCTAAGGTGGAGGATGGATCACTGTGAGTTCAAGACCACCCTGAGACTACATAGTGAATTCCAGGTCAGCCTGAGCTAGAGCAAGGCCCTACCTCATAAAAAACAAAATAAATAAATAATAAAAACAAATAAATAATTAATTAAAAAAATAGGGCTGAGCAGGGACATTGTAGTGCACACCTTTAATCCCAGCACTCAGGAGGCAAAGGTATGAGGATCGCTATGAGTTCGAGGCCACCCTGAGACTACATAGTGAATTTCAGGTCAGCCTGGGCTAGTGTGAAAGCCTACCTTGACAAAACAAAAAAATAGGGCTGGAGAGATGGCTTAGCAGTTAAGGCACTTGCCTATTTGCCTGAAAAACCAAAGGAACTAGGTTCAAATCCCCAGGCCCCATGTAAGCCAGATGCACAAGGGGGCGCACGCATATGGAGTTCATTTGCAGTGGCTGTAGGCCCTGGCGCCCCCATTCTCACTCTGTCTCCCTCTCTCTGTATGCCTATTTCTCTCTCTCTCTCTCTCTCTCTCTCTCTCAAATAAATAAATAATAAAATAACAAATGTAAAGGGTAAAATGAGACACATGTGCCAGTTTGTGTATCTGGCTTACATGGGATGTGGAGAATCAAACCTAGACCATCAGGCTTTGCAAGCAAGTGCCTTTAACCACTGAACCATCTCTCAAGCCCATAATTTGTTTTTTATGTTTGGGTGTTTTTTTTTAATCTATTTATTTTTATTTATTTATTTGTTAGAGACAAAGAGGGGGAAGAGAGAGAGAGAGAGAGAGAATGGGAGCACCAGGGTCTCTAGCCACTGCAAACGAACTCCAGAGGCATGTGCTACCACGTGCATCTGGGTTACATGGGACCTGGAGAATCTCTCCAGCCCTGTTTTTTGGTTTATTTGAGGTAGGGTCTCGCTGTAGCCCAGGCTGACCTGGAATTCACTATGTAGTCTCAAAGTGGCCTCAAACTCAAGGTGATTCTCCTACCTTGCCTCTCTAGTGATAGGATTAAAGGTACATGCCACCATGCCCAGCTTGTATTTATTTATTTAATATTTGGTTTTTATTTATTTATTTATTTGAGAGAGAGAGAGAGAGAATGAGTGCACCAGGGCCTTCAGCTGCTGCAAATGAACTCCAGATGCATACGCCACCATATGCATCTGGCTTATGTGGGTCCTGGAGAATTGGTCCTTTGGCTTTGCAGCCAACTGCTTTAACTGCTAAGCCATCTTTCCAAACCATTATATGTTTTATTTATTTATTTAGTTAGTTATTTAGTTCAAGCTACAGTCTCACTCTAGCCCAAACTGACCTGGAATTCACTGTGTCGTCTCAGGGTGACCTCAAACTCACTGTAATTCTCCTACCTCTGTCTCCTGAGTGCTTGTTTATTTTAAGTAAGGGAGAGAGAGACAGTATGGGTATGCCAGGATATCTTGCTACTGCAAGTGAACACCATACATATGCCACTCTGGACATCTGGTTTTAAGTGGGTACTGGGGAATCTAAATTGGCAGGCAGACTTTGCAAGCAAGCTCCTTTAACTGCTGAGCCATCTCCCAAGCCTCTTGTTATTTTTTGTTGTTGTTGTTTGTTTGTTTGTTTGCTTGTTTTTTGAGACATGGTCTTTCTTACCCAGACTGACCTAGAAGTCGCTCTGCAGTTCAGATCCTTCTGCCTCAGCTTCCCAAGTGCTGGGAGGGCAGGCACGAGCCACTGCACCGGGATGTTATTATTTTATTTTATTTTTATTTATTTATTTCAGAGAGAGAGAGAAATACAGAAATAGACAGGTAGACAGAGAGAATGGGCGCGCCAGGGCTTCCAGCCTCTGCAAACGAACTCCAGACGCGTGCGCCCCCTTGTGCATCTGGCTAACGTGGGACCTGGGGAACCGAGCCTCGAACCGGGGTCCTTAGGCTTCACAGGCAAGCGCTTAACCGCTAAGCCACCTCTTCAGCCCCTGGATGTTATTTTCTCAATCATCATCTGGAAAGAAAATATTCTAGAGTAACATCATAAAAAATAAATAAAAAATAAAAAAAAACCCGGTGTGGTGGCGCATGCCTTTAATCCCAGCACTCAGGGGGCAGAGGTAGGAGGATCGCCGTGAGTTCGAGGCCACCCTGAGAATACATAGTTAATTCCAGGTCAGCCTGGGCCAGAGTGAGACCCTACCTCGAAAAACAAACAAACAAAAAAAAAGGATGTGAGCTGGGCATGGCAGTGCACCCTTTAATCTCTATATCAGGAGACATAGATATCGCCCTCAGTTCAAGGACACCCTGAAACTACATCAGTGACATACAAATTCCAGAAGCATGCTGCCACCTGTGCGTCTGGCTAACGTGGGTCCAGGGGAACTGAACCTGGGTCCTTTAGCTTTGCAGGCAAGAGCCTTAACCACTAAGCCGTCTCTGCAGCCCTCCACACCGGTTTGCATCTGATCATTTTTGCTGGGAGACGCTCCACTGTCTGGATTCCACCACTGGATGTTAGGCAAGTCATCTTCCTTGTCAGCTCTAATGACAAGGAAATGAATGGAATTGTAAAAAAGTGGTTTTTTATGTCATATGTGGATCCTAACTTTTAAAAAATATTTTATTTATCTATTATTTATTTATTTGCAAGAGATACAAAGAGAGGCCAGGCGTGGTGGTGCATGCCTTTAATCCCAGCATTTGGGAGGCAGAGGTGGAGGAATGAATCACCATGAGTTCAAGGCCAGCCTGAGACTACATAGTGAATTCTAGGTCAGCCTGGGCTAAAATAAGACCCTACCTCAAAAAAAAAGAAAAATTTAAAAAGAGACAGAGACAGATACAAAGAGAAAGAGAGTATGGACACACCACGGCCTCTAGTCACTGCAACCTCCATATGCCTGTGCCATTTTCTCCATCTGGTTTTACGTGGGTACTGGGGAATTGAACCCAGGCCGTTAGGCTTTGCAGACAAGCGCCTTAACCACTGAGAAATTTCTCAATTTCTGGACCCTAGATTTTGTTTTTATTTATTTCTTTAGTTTTGGTTTTTCAAGCTAGGGTCTCACCCTAGCTCAGGCTGACCTGGAATTCACTAGGTAATCTCAGGGTGCCCTTGAACTCACCGAGATCCTCCTACCTCTGCCTGCCGAGTGCTGGAATTAAAGGTGTGTGCCACCACGCCCCGCTGGACCCTAACTTTTCATGTTGGTTTGTATGTAAATAAGAGGATGTGAGACTGAATATGGGCTGTGGTTGGAGTTGGGAGACTCTGAGGGAGCAGAGAGGTGAGGAGAAAGGGGAAAAGACAAAAGGAAATGAAGGAATCCCGGGAGGGGGACCCCACGCTCTGCCCGGATATGGCGACACCCCAAATCACTCACGAGAAGTGGTCTTGATGCAAACTGCAAGAGGATTTTATTCCAAGCGCGCTGGGGCCCACAGTCGTACACCTCACAGGGGTAGAGGACTGCAGAGCCCCGAATGCAGGAACAGGACAGTTTTTATAGGGTTTCTTACAAAGCCTGTGCATTAGACCAATCATTTTTTAATATCAGGAGCCTGCAAGGTGTTAGCCAGTCAGTTTGTGCCACCCCATAGTTTCTAAGCCAATTAGTTTATGACCTTGGTGGTCAGCATTTGCGCAGGTCCTTGGGTGGGAGTAGCAGAGTGTGGTTCCAGTCTCCTATGACCTTGGAGGTCAGCCTTTGTGCAGTTCCTTAGGTGGGGGTAGCAGAGTGTGGTATCAGCCTCCTATGACCTTGGTGGTCTGAGGCAGGCTGCTACAGCTTATGGTGCGAGCTACTAAGGCTTACAGTGTGGGCTATTAAGGCTTATAGTGTAAGGCTTATAGTGCAGGCTATTTACAGAAACCAAATAAGTGGTTCACTTCATTACTCATTTCCCATCCTTGAGGGCTATCTCATGCCCTTTTTACCTAGTTTTATATTAGAAGCAGGCTCTGATATAATGAGAAGAGGGATTCTTTACTTGCTTCCAACAGAGAGTAAAGCCTGGAGTTTGAGGTATGCAGGGGGCCCGCTTAAGCTCCCCTTGGAGCGTGATAGTATTTCTGAGCTTCTGAATTCTTGGGCCTTTCAGAAACACCTGTAGCTTGAAGGAAGAAAGCCAGTGAGCATGAGGCGGCAGGATAGAGACACAAGGGGAGGGGAGGAAAAGGAGGAAAAAAAACCAAATACAATTGTTTGCCAGGCATGGTGGTGCACACCTTTAATCCCAGCAATCAGGTGGCTGAGTTGGGAGGATCTCCGTGAGTTCCAGGTCAGCCAGAGCTAGATTGAAACCTTATCTCAAATTTTTTTGTTGTTTAGGGCTGGGAAGAGATGCTCAGCAGTTAAAGGTGCTTGCTTGCAAAGCCTGCCAGGTCAGGTTCAATTTCCCAATAGGACCAAGACGTTCATGCATCTAGAGTTTGCTTGCATGACAAGAGACCCTGGTATATCCATAGTCTCTCCCTCTTCTCCCAAATAAATCAAAATAATTTGGGGCTGGACAAATCACTTGCCTTCAAGCCAGGCTAATAAACTAGAGAGTCTCAGGGTGGTATTGAACGCACAGAAATCCTCCTACCTCTGTCTCCTGAGTGCTGGGATTAAACACGGGCACCATCATGCCCAGCTCTCTTTTGTATTTTTGAGACAAGGTCTTTCTCACTCTCTTGCTAAGGCTGACCTGGATGGAACTGGCCATGATGGTCTGGCTGGCCTCAAACTCATGGCAATCCTCCACCCATAGCCTTACAAAATGCTGGAATTACAGGCATGTCACATCACACCTTGTTTAAATTATAGTAATTCATCTTAAAAAAAAAAAAAAAAAGAACTAAAGAAAAAGATTAGGATAAACCAGGCACTGATACACTTAATCCCTCTAACATTTTGGGAGTGTCTCTTTTTAGAGATGCCTTCCAAGGAGGCCAGTGCTCAACAAGGACTATCTTATGCAGTCCAGAACTCTGTCCCCAAGGTGAAGAAGTCTTCCAGGCCACATTGAAATCCTCCTAAAGACAGGGCCGCAGCCATCAGATTCCCTCCCTAAGGAAGTATCAGCAAAAACCCAAGGATTGCTTGCAAATCCTTACACTTGGCTCCACCTAGGGGCTTGTCTGACCCTGGATGGAGCTTCAGGTTTTTAGTAAACTCTCCCCAGTGATCTTTTTTGTTGTTTTTGTTGTTCAAAGTAGGGTCTCACACTAGCCCAGGCTGACCTGGAATTCTCTGCATAATCTCAGGCTGGCCTCGACCTCACAGTGAACCTCTGACCTCACTAGGTCTCCTGAGTGCTGTGATTAAAGGTTTGGGTCACCATGCCTGACTTTGATTTGAGAGAATAGACAAGCCAGGGTCTCTAGCAAACAAACTCCAGATGCATGAACCATTTTGTATATCTGATTTCATGTGGATTGCTGAGGAATCAAACCAGGGTCATTAGGCTTTGCAGGTAAGTGCCTTAACCACTGAACAATCTCTCCAGCCCCTTGCCAGGGATCTTGTACAGCCTGTGAGAACATAATGGGTTTTGTTTGTTTGTTTTTGTTTTTGTTTCAGATAGGGTCTCCCTCTAGCCCTGGTTGAATTCACTATGTCCTCTCAGGATGGCCTCAAACTCATGGTGATCTTCATACCTCTGCTCAGATGGCTGGGATTAAAGGTGTGCACCACCACACCTGGCTGAGAATGTAGGATTTTTTTTTAATTATTTATTTATTTATTTGAGAGCGACAGACACAGAGAGAAAGACAGACAGAGGGAGAGAGAGAATGGGCGTGCCAGGGCTTCCAGCCTCTGCAAACGAACTCCAGACGCATGCGCCCCCTTGTGCATCTGGCTAACGTGGGACCTGGGGAACCGAGCCTCGAACCGGGGTCCTTAGGCTTCACAGGCAAGCGCTTAACCACTAAGCCATCTCTCCAGCCCAGAATGTAGGATTTTTTTGTTGTTGTTTGTTTTTTGGTTTTCTGAGGTAGGGTTTCACTCTAGCTCAGGCTGACCTGGAATTCACTATGTAGTCTCAGGTGGCTTCCAACTCAGGGAAATCCTCCTACCTCCACCTCCAAAGGGCTAGGGTTAAAGGTGTACGCCACCACGGCCAGTTTAGGATGTAGTTTTTATTCCTTTCTTTTAGGCAAATGGAGGTTTATCCTAGGCCTACTCAAGTAAGTATTTTTTGTTGTTTTTGCTTCTGGGTTTTCTAGGTAGGGTCTCACTCTAGCCCAAGCTGACCTGGTATTCACTATGTAGTTTCAGGGTGGCCTCAAACTGATGGAGATCCTACTAAGTGCCATGATGGATTAAAGGTGTGCGCCACCACTCCTGATTCTCTTTTTTTCTAAGGTAAGGTTTCACTGTAGTTCTGCCCCAGCCAGGGGGGGGGGGGGTGTGAACAAGGACCCAAGGGGAAGTTATCTTGAATAGGAGAAGGCAAACAGACACAAGAAGGAGACCATGCTAGGTGTTTGTCAAGGCCTCAAGATTTATTCAAGCAGACATAGCTTATATACAGAAGACAGTAGTTTTTTGACAATTCTTATGTGCCTAAGGTCAATTTCACCAGGGTCGTATGTTAATCCCTCTATCAGGAGCCCACTCCACCTAGGCTGTATACTAAACAATGCCTTAGAATCAGGTGCTTACTCTTATCTAGGCAGTATACTAAACAATGCTTTAGGATCTGGAGATTAGGAAATTAGAGATCACCCTAGCTCCCAAGGTCAAAGAGCAGCTGCGGATCCCAACATCTCCCCTTTTGTTATTTATTAAAAGAAGCAACTGTGCCTGTCTTAGGTTGTCAGAGGCAGAAGAACATCCTTACCTGTCATTGGGCAAACGTATTATCCTTCAATACGTGCCCTGTCTTAGGTTAGATGCCTCCTCCCTGATCTTACCCGTCTCTGGCTACCAGCCAGATAAAATTCAGGGAGAATTAGTATAAGGTCTGAGGGAGCCAAGGACGTGTTCTATATTGCACACCTCGGAACTCTGCACGAACATTAATAATAGACTTCATTAGATACTTGAAGAAAATAGGCAATAGGCATAAGAGAAGCAGAAGGCAAACTCCAACAGCTACAAAGCTGCCTATCCAGGAACTTAGAGAGTCCCAACCAGGCAACACAGACTTAATTACAGCAAATAAATCATCAGCAGCCTTAGTGGCATCAAAATCAAGATGACTGTTCTGTATAGCTAGAATTTCTGAATGTAAATTAACCAAATCTAATGAAATATTATCATGGTGCCAAATTCCTTCTAGGTGCATTTTGACTTCTACCCAATCTTCATTGTAAGTTTTAGAGGTGATGCAGATCCATTGGTAATCATGGCATTCCAATCGAGCTCTAATCTTCATACCTTGAATTTGCTCTCCTAAATAAGTCACTACATCAAACAAAGCATCTATTTTTTCTTCTAACTTCTTATTTTATTTTACTTTATTTTTTAATTTTTTTAGCATTTTCCATGATTATAAAAAAAATCCCATGGTAATTCCCTCCCTCCCCCCCCCCCACTTTCCCCTTTGAAATTCCATTCTCCATCATATTACCTCCCCATCTCAATCATTGTACTTACATATATACAATATCAACCTATTAAGCTTCTAACTTCTTATCTATGGCTACTTGAGTTCCTAAAGCAACAGAAATGTTTTTAATTATTAACAAAGTGTGCAGTATGGACTTCTTGTGTGAGAGCAACAGCAGCAGAAGTAATAATGGAAGCTAATAATGTAATAAATGCAACAATCCCAGCAATAATTAAACCTACAACTCTCTTTTGTCTACTTAAACTATTTTTAACCTCCTCTAGAATTTGAATACCCTTGTCAGAATACCAAGGCTTTGAAAGATTAACAGGAATCATAACAAATGCAGGTTGTCTGACAATCATTACAGTTTCAGAATTATGAGAAACACAATTGACAGACTACAATTATCACAGGTAACATTAAACATTCCTTCAAACCCGTGATACCAAGTAATATTCACATGTCCTAACATCAGGGTATAAGGTGGTGTAACACAGGCCATAACAGTTCCCTTTGGAAGGCTATTTGAATTATTTTTGGCAGATGTAACCTTGATACCTCCCATAGCAGCAGCAATTTTCCACATGTAAGTTTGCTGATGTCCATTGTCTGACCACCACAATCCTGAGGACAATCCAGTAGCCCAATCATTAACCCATATAGTTTTATTCCCTATAGAACCAGCTGATCCTGACCAATCCTTAACATATCTGGTAGATCCAGAAACATTACACCTGATAATTTTTTTCCCTACACATTTGTTCCAATGTATAGAGTTATTGAACTAAGGTGTATTTCCTTCACAGGAAATAAAGTCCTCTGGTGGACTATCCCCTGTTACTTGACTTCCATAGGGAAGCCAAATAGAAGTTCTGCTTGTTTGAGCCTGCTTTATCTTCTTCGTACCTTGTACTTGCTCTTGTACATGCTTTACAGTAATGTTTCTTTCCTTTAATTCAAAACATCTCACTATGCTGGTCTTAGAAAGCATAGTGGAATACCTAGACCATGCCCTGAATATGAACTCATAATTACTTGATGTAATTTTATATTTTTACTAGATGGCACACTTAGCAACCGAGCGTTATTGATTAGAACTATTTATTTTTTTCTCCCAGGTCACCGGATGCAATATAGGAGGGTCAGGAACATAGGTCCAGTAGAGGTCACTGTAAGCAAGATGTAGATGACACCATATTATCAGGACCAGCAGTGTCCTCTTGTTTGATCTCGTGGTCTGCATACTGGACCAAACGTTCTGGCAACCATCTGGCTCCATTTTCTTTCTATGAAAAAATACAAACAGATCCTCACCCCCATAATTAACACAGGGTCGGGTCCACTCCATTTGTTAGTCAATGGATCTTTCCACACAGCTTTGGCAAAGGTATTTTTTGTGTTTGTGTGCCAAAAGCAATCAGCAGCTGAATTTCCCTGAGTATCAAGGGTTAAAAAGTTTAGGACAAACAAAGCATGATGAAGGATGTTTCTTGGGGAGCCTTTTATGGTATATAAATCCCCCATTTTTAATTTTTGGAGGGTATGTATAATAGTTTGATGGGCTCACTCAACAATTCCTTGACCCTGGGGATTGTATGGTATGCCTGTAATATGTTTAATATGTAATTGATGACAGAAATTTTGGAATTTTTTTCCAGTATATCCAGGACCATTATCAGTTTTAATAATCTGGGGCTTTCCCATGACACCAAGGCAATTGAACACATGAGCAATGACATTTTTTGAAGCTTCTCCAGCATGGAGGCTGGCAAAGATGAATCCACTAAAGGTATCCACAGTGACATGGAGGTACTTAAGATTACCAAATGAGGGAACATGTGTTACATCCATTTGCCAGACCTCATTGGGAATTAAACCACTAGGGTTTACACCCAAGTGGGGGACGGCTAAGAGGGTGACACAGTTTGTGCATTGTTTGACTATCTGGCAAGCTTGTTCCCTAGTGATTTTAAAAAGAAGACGCAAGGTTTGAGCGTTAAGGTGATGTACAGAGTGAACTGCTTTGGTCTGGGCCACAGGATCTAGCTTAACAAGGAAGGCAAACTGGGTGGCTTCGTCAGTTATGGCATTGCCTGTGGCTAGAGGCCCAGGGAGTCCAGAATGAGCATGAATATGGCCTATATAAAAAGGGTGTTGCCTAGAATATATGCATTGCTAGATGGAAAAAAACAGGGGTAGTGTTTGTGGTGGGTTTTATGTATGGCACAGTTTCTAACAGGGGGACAGATTGAGCAATATAAGCACTATCAGTATACAGATTAAAGGAGGTATTTGGAAGTTTTTGAAAAACCTGTAAAACAGCGAAAAGTTCCACCTGTTGAGCAGAGTGGAATGGGGATTGTAGGGAAGTGGTTTGATTGTCTATAGTGAAGGCTGACATTCCTTTACAGGAGCCATCAGTGAAAACTAGGGGGACATGGGGAAGAGGTCGGGGAGAAGTTAATGTAGGAAAAACAAATGGTTGAATTCTCAGAAAGTGGAGAAGCTTGTCAGCAGGGTAGTGATTATCAAGGGATCCCTGAAAAGAGGTGCAAGATATTGCCCAGTCATCATCATTCTGTATTAACCACTGGATTTGGGTAGTGGAATAGGATAGAATAATTTTATCAGGGTCTTTACCAAATATTTTTTCTGCTTTGGTCACATCCAATTTTTATTAATTCTGCCACCCACAAGGTGTAAGGGGTAAGGACTCTGGGTGGTGAGGCGGGTAAATGGACCCAGAAGAGGAGCCCCTCCTACCAGAACACCCCGGTGGGTGTAAAGTCAGTGGCACAAATTGAGAGACCAGAAAGAAATAACACGTAACTAATTAAACAATGACACTGCCATTGTAGGACAAACCATTGTGAACAAAGGAGGATCCCAGGCTCGGCTCAGATAAGGAACAAACTGATTAAAGTGCCGACCTTTGCTTCTGAAACTCATGCTCACTTGCTCAACAGGACATTCCAGAAATACTTAGCTCTGGGGACCTCCGGCCCCTTGCAAAAGATAGGATCTGCAAGCAGTCTGCTGACCAGAGATGAGCAACTAGAAATGTTCCCGTGCGCGCCTTCTTGGAACCAATCATTTTAAAAGATGCTATGTGATGTAACCCCTTTTCCCCCTTCCCACTCTTTTCCTTTATAAACCCCTACTTTTAGAAGGTCGGGGCTCTCTCCCACTCCCGCTGCGTCGGTCTGTGTGGATTGAGTCCCTGCTTAAGCTTGACATTAAAAGAAACCTGTTGCTTTTACATTCGAGTGTCTCGGCTTCTGTGGCGGTCCTCTAGGTGACTCCTGGGTGACCGGGGGTCTTGGCTCCTGGTCAGGGGTCGTGGCACAACATCTTGGGGGCTCGCCCGGGATCCCTAGAGACCCCCAACGAACCCAAGACCCCGAAGGTTTCTTCTCTGACCAGCCGGGTGAGTAACTGAGCGCTCCTTTTCCTTTTCTTTTTCTTCCCTTTTACTTTCAGTTTGCTGGCAAGCCGCATTCATGGCATTTGTAGTCCTGTAATTTTGGACAGGTCTTATGTCCCTGGTGGACGCACCGTAAGGGCAGACCTGGAGGAGGCTTGAGACGTCTTGCCCCCTCATTTGAGTGGGGACCCTGTCCTGGAGGACAGAGCCAACCTACTGGGGAGACCAGCTGCCATTTGTACCGTGTTTGGTATTGTTGAGCCGTCCCTTAAGGACACAGACTCATTTGGCCATCACGGATTTGGGGAGGCCAGCTCCCATTTGTATCGTGTTTGGTATTGTTGAGCTGTCTCTTAAGGACACAGACTCATTTGGCCATCACGGATTTGAATTTAGCTCTGAAGTGGGCATAACTCTCTATTGGGCCCTCTGTGTTTGTGTTGTACTTGTATGTCTGTGTGTTACGTTCACCCTGATCCTACGGACGCTTTTCCCTGGACGTTTATAACATGGGACAGACACCTTCTTCTCCTCTAGGACTCTGTCTGGCACACTGGAAGGATGTCAAAAGTGTCGCCCGAGAGAACGGAATAGCTGTTAAGAAAGGCAAATGGATCATGCTCTGTACCTCTGAGTGGCCCACCTTTAATGTAGGATGGCCACCAGAGGGAACTTTTCACCTGAATACCATATTAGAAGTTGAAAAAATTGTTTTTCGTCCTAGGAGTGGACACCCTGATCAAATTCCTTATATTGCGACCTGGAGAAATTTGATAGAAGAACCTCTTCCTTGGATAAAGCCCTTCCTTCCTCCCCTACCCCTTTCTTCACAGGTGTTGGCCACCTCCCCTAAAAGAGATACCAAACCCACTGCAGAGGTGACGGCCCCCATCCTCACAGGAGGAAACGAGGAAATCGACATCTTCCCTCCCCCCTATGTACCTCCTCCCAACCCTAATCCTCCCCAACCTCCATTAGAGGCCCCAGCCCCAGCCAGCCTGCCTCCAAATCCACAGGGACCAGCTCAGGCTACACGGAGCCGGAGGGCAGCTGCCCCACAAGTCCCTGACCAGACAGTGGCTCTACCGCTCCGCCCTGCTGGACCCATTGATGCGGATGGGAATCAGCCCTTTCACTATTGGCCTTTTGCCACCAGTGACCTGTACAACTGGCGTTCTCAGAATGCTCCCTCCTCTGAGAATCCTAGGGGACTGACTAATCTGTTAGAAACTGTGCTCTTCACCCACCAGCCCACCTGGGAGGATTGTCAGCAGCTCCTACAGGTTTTGTTCACCACTGAGGAGCGAGGCAGGATCATTGAAAGTGCCCGCAAACTCGTTCCAGGGCCTACAGGAGATCCCACCACCGACCCTGCCATAATAACTGGCAGTTTCCCGACTACCCGCCCCACCTGGGACTACAATACGGCACAAGGTAGGGAGAGACTCCTGATCTATCGCCGGACTCTGTTAGCGGGTCTCAGGGCAGCAGCAAGAAAGCCTGCCAATATGTCCAAGGTATATGATGTCAGACAGGGACCAGATGAGAGTCCAGCCGCTTACCTAGAAAGACTCCAAGAAGCCTTCCGCAGATACACTCCAAATGAGCCTGAGTCAGGGGAAGCGGCTACCACTGTCATGATTGCTTTTATTAATCAGGCCGCCCCTGATATTAAGAAAAAGTTACAGTCATAGAAAGGTTAGGAGAGAAAAATATTAGGGACTTAGTAGCAGTGGCGGAAAAGGTCTTTGATAAAAGAGAAAGCATAGAGGAAAAAGAAATTAAACGAGAAAGGAGACAGGAGAGAAATTTAACTAAGATCTTAGAACTACAACAGACCAAGCATCGTCAAGATCTTAAGGAAATTCTGGCTGCCACTGGAAATCTCACCACCCAGGACACCACTTGCATGAGGAGACCCCATTGGAAGGGAGACAATAAAGGAACAAAATCTAAGGAGTAGTCAGCCAAGAGATATGCCTGCCGGGAACCAGAGACCTCCTACAGACGTTGGGCAATCTGGGATACCGGGCCTCTGCTAAAAAGGCCCAGATCTGCAAGCAGCGGGTGACATACCTAGGATACATCCTCCGGGATGGGCAACGCTGGCTGTCAGATGCCCGGAAAGAGACTGTTCTCCGGATCCCAACACCAACCTCACCCAGGCAAGTTAGAGAATTCCTTGGCACAGCAGGCTTCTGCCATCTGTGGATCCCTGGATTCGCGGAACTGGCAAAACCTCTATATGAAGCCACCAAGGAAAACCAGCCTTTCCAATGGACAGATCATCACCAACAAGCTTTTGATGACTTAAAGGTACGCCTTCTAGAAGCCCCGGCCCTAAGCCTCCCGGATGTGACTAAGCCATTTATGCTCTTCATAGATGAACATAATGGGATAGCAAAGGGAGTCCTCGCCCAAAGCTTAGGACCCTGGCGGCGCCCTGTTGCCTACTTGTCAAAGAAACTGGACACTGTAGCAGCAGGGTGGCCCCCATGTCTGAGGATTATAGCTGCCACAGCCCTTCTAGTCAAGGATGCAGACAAGCTGACTTTGGGGCAAAACCTTATGGTTGCCACCCCTCACGCCATTGAGGGAGTGCTAAAGCAACCGCCGGACCGCTGGCTCAGCAACGCCCGCATGGTCTACTATCAGACTCTGCTCCTGAATCCAGCCAGAATAACTTTCCAGACGCGCATTACTCTGAACCCTGCCACTCTGTTGCCTGATCCGGACTTGGAGATGCCTCTCCATGACTGTGTGGAGATACTGGCTCACGTGTACAGCGTAAGGCCAGAGCTCAAGGACACCCCCCTCAAAGACGCTGAAGTAACCTGGTTTACAGATGGCAGCAGCTTCATCCAGGATGGACACAGGTACGCGGGGGCCGCAGTCACATCGGGGACAGATGTCATTTGGGCAGAGTCTCTTCCCGCAGGCACATCAGCCCAAAAGGCAGAACTTATAGCCCTCACCAAAGCCTTACAACTAGGGGCTAATAAAAAACTAAACATATATACGGACAGCCGTTACGCATTTGCTACAGCACATGTCCATGGAGCAATATACAGAGAGAGGGGGCTCTTGACAGCTGAAGGAAAAACCATTAAAAACAAGCAAGAGATCCTAGATCCGCTCCAAGCCCTCTGGGGCCCTACACAGGTGGCTATCATTCACTGTTCAGGACACCAAAAAGGGGACGGACTAATTCCCCAAGGAAACAACTTAGCTGACCAGACAGCCAAACGTGTGGCCTGGCAACTAGGATAGCCCCTGTCCTGGTAGACCCCGGAGGCAGAAAACTTCCAGACGTTCCAAAATACACCTCAGAAGACTTAACATGGATTAAACAATTAAAAGGAGCCCAACAGTCTGATGACTGGTGGAAAACAGAGGATGGCCGCCTGATTCTACCTCAAAGATTGGGACAGAGAATTCTAAAAAAGATCCACCATTCTTCCCATCTAGGAATCAAGCGGATGCAGGAGTTACTGCGTAACTCCCACCTCAAAATAAAAAATGCCAGTCAGATCATTGAGCAAATTGTATCTAATTGCCAGCCTTGCTGTATGACTAATGCTACAGCTCTTCCCTCCAATCCAGGAACCAGACTGAGAGGAACCAGACCAGGAGCCTATTGGGAATTAGACTTTACTGAAATTAGGACTGGAAAAACAGGATATAAGTATCTCCTAGTGTTTATAGATACATTTTCCGGCTGGGTAGAAGCCTTCCCTACAAAAACAGAGACTGCGCAGGTGGTTGCTAAGAAGATACTAGAAGAGATATTGCCCAGGTATGGCTTCCCAATCTCTCTAGGTTCAGACAACGGACCAGCTTTCATATCTCAGGTAAGTCAGGGAATTGCCACTGCACTGGGGGCCAATTGGAAGCTGCACTGTGCTTATCGCCCTCAGAGTTCAGGACAGGTAGAAAGAATGAATAGAACTCTAAAAGAGACCTTGACTAAATTAGCTTTAGAGACCGGCGCTGACTGGGTGTCTCTCCTTCCCTTTGCTTTGTTCCGAGTTCGGAACTCCCCATATCATATGTGTCTGACCCCTTTTGAGATAATGTTTGGAGTGCCGCCTCCTATTATCCCAAGCCTCCAAATTGACCTTCTAGAACAAATGGATGACCAGGACCTAATTCGCTCTTTAAAGCGTTTACAGCTCACTCACAAAGAGATCTGGCCACATTTAAGGGCTGTATATGAGACTGTTGCTCCCCCAAAACCCCACAGGTTCCAACCAGGAGACAAAGTACTCGTCAGAAGATACCAACGGAGGTCCTTAGAACCCAGATGGAAAGGCCCCTACATCGTGCTGATGACCACTCCCACAGCCATAAAGGTAGATGGCATCACTTCATGGATCCATTGGACCCACGTAAAGCCGCTTCCCTGGCAAGCTGGAGACACATGGACGAGCCATCCCGACCCAGAGGACCCACTGAAGCTCCGCCTCCACTGGAAAGACCCAAATTGAAACAAGTACTGATACTGTTACTTACTGTTTGCTTAATTAATAGCCAGGTTTGCTGGGCTGCTAGAAACCCTCATCTCCCACATAACATTTTCTGGCAGATCATCACCCCTAGTTCCAAACAGGTGGTAATGCAAACTTGGGAAACACATCCCCCCGGAACTTGGTGGCCCAATCTGACTTTAGACTTATGTGCCCTTTTTAAACAGGACCCCCATCACCAAGGCAGGATAGGAATCCCAGGATGTGGAACTCACACTGCCATCCAAACCTTACAGGGCACCTGCTTTTATGTATGTCCAGTCCCCACGGATAGGAGGAAAATCTCAAAATGTGGGGGAGAAGCAGATTTTTATTGTAAAGCGTGGGGATGTGAACAGTCTGGGACTTGTTCTTGGGTAAAGCCATCCCCCTCGAGCCTCATTAAGATCCAAAGAAGCAAGGCCACTCAATGTACCCCGAGGCAACCTACATGTAATCCCATTGTCGTTTCCTTTACTGAAGCAGGAAAAAAGGAGACAAAATGGGATGCAGGGATTACTTGGGGATTGTGACTCTACCAGTCAGGATATAACAATGGAGTCCTGTTCACCATTCTCTTAAAAATTACACCCCTACAGCCACCCCAGGCTATAGGGCCCAATAAGGCTTTAACTCAAGCCGCACCAGTCAAACCCCTTGCCCCACATAATAACACCAGGACCCTACCTCCTTCAAAGCCCCATCCCCCCATCACAAGCCTATAAAATGACAACACAAAAACCTCCAGGGAGGCCTGCAGAAGACACAGAAAGAAACCCTAGCAGGGATTTAATGCAAGAAGAACACAACCCTCTTCTCTCACTCTTAGACTCTACCTATTGTTTCCTTAACTCCTCTAGACCTGATCTCACCGAATCCTGTTGGTTATGCTATAATGCGAGGCCCCCATTTTATGAAGGGGTCGCAGTCTCTGATTCATGTAATGTATCATCAGATATAAACAAATGCAGATGGCAACAGCCAAGAAATATAAAACTTACCCTCCAACAGGTATCCGGACAAGGACTATGTGTCACTGGTGCCCAATCTAACTCAATTCCCTCTCCTTTATGTGATCAGACCATTTTTCTCAATGCCTCTTCCTCCTATCTTATTCCCTCTGAAGACTCTTGGTGGGTTTGCAATACAGGGCTCACACCCTGCATTAATGCAGCCGTGCTAACCACTGCTGAGGATTCCTGTGTTCAGGTACGATTAATCCCCAAAATAACCTACTACTCAGCTGAAGAGATGAAGCGCTATCTGGGTGTAGACTTAATCAGAACAAAGAGAGAGCCGATTACCGCCCTAACTGTTAGTTTACTACTAGGTTTGGGACTTGCAGGAGCAGGAACGGGAATAGCTTCCATAGTGACTCAGAAGCAACAGTACACTGACCTCAGAATAGCAATAGACTCAGACATCCAAGAATTAGAAAAGTCAATCTCCCATTTACAAGAGTCACTTACTTCCCTAGCGGAGGTAGTTCAAAATAGAAGGGGTTTAGATTTACTCCTTCTACAACAAGGGGGACTATGTCAAGCTTTAGGAGAAGAATGTTGCTTCTATGTTGATCATTCTGGAGTAATTAAAACATCAATGACTAAAATAAGGGAGGGATTAGAGAAGCGGCAACGTGAACGCATACTTCAAGAAGGATGGTTTGAATCATGGCTCAATCGCTCCCCCTGGTTCACTACCTTGATATCCACCCTCCTAGGACCCCTACTCATCCTACTTCTATTGATTACTTTTGGCCCCTGTATTTTAAATAAGCTGGTACAGTTTATGAAACAACGGCTAGGCACCATCCAATTGATGGTACAAAGAAATTACTCCTACCAACCAGTGACAACCAACATAGATACAGGAAATATTTAAACACTCAAATAGGGACCCTAGATAGGCTCCCCAAGACACATAGAGAGGGGGAAATGAGAGACCAGAAAGAAATAACACGTAACTAATTAAACAATGACACTGCCATTGTAGGACAAACCATTGGGAACAAAGGAGGATCCCGGGCTCAGCTCAGATAAGGAACTAACTGATTAAAGTGCCGACCTTTGCTTCTGAAACTCATGCTCGCTTGCTCAACAGGACATTCCAGAAATACTTAGCTCTGGGGGCCTCCGGCCCCTTGCAAAAGATAGGATCTGCAAGCAGTCTGCTGACCAGAGAGATGAGCAACTATAAATTCCGTGCGCGCCTTCTTGGAACCAATCATTTTAAAAGATGCTATGTGATATAACCCTTTTGCCCCCTTCCCACTCTTTTCCTTTATAAACCCCTACTTTTAGAAGGTCGGGGCTCTCTCCCACTCCCGCTGCGTCGGTCTGTGTGGATTGAGTCCCTGCTTAAGCTTGACATTAAAAGAAACCTGTTGCTTTTACATTCGAGTGTCTCAGCTTCTGTGGCGGTCCTCTAGGTGACTCCTGGGTGCCCGGGGGTCTTGGCTCCTGGTCAGGGGTCGTGGCACAACACAAATGACCAGGGGAAGAGGCTTCTCATAAGAGATAAAACTGACCCTTTGGCTCAGAACTGCGGCCTCCACTATCTTCAGAGCCTCTGGGGCAGGGGCCATTAGTGAGCGGCTAGAGGCAGGGTCTGGGTCTCCTTCGAGGATGTCAAACAAGGGTTTAAGCTCTCCAGTAGTTAGCTTAAGATAAGGCCTGAGCCAATTGATATCTCCTATGAGTTTTTGAAAATCATTTAAAGTTTTTAGATGATTAGTTCTAAGTTGAATTTTTTGTGAAAGAATTTTGTTATGAAAAAGTTCAAAGCCTAAGAATAAGTAAGGGGGTTTTAATTGAATTTTATCAGGAGCTATCTGAAGACCAGCTCTAGAAAGGGCCCTAGAAAGCTCTTGAGAGCAAATAAGGAGTTCAGTGGGATCAGGTCCAGCCAGGAGAATGTCATCCATATAATGAATGATATAGAAGGAAGGCCAGCTATGTCTAAATGGATCTATAATTTGGGCCACAAATTTTTGACACAGCGTAGGGCTATTGGCCATCCCTTGGGGCAAGACTTTCCATTGGAATCTCGGCATAGGGCCTCTAAAATTTACCACAGGTAAGCTAAATGCAAAATGCTGACGATCCTCAGGGTGCAAGGGAATTGTAAAAAAGCAATCCTTCAGGTCAATAATAATTTTACAATATCCTGCAGGAATTGCCACTGGAGTGGGGAGGCCTGGTTGTAGGGCCCCCATAGGTACCATGGCCTTATTAATTTCTCTAAGGTCCTGGAGCAGTCTCCATTTTCCAGACTTTTTCTTTATAACAAAGAGTATTCCAAGGAGAGGTGGTAGGTTCAATATGGCCTGCAGCAAGTTGTTCCTGCACTAACATCGTGGCTGCAGCTAATTTTTCAGAAGTTAAGGGCCATTGATCAACCCAAATAGGTTCTGTTGTTTTCCAAGGTATTTTATCTGCATGGGGTACAGGCATGTCAACAGCCATTAGGACAAATTTTCATAGCCTATTCCAGCACGGTCAGTCTTTATAGTAACTGGGATTGGCTCTTTTGTTCCCTGTGAATGTTTGCCCAGTCCTTGTCCCAGGCGGAAGCCTTGGTTAAGCATCTGGCAAGCTACTAACTCATCAGGGCTGCACATAATGAGTTTCATTTGAGAGAGGATGTCTCTGCCCCAGAGATCAATGGGCAGGCCTGGGACCACATAAGGCTGAACAGTGCCTCGATTGCCTTCTTCGTCCTCCCACTGAATAACTTCATAACTTTGTAAGGGGTTAGAGGCCTGTCCAATTCCTCTGAGATGAGTCATGGAAGAGGTAAGAGGCCAAGATGCAGGCCAATTTTTACTGGAAATAATTGTGGCATCTGCACCAGTGTTTATAATTCCTTCAAAGGTTTTTCCTTTTTGGCTTGGAGAGCGTTTTAAGAGACTGTGCTTCCCGAGAAAGTTTATTAATGGCTTTTCTAGTTATTTCTTCTAAATCAGAGGGAGCATAAAGTGTCGGGGCACAAAAAGGGGGTGGTATGTTATAGGGTGGTGACCATGTACCCAAACGTGCCTGGGGGGACCGATCAGGGTTATGATATTTGGAGCCTCATCCTCTAGCTCTGATCCCTCATCTGGGGAAAGAGGAGTATTAGGGGGAGGGGTAACTGCAGATTTGGAGAGAATAGGATAAATGGATTTAGGGGCAGGTGGGCCATTCTCGGGCATAGGAATAATGACAAAGGGGCACCATGAAGGAGGATCATTTGTCCTGCTTAGCGCCTTTGCCTGGGGGCCACCTCCACCGATGTCTGCCTGGAGGGCAGGATGGGGAATTAGTTCATGAATGGGAGTGGTCTGGCTAGGTTTAAGACTATTTTTAAGAAAGAATTCTCCATCCCTAACAACTTTTTGTTTTGTTTTTGTTTTTTCAAGGTAGGGTCTCACTGTAGCCCAGGCTGACCTGGAATTCACTATGGAGTCTCAGGGTGGCCTCGAACTCACGGCAATCCTCCCACCTCTGCTTCCCAAGTGCTGGGATTAAAGGCGTGTGCCACCATGCCCGGCTCCTAACAACTTTTGAAATGTACGGTTGGCACTGGTGAACCTGGAGGACGTTATTTATTAAATTCTAATTGGAAAAGATCTGAACCGGTGAGCAGTTCTCGGTGCCTCCAGTGACCACCAAGGAGAACCAAACACGTATGCAAAGGCAAGAAGCTTTATTTTGGGCTTAAGCTCAGACTGTTGACTTCACCAGCGCAGTGGATAAGTACAAGAGTCCTGAGCGGGGGAGGGGAGGGGGGCAGAAGGGCAGGGTTTTTATAGGGATTTGAACAAAGAGGTAGGGGAATGGTTACATGTTTGGTAGATTTAAGTGGTAACTACACTTGTATATTTCTGATAGGCTTAGGATGCTGGGGGGCAAAGCTGATGGGCAGGCAGCTAGGGAAATTTCAAGCAGATTAGGTAACCTTTATTGTAATTAGCTATGCATGTTTGAGGAACTTAAGCAATTTATTTTTTTAATTTTTTAATCTTATATTATTTTTTCTCAATTTTTTAAAACATTTTCTATGATTATAAAAAAATATCCCACGGTAATACCCTCCCCCCCCCCCACTTTTCCCCTTTAAAATTCCAATCTCCATCATATCCTCTCCCCATCTCAATAAGTCTCTCTTTCATTTTGATGTTGTGATCTTTCCCTCCTCTTATGATGGTCTTGAGTAGGTAGTGTCAGGCACTATGAGGTCATGGATATCAAGGCCATTCTGTGTCTGGAGGAGCACGTTGTAAGGAGTCTTACCCTTCCTTTGGCCCTTTCATTCTTTCAACCACCTCTTCCGCATTAGACCCTGAGCCTTGGAAGGTGTGATTGAGATGTTACTCAGTACTCTTTCAGTCACTTCTTTCCAGCACCATGATACCTTCTGAGTTATCCCAAGGTCACTGCCATCTGAAAAGAAAAGATTCTCTACCCAAAGTGAGGGTAGCATTAATATAAGAGTATGAATATTAAGAGAAGTGCTTACTGAGCAGTTTGATAAGCATAGTATATACACTTATCCAGACATCAGCAGATGTTACACCCCTAGGGTTCATGACTGCCCTTGTTTTAAGTTTTCAGTATCAGGGATGTATTCCCTCCCTTGGAGTGGGCCTCCAATTATATATATATCACTGGCCAATTATAAGGCTTGCAGTGTCCACTGTTGAGTATCTTTACTGGTGATTTCTCTCTCTCCCATTGAGCTGCATGCA
Organism: Jaculus jaculus; assembly: GCF_020740685.1. Lineage (NCBI taxonomy): Eukaryota > Metazoa > Chordata > Mammalia > Rodentia > Dipodidae > Jaculus > Jaculus jaculus. The sequence goes on along the minus strand of NC_059115.1, from coordinate 16,627,051 downwards.
GCATGGCTTCTTCCAGCTTTCTGTCAGCTGATCTACGTGGAGGAGGTTTTCAGCTTAGTTCCAGCAAGATTTCTCAGTGGTCTTGCAGCCCAAGTATATGGAGTCTTCAGCAATAGGGTCTTAGCATAGATTCCTGGTCAGAAACCAAGGGCCTCGGCAATGGCCTATAATGTTTTGGGGGCATCAGGGACCTCCCTGGCCAAGAACACACTGGAAGGTATCCCTTCCCTGGCACTGAAAATTTTCTGGCAATGATCTACAGCTCCTGAGTGTTCCATTGTCCAGAATTGGCAGATTCCATATGATTTATTTATATCCTCTTAGATTTTGATTAGCCCTCCCTCCACCTTTCCTTTACTCAGTCTCCTCCCCTGACCTCACTTTGGGCCTTTTCACCCTCGTTAATCTATTCTTCTACTTACACATATACAATACCAACCTATTAAGTACCCTCCTCTCTTCATGCAATTTATCCTGACTATAGAAATGTATGGCATAAGCAGTTGGTGATCTTTTTTCAGTAACTGTTAAATTATTATTTAAACCTTGCTGGGAAACAGAAACTTAGGCCTACTGGTGACTCTGAAGCCTGTCATGGCGTCCCTCTGGTTCCTGAGTCCTTCACCACCTCCCTCACTTCTAGCCTTCCTTTTTTTTGTTTTTGTTTTTGTTTTGGGGGGGGGGTTATTTTGTTTGCTTGTTTTTGTTTTTCAAGGTATGGTTTTACTCTAGATCCTGTATTCACTCTGTAGTCCCAGGCTGGTCTCGAACTCACTCATACTCCTACCTCTGCTTCCCAAGTACTGGGATTAAAGGCATGCACCACCATGCCCAAGAAATAAATAAATAAATAATAAAGTTAAAATAAATAAATAAATAAATAGGCTGCATCTTGAGATCCCAAACTCTGGGATGCATACCTGATGCACCAGCTTTCTTTTTCTCTTTTTACCCAATAAAACTCCCCACCCCCGCCAAAAAAAAAAAACTAAATAGAGCTTGGCATAGTGGTACACACTTGTAATCTCAGCCTTTGAGAGGCAGAGGTAGGAGGATCACCATGAGACTACTTAGTGAATTCCAGGTCAGCCTGGGCTAGAGTAAGACCCTACCTCAAAAAATAAATAAATAAATAAAAATAAAAATAACTAAATTCATATATGTGTGTATATCTTACCAATTCAATATACTTTTGGCCCGGAGTGGTGGTGCACACCTTTAATCCTAGCACTCAAGAGGCAGAGGTAGGAGGATCACCATGAGTTTCAGACCACCCTGAGACTACATAGCAAATTCCAGGCCAGCCTGAGCTACAGTGAAACCCTACCTCAAAAAACCAAAAATAATAATAATTAATTAATTAATTAAAATAAATAGGCTTTTTATTTATTATTATGATGATATCATTTATTTATTTATTTATTTGAGAGCAACAGACACAGAGAGAAAAACAGATAGAGGGAGAGAGAGAGAATGGGCGCGCCAGGGCTTCCAGCCTCTGCAAACGAACTCCAGACGCGTGCGCCCTCTTGTGCATCTGGCTAACGTGGGACCTGGGGAACCGAGCCTCGAACCGGGGTCCTTAGGCTTCACAGGCAAGCGCTTAACCGCTAAGCCATCTCTCCAGCCCAGGTGTTTTTTTTTTTTTGGTTTTGTTTTGCTTTAGTTTTTTTGTTGTTGTTTTTCTTTGTTTTTTGTTTTTCAAGGATAGGGTTTTACTCTAGCCCTGGCTGACCTGAAATTTACTATGTCGTTTCAGGGTGGCCTTGAACTCAAGGTAATCCCCCTACCTCTACCTTCTGCATGCTAGGATTAAAGGCATGTGCTACCACACCTGGCTAGAAGTATAGTTTTGTTACCTGTAATCTCAGGTACAATGGAGGTTAAACTGGGATTGCATGTTCAAGACCAACCTGGAATTCACAGCTAGTCCCTAACAAAAATGAAATAAAGTTTGACTTGGTTTTTTGTTGTTGTTGTTTTGTTTTGTTTTTTATATTTTAATTTATTTATTAGAGAGAGAGAGAGAGAATGGGTGCACCAGGGCCTCTAGCCACTGGGAATGAACTCCAGACCCATGTGCTACCCTGTGCATCTGGCTTACATGGGTTCTGGGGAATGGAACCTGGAACCTTAGGCTTCCTAGGCAAGTGCCATAACTGCTGAAACATCTCTCTAGCCTGTTGTTTTGGTGTTTTTTGGGTGGCTTTGAACTCACAGTGGTCCCCCTACCTCTGCCTGCCAAATGTTGGGATTAGGATGTGAGAGTAATCTATGACATCTGTTACCCCATTGATGTCCAGGGTTGATTCGGCTGATCTGGCTGGCTGGGCCATGTCCCCTTCCCCCCTCACAGCTCCATGTGTGTCCCTCCCGAAGCTGCTCACTTGGTCAGAGAGGACGACCTTCCCAGAATAGAGGAGGCCCAGTTAAGGGTATATGAGCAGCTGCGCTCCCCTGCTAGAACCTCCAAACAAACTCTCAAGGTCCAAATGCTGGGATTAAAGGTGTGGACTACCATGCCCAGCTCTGTTTTGGGTTTATTGAGGCAGGGTTTCATGTAGCCCAGGTTGGCCTCAAACCATGTATCATCTGATCCTCCTGCCTCTATCTTCCAAGTGCTTTTTTTTTTTATTTTTTTTTAAAGTTTTTTGGTTCATTTTTTATTTATTTATTTGAGAGAAAGACACATAGAGGGAAAGAGAGAGAATGGGCGCGCCAGGGCTTCCAGCCACTGCAAACGAACTCCAGACGCGTGCGCCCCCTTGTGCATCTGGCTAACGTGGGACCTGGGAAACCGAGCCTCGAACCGGGGTCCTTAGGCTTCACAGGCAAGCGCTTAACCGCCAAGCCATCTCTGCAGCCCTTTTTTTTGTTTTTTGAGGTAGGGTTTCACTCTAGTCCAGGCTGATCTGTAATTCACTATGTAGTCTCAGGCTGGCCTCGAACTCACGGTGATCCTCCTACCTCTGCCTCCCGAGTGCTGGGTTCAAGGCACCACCAGTGGGCTCCTTCCAAGTCCTTGGACGGCAAGTACATGTCACCACGCCTAGTCCTTGTTCTATTGGGATAAAGTCCCCTGTAGCTTACACTGACCTTGAACTCCCTGCATATCAGATGATGACCTTGAACTTCTAATCGCTCTCCATCCCATTCCCAATATGGAATGTCATTAGACTTGTTTGCTTCATTATGGTCTGTCTCCACCAAGTGGACATAAAGGTCACAGCACCTAGTCCTGTGGGCGTTTGGGCGCATGCCTTAATCCCAGCACTCTGGAGGCCGAACCAAGAGGATCACCTTTAGTTCAAGGCCACCCTGAGACTACATAGTGAATTCCAGGTCAGCCTGTGTTGTGCCAAGACCCCTGAACAGGAGCCAAGTCCCCCGGTCACCCAGGAGTCACCCAGAGAACCGCCACAGAAGCCGAGACACTTGAATGCAAAAGCAACAGGTTTCTTTTTTTTTTTTTTTAATTTTTTATTTTATTTATTTGAGAGAGACGGACACAGAGAGAAAGACAGATAGAGGGAGAGAGAGAGAATGGGCGCGCCAGGGCTTCCAGCCTCTGCAAACGAACTCCAGACGCGTGCGCCCCCTTGTGCATCTGGCTAACGTGCGACCTGGGGAACCGAGCCTCGAACCAGGGTCCTTAGGCTTCACAGACAAGCGCTTAACTGCTAAGCCATCTCTCCAGCCCTCAACAGGTTTCTTTATTGCAAGCCTAGGCCTGGGCTCCGTCCCCACAGTCAGGCACAGCGGTAGTGAGGGAGAGAGCCCCTTTCTTTTGGGGGAAGGGGTTCATATAGGAATTCGAACAAAGAAGTAGGGGATAGATACATGATTGGTTGGTTTAAACAGTTCTGATTGGCTTGGGGTTTCAGCGGGCAAAGTTGGGGGCAGGAGCTAGGGGCACTCCAGGCAGATGAAGTCATCTCCATTGTCCTTGAAGCGGAGATTCCTCAGTTTCTTATCTAAGCAGGTGGTCGGAGGGTCCCCCACAGTGGAGTGTTTCTGCATTGTCCTTGAAGTGGACATTCCTCAGAAACGTTAGGGGGAAAGGCAGCAATTAAGCAAGCAAAGTTTACAGAAGCTAAAGGTCAGCACATTGGCCTGCTAGTTCTCTATCTAAGTCAGGCCTGGGCCTTTTTTTTTTTTTTTTAATTTTTTATTTATTTATTTGAGAGCGACAGACACAGAGAGAAAGACAGATAGAGGGAGAGAGAGAGAATGGGCGCGCCAGGGCTTCCAGCCTCTGCAAACGAACTCCAGACGCGTGCGCCCCCTTGTGCATCTGGCTAACGTGGGATCTGGGGAACCGAGCCTCGAACCAGGGTCCTTAGGCTTCACAGGCAAGCGCTTAACCGCTAAGCCATCTCTCCAGCCCAGGCCTGGGCCTTTAAAAAAAAAAAAAAAAGGTTATATTTGGTCTCACACCTGGACTAGAGCAAAAAACTGTCCTTGTCTATAAAATGACCAGATTGAATGCCTTAAATTAGGATATGCAATTGCATTACAACAATGCCAGACGATCAAGGACTAACAGATGAGCCAGAAACTACCTGAGGGAAGGAACTGGCTATTACAGTCCCTGACCTGCCGGGCGTGGTGGCACATGCCTTTAATCCCAGCACACTCTGGTGGCAGAGGTAGGAGGATCACTGTGAGTTCGAGGCCACCCTGAGACTACATAGTGAATTCCAGGTCAGCCTGGGATAGAGTGCGGCCCTACTTTGAAAATAAAAATAAAATAAAATAAAATAAAATAAAATAAAATAAAATAAAATAAAATAAAATAAAATAAAATAAAATAAAATAAAATAAAATTACATTCCCAGACCTCCTCAGTGGACATCAGCTTCTGAAAATTTACTTTCTCAGATCCCACCCCAGACATACTGGTTAAGGAAATTTACTGGAGGGAGACCTATAAAATGTGTGCTTTAACAAAGCCAATGGCTCTGTGACAGGTACGGAGACAGAGAAGCTGGAGGCAGGCAAATTGCTTGTACCATGACATTTTACATTTATTTTATTTTATTTTTATTTATTTATTTATTTATTTTTGGTTTTCTGAGACAGGGTCTCTAGCTCAGGCTGACCTGGAATTCACTGTATAGTCTCAGGTGTTACGCCCAGTTCTCGGTGCCCCCAGTGACCACCAAGGAGAACCAAACACATGGAAGGAGCTTTATTTTGGGCTTAAGCTCGGCTGGTGACTTCACCAACGCAGTGGAGCCATACAGGAGGCCCGAGTAGCAGGAGGGCAGGTTTGGTGTTTTGTTTTGTTTTTTTTTGAGAGTGACAGACACAGAGAGAAAGACAGATAGAGAGAGAGAGAGAGAATGGGCGCGCCAGGGCTTCCAGCCTCTGCAAACGAACTCCAGACACGTGCGCCCCCTTGTGCATCTGGCTAACGTGGGACCTGGGGAACCGAGCCTCGAACCGGGGTCCTTAGGCTTCACAGGCAAGCGCTTAACCGCTAAGCCATCTCTCCAGCACGAGGGCAGGGTTTTCATAGGGATTTGAACAAAGAAATAGAGGGTTTCCAGCTTAGCAGTTACATGATTGGTTGTTTTTTTATTAAAAAGTTTTTTTGTTTGTTTTTATTTATTTATTTGACAGCGACAGAGAGAGAGAGAGAAAGAGAGAGAGAACGGGCACTCCAGGGCCTCCAGCCACTGCAAACGAACTCCAATGCATGCGCCCCCTTGTGCATCTGGCTAACATGGGTCCTGGAGAATCGAGCCTCGAACCAGGGTCCTTAGGCTTCACAGGCAAGCGTTTAACCACTAAGCCATCTCTCCAGCCCTGATTGGTTGGTTTAAACAGTAACTGTACTTGTATTCTTTTGAATGGCTGGGGCAGAAAGGCAGAAGGGACAAGGCTTGGGCATGCCTGGGCACGTCTAGGGGCTGACTCAGGTCCTCTGCCTAAGCAGGAATTTGAAACCTAGGTCCAGCCAGGCAGCGCCTTACTGAAGCCGGTCTGGTTTCCTGGTTTCACAGGGTGACCTTGAAGACACAGCAATTCTACCTCTGCCTCCTGAGTACTGAGAATAAAGGTGTGTGCCACCATGCCCAGTTTATTTTATTTTATTTTATTTTTGAGGTAGGGTCATGCTCTAGCCCAGGCTGACCTGGAATTCACTATGTAGTCTCAGGGTGGCCTTGATCTCATGGTGATCCTCCTACCTCTGCCTCCCGAGTGCTGGGATTAAAGGCGTGCACCACCATGCCCGGCTCTTTCATTTTTTTTTTTTTAAATCTATATTGAAGAGGGGAGGGGATTATCATGTTTAATTTTTTTTTTTTTTTTTGCCAGGCGTAGTATCGTACATCTTTAATTCCAGCACTCAGGAGGCAGAAGTAGGAGGATCACCATGAGTTTGAGGCCAGCCTGAGACTACATAGTGAATTCTATGTCAGCCTGACTGAACTAGAGTGAAACCCTACCTCGAAAAACAAAAATATATGTATATAATTTTCTTCTTTGTTCTTTCTTTCATTTATTTATTTGAGAGAGAGAGAATGGACGCGCCAAGGTCTCTAGCCACTGCAAACGAACTCTAGGCACATGTGGCTACCTTGTGCATCTGGCTTACATGGGTGCTGGGGAATTGAACCTGGGTACTTAGTCTTCACACGCAAAAGCTTTAACCTTTAAGCCATCTCTCCAGTCCTATCGTGGTTCGTTGTATATAATTATGGAAATTAACAATAATATATATCTTTAAAAGTAGGGCCAGGTGTGATGGTACACACCTTTAATTCTAGCACTCAGAGAGGCAGAGGTAGGAGGATCAAGGCTACCCTGAGACTATCAAATGAATTCTAGGTCAGCCTGGGCTAGAAGGAGACACTACCTTGAAAAACAGAAAAAAAAAATGTAAAAAAGAATTTCTATAGCTAGGCATGGTGGAGGTAGGAGGATGGATGACTGAGTTTGAGGCCACCCTAAGGACTACATAGTGAATTCCACATCAGCCTGGTTTAAGCGAGTCCAAGCTGCAAGAGACAGCCTTGAGTGCTCAGTCAACACAGAAGGGACCAGCCAGCAGTGGCATTCCGTGCATCGGTGACACCAGCAGAAGTGGGTCAGTGGCCCCAGACGTGAGGCAGATCACACCGTTACCATCGCTACAACAGGTGTTTGCGCTCAGCTGCAAACTGTTAGTTTTTCTCAAGCCAGTTGGAATAAATCTGAATGCATGTCAAATATATGTGTCCCATTACATTTTCCAGTTTTCATAGGTCTACTGGGCTATAACTCACTCTATATGAGCAACCTCTTTGTCTCATATGGGTGCTAGGAGAAATCCAGGGGCGTCTGATGATCCTGGGATGGGATTAGATTAGCACCAAGGGAAGCCAAGGGAAGGGGGCGGGGCTGTGGGCGTGGCCATGCAGGCACCTACTTAAAAGTCCTGATGCCCTCCAGCCGGCTGGCAGGAGCTGAATACTACTGCGTCGCTCAGTGCAAGATGCCACCCCCCCTGGAGCTCTCAAAAAGTAAGTCAGATGGGCTGGAGAGATGGCTTAGCGGTTAAGCGCTTGCCTGTGAAGCCTAAGGACCCCGGTTCGAGGCTCGGTTCCCCAGGTCCCACGTTAGCCAGATGCACAAGGGGGCGCACGCGTCTGGAGTTCGTTTGCAGAGGCTGGAAGCCCTGGCGCGCCCATTCTCTCTCTCTCCCTCTATCTGTCTTTCTCTCTGTGTCTGTAGCTCTCAAATAAATAAATAAATAAAATAAAATAATTTAAAAAAAAAAAAAAAAGTAAGTCAGAGAGGTGAAACATATTGAATTGCCCTGGAGCCCTCAAGACCATGATTCTGGTTTGGATGATATTGCTAGGAACACGTGTCATCCACGTGGGCCATGAAGACTCACTCCACAGATTCAGCAAATGGGAGAAGTCCGTTCTTTCGCTCAATTCCAGATAGTCTTCCCTGATAACTGTTATAATTGCTCTGATCCTCGCTGTTTGGTCTTCAACATGGTCTCTGATCATTTTAAGGTAGAACATCGTTATTTAGTCCTCGAATTCCCCAGGGTCTTATGTTTAGATACCTTTGCGCTCTGGTTGTATGCTTGTGAATATCTGTTTCTCCTCTACCACATTAAGCTTTGTCTTTCCAGGTAGGGTCTCACTCTAGCCCAGGCTGATCTGGAATTCACTATGTACATAGTCTCAGGGTGGCCTTGAACTCATGGTGATCCTCCCAAGTCCTGGGATTAAAGATGTGTTCCACCATGCCCAGCCTATTTTATTTTGGTTTGGTTTGGTTTTCTGAGGTAGGGTCTCACTCTAGCCCAGGCTGACCTGGAATTCACTCTATTCTCAGGGTGGCCTTGAACTCTTGGTGTTACCTCTGCCTCCCAAGTGCTGGGATTGAAGGCCACCATTCTGACTTCTTCTTTTTTTTAATTATATTTTTATTTATATATTTTTATTTATTTGCAAGCAGAGAAGGACAGAAAGGGAGGGAGGGAGGAAAGAAAGGAAGGAATGAAGGAAGAGAAAGGACGTGAGAGAGAGAGAGAAGGAAGGAAGGAAGGAAAGAAAAGAGCCCCAGGCCCTCTAGTTACTGCAAATGAACTCCAGATGCTTGCGCCATCATGTGCATCTGGCTTTCATGAGCTGGGGAGTCAAACCTGGGCCGGGTCATTAGGCTTTGCAGACAAGTACCTGTTCACCGTGGAGGCATTTCTGCAGCCCAAGTCTGGGTTATTACCTAGGCCCAGGGGAGTCCAACTTGGAAGGCTCTGACCCAGGAGATGCTCATGTTTAAGCCACAAGTGCTCTTAGTCACTGAGCCAAATTCCCAATTAATTAGTTTCTGATTGAACAAGGCCGGTGTAGAGAAATGTTATGACCAATTAACTAGCCAAGTTAATTTTCTTTTAATAGTACTAAGGTCCTCACGTTGATTCTGTTGGGTTTTCTATTAGGTAATCACTATCTAAAAATTGTTTTATCACTTCTGTTCATTGTAACCCAGTTTTTTTGTTGTTGTTTTTTGTTTTTTAGTTTTTCAAGGTAGGGTCTCACTCTAGCTCAGGCTGACCTGGAATTCACTATGTAGTCTCAGGATGGCCTTGAACTCAGGGCAATCCTACCTCTGCCTCCCTAGTGCTGGGATTAAAGGCATGCGCCACCACGTCCGGCTTCTAACCTACTTTTTAATTTACACCAGCACTAGGGCAGGCAGTTACTGCTGCTTCTCAACACCTTTTCACATTCCAGATCTTTTTATTTAGGGTTTTGTTTTGTTTTGTTTTTTGGTGCGGGGGCAGGTTTCAAGGTAGGGTCTCACTCTAGCCCAGGCTGACCTGGAATTCACTCTGTAGTCTCAGGGTGGCCTCGAACACACGGTGTGTGCCACCACGCCCGGCTTCCAGATCTTTTTAAACAAGTATCTTGATGTCTTTCTCTCTCTTTCTTTCTAAGACAGGGAGGGCCACTTTGTGTGTCTGGCCTTCTTAAATTAGTACTGGGAAATAAAACCCAGGCTGGCAGGCTTTGCAAGCAGGAATGTATAACCACTGAGCCATCTCTGCAGTCCCCCCATTTTTTGAAGCTTGTCTTTAAGTAAAAATATAGCTGGGCATGGTGGCACACACCTTTAATCCTAGCACTCAGGAGGCGGAAATGGGAGGGTCACTGTGAGGCGCAAAGCCTACTTGAGACTACAGAGTAAATTACAGGTAAACCTGGACTAGAGTGAAACCCTACCTTGAAAAACCAAAAAGAAATAAATAAAAATGTAGGGGACTGCAGAGATCGCTCAGTGGTTAAGGCACTTGTCTGCAAAGCCTAATGACCGGGGTTTGAATCCCCAAACCCACATAAATACACATGCACAAAACAGCACACGCAGTGGCTGGAGCTCCTGGTGCATCCATTCTCTTGCTCTTCTCTCTCTCTCTCTGCAGATATTTTCTTGTTGTTTTTTATTTTTTAAGCATTTCATTTTTATTGATTTATTTATTTATTTGACAGAGAAAGAAGGGGAGAGAGAGAAAAAAGAATGGGCACACCAGGACCTCCAGCTACTGCAGACAAACTCCAGACATGTACGCCCCTTGTGCATCTGGCTAATGTGGGTCCTGGGAAATCGAACCTGGGTCCTTTGGCTTTGCAGGCAAACACCTTAACCTCTAAGCCATCCCTCCAGCCCCCCCCCCCCTTTTTTGAGGTAGGGTCTCTCTTCTCACTCTAGCCCAGGCTGACCTGAAATCCACTATGTAGTTCAGGCTGGCCTCCCGCCATGTGCGACCACACCCCTGCTTGGCATCTTTGTGTTTTTTGTTTTGTTTTTTCCTGTTATTTGTTGATTTGCAAACAGAGGGGGAAGAAAGAGATAATGGGCCTCTTGCCATTGCAAAGGAACTCCAGACTCATGTGCCACCTTACACATGTGACTTTACATGGGTACAGGGAAATCCAACCCAGGCCATCAAGCTTTGCAAGAAAACACTTTTAATCACTGAGCTATCCCTTCAGCCCTATTTCCTTTTTCTTATTTTCTATCCTTTTATTTTTATTTATTTGAGTCACAGAGTGAAAGTGAGAATGGTTGTGCCAGGGCTTCCAGCCACTGCAAACGAACTTCAGACACATGGGCCCCTTTCTGCATCTGGCTGAGGTGGGTTCTGGGGAGGTGAACCTAGGTCCTTTGGCTTTGCAGGCAAGAGCCTTAACGACCACTAAGTCATCTCTCCAGCCCCCTATTTTATTTTATTTTTTGGTTTTTCAAGGTAGGGTTTCACTCTAGCTCAGGCTGTCCTGGCTTTACAAGCCTGAATTAACTCTGTAGTCTCAGGGTGGCCCCAAACTCGTGGCGATTCTCCTACCTCTGCCTCCCGGGTGCTGGGATTAAAGGCGTGCACCATCACACCTGGCCTATTTTTTTTTTTAATTTTTATTAACATTTTCCATGATCATAAAATATATCCCATGGTAATTCCCTCCCTCCCCACCCCCACACTTATTTTTTGATTTTTAAAAGTTGTATTTGGTTATTTAACTTTACATGTGTGTGTGAACACAAAAATTTCTGTGTTATCAAGGAGGGAGAGAGAGAAAGGGCATGCCAGGGTCTCTAGCCACTGCAAACAAACTACAGATGTATGTACCACTTTGTACATCTGGCTTTATAAGGGTACTGGGTACTCGAACCCAGGTTGTTATTAGGCTTTGCAGGCAAGTACATTAACCGCTGAGCCATCTCTCCAGCCTCCATGTCTGGCATTTTTCTATGTAGGTACTGGGAATTGAATTCATGTTTGTAAGACAGGTATTTTACCCACTGAGCTATCACTCCACCCCCACCCTTTTTCTTTTTCTTTTTCTTTTTTTTTTTCTTTTTTTTTTGAGGTAGGGTCTCACTCTAGCCCAGGCTGACCTGGAATTCACTATATAGTCTCAGGATGGCCTCAAACTCTCGGCGATCCTCCTACCTCTTCCTCTCAAGTACTGGGATTAAAGGTGTGTGCCACAAAGCCAAGCCAGACCCATTTTTCAAGTTGGCATTTTTAGAGATCAAACATAGGGGTGGTGGCACATGCCTAACCATTGTTTTACCACTGACCTGCATCCTGGCTTAGGATTCCATATTATTGAAGTTATAGACAAACCAGGTGTGGTGGTGCATGCCTTTAATCCCAGTCAGGAGGCAGAGGTACGATGATCACTGAGTTCTAGGCCACTCTGAGACTCATAGTGATTCCAGGTCAGCCTGGGCTAGAGACCCTACCTCAAAAAAAAAAAAAAATAAATAAATAAAAAATAAATAGAGTTATAGATACACTAGTCAGATGCATGTGACTGTCATCCCAGCACTTGCCAGGTTGAAACAGTAGAATCTTAATTTGAGGCCAGTCTGGATTACATAGGGAAAACCTGTATTTAAAATCCAAATACTAGAGCTGAAGAGATGGTTTAGCAGTTAAGGCATTTCTTGGCAAAACCAAAGGACCCAGGTTTGATTCCTCAATACCCAGGTAAAGCCATATGTGCAAGGAGTCACATGTGTCTGGAGTTTGTTTGCAGTGGCTGGAGGCCCTGGTGTGCTTGCTGGGTCTCTATCTGCTTCATTCTCTTTTCTGGCTCTCTCAAATAAATAAATAATAATGAACTCTGAGCCGGGTGTGGTGGCATATGCCTTTAATCTCAGCACTCAGAAAGCAGAGGTAGGAGGATCATCATGAGTTCCAGACTACACAGTGAATTCCAGGTCAGGGCTGGAGAAATGGCTTAGGGGTTAAGGCGCTTGCCTGAGAAGCCTAAAGATCCACATTCAACTTTCCAGATTACACATTAGCTCCTCAGCCAAGGATGAGACAAGTGCAAGGTTGCACATTCCCACTAGGTGGCGCAAGTGTCTGGAGTTCGATTTCAGCGGCTAATGTACTGGCAGCCAATCCTCCTGTTTCACTCTTTAAAAAATAAAATAGGGGCTGGAGAGATGGCTTAGCGGTTAAGCGCTTGCCTGTGAAGGCTAAGGACCCCAGTTCGAGGCTTGGTACCTCAGGTCCCACGTTAGCCAGATGCACAAGGGGGCGCACGCGTCTGGAGTTTGTTTGCAGAGGCTGGAAACCCTGGCGCGCCCATTCTCTCTCTCTCCCTCTATCTGTCTTCCTCTCTTAAAAATATTAAAAAATAAAAATAAAATAAAATAGGGGGCTGGAGAGATGGCTTAGCGCTTGCCTGTGAAGCCTATGGACCCCGGTTTGAGGCTCGGTTCCACAGGACCCACATTAGCCAGGTACACAAGTTCGTTTGCAGTGGCAGGAGCCCATTCAAGAGGCAGAGGTAGGAGGATTGAGTTTGAGGCCACCCTGAGACTCCATAGTGAATTCCAGGTCAGCCAGGGCTAAAGTAAGACCCTACCTCGAAAAACCAAAATAAAATAAAAAATAAAAGACCCGACCTCAGAAAACCAAAATAATAATAATGAGCTCTAAAATAATAAATAATGGGGCCAGGCATATTGGCACACACCTTTAATCCCAGCACACAGGAGGCAGACATAAGGAGGATTGAGTTCAAGGCCACCCTGAGACTACGTAGTGAATTCCTCAAAAAAACAGAGAAACACACACCCTTAAAAAAAAATCCAGCCGGGTATAGTGGCGCACACATTTAATCTCAGCACTTGAGAGGCCACCCTGAGACTACACAGTGAATTCCAGGTCAGCCTCAACCAGAGTGAGACCCTACCTTGAAAAACCAAAAAAACACAACAACAAAAAAAATCCAAATACTTAGCAATTAAAGCATCTGTCTATGAAGTCTAAGGACCCAGGTTTGATTCCTCAGCTGCCATGTAAACCAGACGCATCTGGAGTTCATTTGCAGTGGCTGGAGGCTCTGGCGCTCCCATTCTCTCTCTGTGTCTGGCCCTCTCTCTCAAATAAATAACTTAATTAAATATTTTAAAATCCAAATAATAAGGGTTGGAGAGGTGGCTCAGCCATTAAGGTGTTTGACTGCAAAGCCTAATAACCTGGGTTCAATACCTCAGTACCCACATAAAGCCAAATGCACAAAGTGGCACATGCATCTGGAGTCTGTCTGCAGTGACAAGAGACCCTGGCATTCTCATTATCCCTGTCTCTCTTCTCTTGTTGCTTTTAAATAAATAAAATTATTTTATTTATTTATTTATTTATTTATTTATTTATTTATTGGTTTTTCAAGGTAGGGGCTCACTCTGGTTGAGGCTGACCTGGAATTTACTCTGTAGTCTCAGGGTGGCCTCGAACTCATGGCGATCCTCCTACCTCTGCCTCCTGAGTGCTGGGATTAAAGGCGTGCGCCACCACACCTGGCTTTAAAATTATTTTAAAAAGAAAAGCCAGGCGTGGTTGGGCGTGCCTTTGATCCCAGCCAGGCTGAGAGGCTGGGGGCTGCTGCAGGGCAGTGGGACACCCACAGCCCCGTACTTAGGGTCAGAAGCAGGAAGTGAAGGCCAGCCCTTGGTACACAGTGAGTTTGAGGCTAGCCTGGGCTGATGACAATTTATCTGAAAAACACAAAAAAGAAAATCCAAAAGTAAAGTAAGCAGGATTGAAAGCCTCTGGGTTTTGTCTTTCTCTCCTTCCAAGATCTGCCCCGGAAACGAACAGTGTTCACTGACAAACAAGTGGAATACCTGAAGACCGCCTTCAGCTGGAACCCGTACCCTGACCTCAGCTGCCTGAAAGAATTGTCCTCAAAAATGGACATTGACCTATCAGTCTTGAAGGTTAGCCAGTAGCCCTGCACCCCTTGTCCGCTTCCTCCCTGACATCCCAAAATTCAGACCCTGACAATCATTCCCCAGGTCTCCATTACAATGACACTGGTCTTTCCTACCCATATTCCGCAAGCCTTCTCCAAATCCCAGTCCCAAGAATGGGCAGATTTCTTTTTTTTTTTTTTTTTTTTTTTAATTTTTATTTATTTATTTGAGAGCGACAGACAGAGAGAGAAAGACAGAGGGAGAGAGAGAGAATGGGCGCGCCAGGGCTTCCAGCCTCTGCAAACGAACTCCAGACGCGTGCGCCCCCTTGTGCATCTGGCTAACGTGGGACCTGGGGAACCGAGCCTCGAACCGGGGTCCTTAGGCTTCACAGGCAAGCGCTTAACCGCTAAGCCATCTCTCCAACCCAATGGGCAGATTTCTATAAAGGATCAAGCAGTAGGTGCCTGCTGTGAGCCTTGGTGGCTGTCACCCCTATTCAGCTCAGCTGTAGCGAACATGCAAATTAGTGTGTGGGCCAACAGATAGGTTTTTTCCCAATTTTTTCTTTCTCTCTTTCCTTCTTTCTTTCCTTCCTTCTTTCTTTCTTTCTTTCTTTCTTTCTTTCTTTCTTTCTTTCTTTCTTTCTTTCTTTCCTTCCTTCTTTCTTTCTTTCTTTCTTTCTTTTTCAAAGTAGGGTATCACTGTAGCCCAGGCTGACCTGAAATTCACTATGTAGTCTCAGGGTGGCCTCAAACTCAGCGATCCTCTTACCTCTGCCTCCTGAGAGCTGGGATTAAAGGTGTGTGCCACCAGGCCCAGCTTTTTTGTTGTTGTTTATTGGTTTTTCGAGGTAGGGTCTCACTCTGGCTCGGGCTGACCTGGAATTCATTATGTACTCTCAGGGTGGCCTCGAACTCACGGCGATCCTCCTACTTCTGCCTCCCGAGTGCTGGGATTAAATGCATGCGCCACCACGTCCGGCTTGTTTTGTTTTTTGAGGTAGGGTCTCACTCTCCCCAAGCTGACCTGGAATTCACAGCGATCCTACCTCTGACTCTGAAGCCAAGTGCTGGGATTAAAGGCATGTACACCTGGCATATTATTTTTTAATATTTTACTTATTGTAGAGAGAGAGGTAGATAGAAACATTTGGCATGCCAGGGCCTCCAGCCTTTGCAAATGCACTCCAGACACATGTGCCACTTTTTGTGGGTACTCGGGAAATGAACCTGGGTTTAGGCTTCGCAGGCAAGCAGTTTAACCATTAAGCCAAATCTCAGCCCCACCCCTTATTTTTTATTTGAGACAGTGTCTCTGTAGCCCAGGCTACCTCAAACTATGCAGATAAGGATGCATATGAATTTATTTGTTTATTTTGTTTTCTTTTGAGATAGAGTCTCATTGTAGCTCAGGCTAACTTGGAATTCACTGTATAGTCTCAGGGTGGCCTTGAACTCACGGTGATCCTCCTACCTCTGCCTCCCAAGTGTACCACCACACCTGGCTGTAAATTTTTTAAAAAAAACTTATTATTTTTACTTGAGGCATAGGGAGCGAGGCTGGCAGGGAGAGAATAGGTGCACCAGGGCCTCTAGTCACTGCAAACAAGCTACAGATGCATGTGCCACCATGTGCAGCTGGCTTACATGGGATCTAGAGACTCGAACTGGGGTCCTTAGGCTTTGCAGGCATGCACCTTAACCACTAAGCCATCTCTCCAGCCCTCCCCCTCCCCCTTTTAGTTTGAACCATTTAGGAGTGAAAAAATAAAACATCCCATGGCTGGAAAGATAGCTCAGCAGTTAAAGTTGCTTCAAAGCCTGGTGGACTGGGTTCAATTCCCCAGCACCCATGTGATGCCAGATGCAGTGACACAAGCATCTGGAGCTCATTTGTAGTGGCCAGAGGATTTGGGGCATCCATTTTCATTCATACTCTTTCTCCTTGCAAAGAAATAATAAAAATTAATAATAATAAAAATCTAGCAGGGTCTGGTGGTCAGGCTGGGTTACAGCAAGACCCTACCTTGAAAAAAACAAAACAAAATTCTAAGTTCATGGACCCCCACAATATCTGAACTATGATTTGAGGGCAACCTCAGCCATAAAGGAGCACCCTTGGGAGGACTCCTGTGTCCTTCTACCTCCTACTTTGGTCTTGGTCTTCTGATCCCTGCTTCTTTCTTTGTTCCCA
This sequence comes from Jaculus jaculus, assembly GCF_020740685.1. Classification (NCBI taxonomy): domain Eukaryota; kingdom Metazoa; phylum Chordata; class Mammalia; order Rodentia; family Dipodidae; genus Jaculus; species Jaculus jaculus. The sequence continues at coordinate 16,610,629 of NC_059115.1, read as the reverse complement.
CAACCTCTTTATTTTTCTTTTCTTTTCTTTTTTTTTTTTTTTTTTTTTTGAGGTAGGGTCTCACTGTAGCCCAGGCTGACCTGGAATTCACAGCCTGGAACTGAAGGCAGTCCTTCTACCTCTGCTTCCTGGGTGCTGGGATTAAAGATGTGGTGCCACCATGTCTGGCTGACAACCTCTCATTTCCTTGGCATCTTTCTGAGAGCGAGGTTGTGGGGGGGGGAGTCTCAAATATAAAATGTTAAATTGCAGAAATCTGTGAAACAAGGTGCTCTCTTTAGAAGTCCCTCTGTCATTGTCCTAAAATCCTGGCCAGGTGTGGTAGCGCACACCTTTAATCCCAGTAGTTGGGAGACAACGGTAGGAGGATAGTTGTGTGTTTGAGGCTACCTTGAAACTACATAGTGAATTCCAGGTCAGCCTGGGCTAGAGTGACACCCTACCTCGAGAAGCAAAAAAAAATCCTGCTTCCCCACCCCCCCCCATTAACCCTACTGTGAGGTAATGTTACTTTTCCATTCAGGTTTGGTTTAAGAACCAGCGAGCAAAATCTAAGATAGTCAAATGTACTGAGTCAACACAAAAAACTGAACCCCAGCAGTCACCAGAACACCAGCGATCACCTGAACACCAGCGGTCACCTGAACCCCAGCGGTCACCTGAACCCCAGTGGTCATATCAAGTTCAATACCAGAAGTCGCCTAAGTATGGGGTCAACACCTGGAGCTACCTAAACACTACACCCCAGTACCCCACCCACATCTACCCTAGGGGACCCGATTACACAAGCCATGTGACGCCCCCCTTCTTCCTCAGTGCGTACCCCAGTAGTGGCCCCGGGTACGGCAGCGGGAGCCCCGGAACGCTGTACCCTAACTACTATTCCAACTCCAACGTCTGCTGGTTCCAGCCCGCTTGGGGATCTCAGAATTACTTCGCGGGCTTCACATACACTCCTTTTTACTCTGAACCTAGAGAGGAGACGCGAGACAAACAATGACTCGTTGACAGTGGTTTTCTTTTTCTTTTCTTGGTGGTCTGTTTTTATGAAGACAGTCTTGCTACGCAGTTCCGGCCCCCCTGGTTCTCACCATGCAGCCCAGGAGGGCCTTGAACTCGTAGCAGTCCCCCTGTCGATGCTGGGGCGGACTTTTTAGCTTATTTATTTCATTTTACAGTTGTGGGGATGATCCCAGGGAGCTCAGATACTACTAACCAGCTGTTCTGCCACTCTCCAAACCACCCTCCTTTTGTTCTCTTTTGATTTCTTTCCTCTCTCCCCTCCCCTCCAGGTAGGGTTTCACTCTAGGCCAGGCTGACCTGAAATTGATTATGTAGTCTCTCAAGGTGGCCTCACATTGGTCCTCCTACCTCTGGGATTTTTTTTTTTTTAATTAGGGAGTGCTGGGGATCAAAACCAGGACCTACTCTATGCTCTCTACCACTGAGCTCCACCCCAGGCCCAGTCCTGAGCAATTTTACTACAGGGAATTAAAAACTTTAGGAAATCCGTGGGCTGGAGTGATGGCTCCAAGGTTAAAAGCACTTGGTAAGCCTCATGGCCTAGGTTTGATTCCCCAGTACCCACATAAAGCCAAGTGAACAAAATGGTGCGTCATTCTGGAGTTTGTTTGCAGTGGCTAAAGGCCCCAGGACACCCATTCTTATTGTCTATTTCTGTTTCTGTCTTTTCAAATAGATAAATAAATAAATAAAATTTGTAGGAAATCCTCATAATTCCAATTGCTTGGACCTTCAAGATGGAAAGAGACACTCTGCAAAGTTTCCTTGTCTGCCTAAAGTACAGAGCCACCACAAAAGAAAGTTACCTGTAGTTACTTCTCAAACCTTTCCTAACCAGACTAAACCCATCACAGGAAAACGATCACGTTCACTACTGCGGTTCTCCTCTCCTGTTAAAAGATGCCTTTGCATTCTGTTTGGTCAGGTAGTAATCGTACATGATTATCTTCAGCATAAAAATATTTTTCCCTGTTTTGCACAATAATAAAGCTATAAAATTGAATGTCTTCCCTCTTTTTGCTGGTCTTTCCATTACTATTGTGAAAAACTTGAGGTGGCCTTTTTTTTTTTTTTGAGGTAGGGTCTCGGTCTAGCACAGGCTGACTGGGAATTCACTGTGTAGTCATCTCAGGGTGGCCTCCAATTCACAGCGATCCTATCTCTACCTTGTAAATGCTGAAATTAAACCCATGTGCCTGGTTATATATATTTACTTGGGGGCTGAAAAGGTGGCTTAGTGATTAAGGCACTTGCTTGCTAAGCCAAAGGACCCAGGTTTGATTCCCTAGGACCCATGTGGGTCAGATGTACTAGGTGGTACATGCATCTGGAATTCATTTGCAATGGCTGAAGGCCCTGGTACACACCCATTCCCTCTCTATCTACCTCTTTCTCTCAAGTAAAATTAAAATATTTATTTGTAGCTGGGCATGGTGGCCCATTCCTTTAATCCCAGCACTTGGGTGGTAGAGGTAATAGGATCACTGAGTTCGAGGCCACCCTGAGACTACATAGTGAATTGCATATCAGCCTGGGATTCAGCAAGACCCTAAAAACAGATGGGATAGTAATTATATTTGTGTGTGTGCGTGCCATGGCCACATGTGCCAGGGCCTCTTGGTACTGCAAACAGAACACCAGATGTTTGCAACACTTTATTTTTTTGTTTTGTTTTTTGAGGTAAGGTCTCACTCTAGCCCAGGCTGACCTGGAGTTCACTATGTAGTCTCAGGGTGGCCTTGAACTCACAGTGATCCTCCTACCTCTGCTTCCCGAGTGCTGGGATTAAAGGCGTGCACCACCACGCCTGGCTGCAACACTTTTTTGTTTGTTTGGTTTTGGAGGTAGGGTTTCACTGTAGTCCAGGCTGACCTGTGTAGTCTCAGGCTGGCCTCGAACTCATGGTGATTCTACTTCTGCCGCCCAGGTGCTGGTATTAAAGGTGTGTGCCACCACGTCCAACTTGCAGCACACTTTCTATGTGCTCAGTTGAGAGAATGGCCGTGCCAGACCCTCCAGCCACCGCAAGCCAACTCCAGATGCATGCTCCATCGTGTGCATCTGGCTTACATGGGAACCAGGGGATTGAATCTGGGTCCTTAGACTTTGCAGACAAGCGCCTTAACTGCTAAGCCATCTCTAGCTCTGCACCACTTTTTTGTTGTTGTTCTGGAAGTAAGTATGCTCCACTTTTTGCATCCCTCTTATGTGTGTAGCTTGGGCATTGAACCAGGCCAAAAGGCTTTGCAAGCAAGTGTTTTTTTTTTTTTTTTCTGGCTTTTTGAGGTAGGGTCTCACTCTAGCCCAGGCTGACCTGAAATTCACTATGGACTCTCAGGGTGGTCTTGAACTCAAGGCAATCCTCCTACCTCTGCCTCCTGCGTGCTGGAATTAAAGGTGTGTACCGCTATGCCCTGCGCAAGGAAGTGTTTCTTTAACTGCTGAGCCATCTTCCCAGACCAGACTAACTTTTTTTGGAGGTAGGGACTTACTGTAGCCCAAGCTTACCTGGAATTCACTCTGTGGTACAGGCTGGCCTCAAACTCATGGTAATCCTCCTACCTGGACTTCCCAAGTGATGGGATTCATAACATGTGCTATCACACCCAGCTCAGACTAACTTCTTTTTATTTTGGTTTTGTCTTTTTGAGGTAGTTTTGCTCTAGCCCAGGCTGACCATTTGTCTCTCAGAGATCCTCCTACCTCTGCCTCTGGCGTGTTGAGATAAAGGCATGTGACATCACCCCCTACTGTCAGTAAATTTTAATCTAGTTTACAACTTTACAGGCTGCAAACCAGCAATCTGTCAAAGTCACCCTTGTCCCATGAAGGTAGAAGACAACCTTGAGGTGTCAGTGAGAGGAGCAATCTCAGCCAGGTGTGGCACACGCCTTTAATCCCGGCACTCGGGAGGCAGAGGTAGGAGGATCACTGTTAATTCGGGGCCACTCTGAGACTCCATAGTGAACTCCAGGTCAGCCTGAGCTAGAACGAGACCCTACCTCAGAAAAAAAAATAATAATAATCCATACTACTGAAAAAGAAATTGAAAGGCCGGGCGTGGTGGCGCACGCCTTTAAACCCAGCACTCGGGAGGCAGAGGTAGGAGGATCGCCATGAGTTCAAGGCCACCCTGAGACTACATAGTTAATTCCAGGTCAGCCTGGACCAGAGTGAGACCCTACCTCGAAAAACAAACAAACAAAAAAAAGAAATTGGCAAGGGAGGTTCTAGATGTAAAAGGAAGTTCTAGACTTAAAGGTACCTCAGGGATAGGTGTGTGACCTAGATAAGGTCCCTTCTAGAGTGTAGCGGACGCCCAGCATCAAGGTAGGGGATCCTGTTTGAGAAGCCCCATGGCCTCATGGATACCTTCTGGGCTATGGCTGACACCAGAGGGGAACAGGTGTCTAGGGTGTGGTGACCCAGGAAGCAAGGCAAGCAAGATCCAGGGCTGAGCTAGTGGGTGGGGGGATGATATGCAAATAAGCAGGACCAGGCTGACATCTGGCTCCGGGCCATTAGCACATGGACGGACGGGAAGGTGAGGAAAATCAGTCTGTTCACCCTGAGTCACTAAGGCTCGCCAGGACTGCGCGTCCTTGCTGTCCATCTCGGGAAAGCTCAGGCCTGTCCCCACAGACATCCACATGCTGGGCCAAGTTGTTAAGGTATGGGCCACAGGCCACGTCCTGACCACGGTCTGTGGTACTGTAGCTAGTAAAGTTTATTTATTTGAGACAGAGAAAGCAATGCAGAGAGAGAGCATGCCGGGGACCAGAAGGCACACTTTGTGCATCAGCCTTTAAGTGAGTACTGAGGAACTGAACCTGGGATGCCAGGCTTTGCAAGGAAGCACCGTTAACCACTGAGCCAAGCTCTCCATCCCCATAAATGTTTTGTTCTGTCTTTTTTTTTTTTTTTTTTTTTTTAATGATAGAAATAGTAATCTATGTTAGGGGGAAAAAAGAAGTACAAAGGCTGGTTTGACTTCATAGCATTCTACACAAGAATACAAATTTTAAACCACAACCGCATATTAGCCTCACAGGACAGCCCAAGAATCTCATTATTGAAAGAGGTTGAAGAGGGCTGGAGAGATTGCTTAGTGGTTAAGCGCTTGCCTGTGAAGCCTAAGGACCCCGGTTCGAGGCTCGGTTCCCCAGGTCCCACGTTAGCCAGATGCACAAGGGGGCGCATGTGTCTGGAGTTCGTTTGCAGAGGCTGGAAGCCCTGGTGTGCCCATTCTCTCTCTCTCTCCCTCTATCTGTCTTTCTCTCTGTGTCTGTCGCTCTCAAATAAATAAATAAATAATTTAAAAAAAAAAGAGGTTGAAGACCATTTGGTTCAATCTTCATTTTATAGATGAAGGCACTATACCAAGGTATTCAGAAATAAGCAAATTTGTCTTTTTTTTTATTTTTTGTTTATTACTTATTTATTTGAGAGTGACAGAGAAAGAGGGAGAGAGATGGAGAGAGAGGAAGAGAGAGAATGTGTGCGCCAGGGCTTCCAGCCACTGCAAACAAACTCCAGACACATGCACCCCCTTGTGCATCTGGCTAACGTGGGTCCTGGGGAATCGAGCCTTGAACCGGGGTCCTTAGGCTTCACAGGCAAGCGCTTAACCGCTAAGCCATCTCTCCAGCCCTGTTTTGTGTTTTTTTTTTTATATATATATTTTATTTATTTATTTGGAAAAGGGAAAGAGGCAGGGAGAGAGAGAATGGGCATGCCAGGGCTTCCAACCACTGCAAACGAACTCCAGATGCATGTGCCATCTTGTGCATCTGGCTTACATGGGTCCTGGGGATCAAACTGAGGTCCTTTGACTTTGCAGGCAAGCGCCTTAACTGCTAAGCCATCTCTCAAGCCCCTATTTTGTGTTTTTTCCAGGTAGTTTCACTCTAGTCCATGCTGACCTAGAATTCACTTTGTAGTCTCAGAGTAGCCTCGAGCTCACAGTGATCTTTCTACCCCTGCCTCCCAAGTACTAGGATTAAATGCCACCATGCCTGGCTTCCATAAATCATTTGTTTTTCAGTGAAAACAAAGCTGAGTATGGTGGCCCATACCTTTAGTCCCAGAACTCAAGAGGTAGGAAAATCACTGAGTTTGAGGCCAGCCTGGGGCTAGAGAGTAAGTTACCAGTCAGCCTGGGCTATAGTTGTACCCTACCTGGGGGGAGGGAGAAGTCTTATGGGAGCTGGAGAGATGGCTTAGTGGGTTAATGCTTGCCTGTAAAGCCAAAGTACCCAGGTTCAATTCACCGGTACCCATGTAAATAAAGCCAGGTGCACAAAGTGGCACATGTATCTGGAGTAAATCTGCAGTTGCTAGAGGTTCTGGTGTACCCATTCACTCCCTCCCTCCTTCCCTCTCTATCTTCCTCTTTCTCAAATACATAAATAAAATACTCTTTAAAAAAAAAGAGCATTAAGGGGGCTGGAGAGATGGCTTAGCGGTTAAGACACTTGTCTGCAAAGCAAAAGGACCCAGGTTCGATTCCCCAGGGCCCATGTAAAGCCAGATGCATAAAATGGCACATGCATCTGGAACTTGTTTGCAGTAGTTAGAGGCCCTGGTGTGCCATTCCCTCCCTTCCCTCCCTCTCTGCCTCTCTTTCTCTCAAATAAATACATAAATAAGGTTTAAAAACAGCACTTAAAAAATTACAGCCAGTGCTGGTCATGGTGGCACACACCTTTAATCCCGGCACTCAGGAGGGACGTGTAAGTGGATCACCATGAGTTCGAGGCCATCCTGAGGCTACATAGTGAATTCCAGGTCAGCCTGAGCTAGAGTGAGACCCTACCTTGAAAAACCAAAAGCAAAAGAAACAAAGAAAAACAAACAAACAAAAATTACTGCCAGGCATGGTGGCACATGACTTTAATCCCAGCACTCAGAAAGCAGAGATAGGAGGATTACAGTTAAATTCAAGGCCATCCTGAGACTAATTCCAGGTCACTCAGGCTAGAGTAAGAGGTTACTTCAGGGGGAAAAAAAAAAAAAAAAAGTCTTGGGGGCTGGGGAGATTAATTTTGAGGCAGGGCCTCCCTAAATTCTAAATTGCACTCAACTTTAGCCCACTCAGGCTTCAAATTTATAATCCTCCTGCCTCACCCTCCAGAGTAGTTGGGATAATGCCTTTGCCATCAGCCTTTTCAGACCTCTTTCCAAACAAAATAGTATTCCATGTGTGTATGTTACACATTTCCTCAGACCATTTGGACCATTTATCCACTTGTTGGTGTTTGATTTCTATCTTTGCACATCAAAAAAAAAAGTTGTTTTGTTTTATTTTATTTATTAGAGAGAGAAAGAGAGAGGCATAGAGAGAGAACTGGTGCACCAGGGCCTCCAGCCACTGCAAATGAACTCCAGACACGTGCACCACCTTGTGCATCTGGTTTACATGGGGAATTGAACCGAGGTCCTTTGGCTTTGAAGGCAAACACCTTAACTGCTAAGCCATCTCTCCAGCTCCTAAACATTTTTTTTCTTTTTTTGGTTTTTCGAGGTAGGGTCTCACTCTAGCCCAGGTTGACCTGAGATTCATTATGGAGTCTCAGGGTGGCCTCAAACTCATGGTGATCCTCCTACCTCTGCCTCCCAATTGCTGGGATTAAAGATGTGCACCACCATGACCGGCTAAATTTTTTTTTTTTTCGAGGTAGGGTCTCACTGTAGCCCAGGCTGACTTGGAATTCACTATGGAGTCTCAGGGTGGCCTCGAACTCATGGCAATCCTCCTACCTCTGCCTCCCACGTGCTGGGATTAAAGGCGTGCGCCACCACGCCCAGCTAATTTTTTTTTAATATATTTATTTATTTGAGAGAGGGAATGAGAAGGAGATGCAGATAGAGAGGGAGAGAGAATGGGCCTACCAGTGCCTCCAGCCACTGCAAATAAACTCCAGACATGTGCCACCTTGTGCACCTGGATACTTGGAATCGAACCTGGATCCTTAGACTTTTCAGGCAAGTGCTTTAAGGGCTAAGCCATCTCTCCAGTCTGCACACTTTTTTTAAGTTTGTAAATTGTGTGTGTGTGTGTGTGTGTGTGTGTGTGTGTGTAACCCTACACTTGTGGCATGTGTGCACAAACACGGGCATGCCAAAGGCTCCCACCACAGAGAACAAAAGGCATGGGCAGCAGCGGAATGGAGCCCAGGCTGAAGTACTGGGCAGATGCCCCGACCCTTATTTTTATATTTAGAGACTGGTCTCTGCTGCTATTGTGAAGCTATTTCCTGCAGATTGTAACATTTCTGTCCTGCCCAGAAGGCTCTTTAGACTCAGGAAGTAAATGAAACTTACAAAAATCAGCAAGTAAACAAAATCCCCCTCTCCACTGTCTCAAGAAGCCCCTGAAATGTACAAGGTTCACAAGGTCCCCCTCCCCAACGCTACAAAAGCTGGTAACCCATGGTGAGGTGGAAGAGGGTCTTGGGTGGCAGAGGCCACCTGCAAGCTGTGTAGAGCCAAGCTCCAGGGATGCAGGAGTCTGCGCCAAGGTGGTCAGGTCAGTGATGCAGCGGCCCTGAGTCCCCGAGATCCTGTGAGTAGCCTGTATGAACTCAACTCTGTGCCCACGTTGGAAGTTGATACAATCCCTCTTTTGGTCTCTAGATGGTGTTCTGTTTAGAGTGAACAGATGTTTCGTTCTTTTTGAGGAGAGAATTAAAATATATTGTCCCCAGGCTGGCCTCAGCCTCACAAACGCTGGGATTACAGGTGTGTGGAAGCCTCTCAGCTCCTGTGAATAAGCTATAATGAATGAGGAAGAGGCGTTGATGTCATCTGCTTTGAATATGCCCAGCTGTGGGCTGTCCAATTCTACTTTTTTATTTTATTTTGTTGTTTTATCTTATTTGTTTTTATTTTAGTGTATTGTGTTTTTTTATTTTATTTGTGTATTTATTTATTTATTTTGGTTTTTCGAAGTAGGGGCTTCGGGCATGGCAGCACATGCCTTTAATCCCAGCACTCGGGAGGCAGAGGTAGGAGGATCATCATGAGTTTGAAGCTACCCTGAGACTACATAGTGAATTCCAGGTCGGCCAGGGCTACAGTGAGAACCTACCTTGAAAAAAAAAAAACAACTCAGGGTTGGAGAGATGGCTTAGTGGTTAAAGCGCTTGCCTGTGAAGCCTAAGGACCCTGATTCAATAACCCAGTACCAGCGTAAGCCAGATGCACAAGGTGGTGCAGATATCTGGAGTTCATTTGCAGTGGTTAGAAGCCTTGGTGTGCCCTTTCTCTCATATCTGTCTGCCCATAAATAAGTAAATAATATTTACTTATTTATTTATTTTGCGAAAAGGAAAGAGAAAGAGGCCACTGTAAATGAACTCCAGACACATGTGCCACTTTGTACATCTGGCTTATGTGGGTACCAAGGAATCAAACCTGGGTCCTTAGGCTTTTCAGGCAAGTGCCTTAACTGCTAAGCTATCTCTCCAGCCCTAATTGTCTTTAATTTTGTTTTAATTTTGAGGCAAGTTCTCACTGTAGTCCAGGCTGACCTGGAACTCCATCCCAGGCTTGCCTCGAACACATGATGCCTGCGCGCACCTCAGCCTCCCAATGCTGAGATTATTGAATGTGTCTAGAGATCTTGTGCAGTGGCAGTATGCCCATTCTCATTTTCTATCTTCCCGTAAATAAATTTATTACTTTTTGTCTTTTAATGTAGGGTCACTTTGGCTGGGATTAAAGGTGTGCACCACACCTGGTTGTTTTTTTGTTTTTGTTTTGAGGCAGGGTCTCACTCTTGCCCTGGATGATCTGGAACTCACTCTATCTCCCAGACTGGCTTCAAGCTCACAGCAGTCTTTCCACCACTGTCCCCCAAGTGCTGGGACTAAAGGCCTGCACCAGAGGTGGTTTTTTGAGGTTAGGGTCTCACTCTAACCCAGGCTGTCTTCAAACTCCCTGCGACCTTCCTTCCTACCTTCCTTACTTCGCCTGTGTATGTACTTTCCTATGTATGAATGTGGCCCTCCCTTGGCAGAGGGCTACTTCCCTCCTCACCTCCCACCGTATCTGAGGCCGGGTTCCTCTGCTTCTTGCTCTACTGTTGGCCTTTTGGCTGCTCCGCCCAAGGGCTTCAAGGAAGATTTCCTGTCTCTGCCTCCCAGCTTTTTAAGTGGGGCCGGATGGTGGAACTCTGCCATTCAGGCTTGAGCAATGAGCAGTTTAACCACTGAGCCATAATCCCAGCCTGTCATTGTGGTTTTAACTCGTAGTTATCTCATCACTAGTAATATTGAGCTGTTTTTATATTTGTTTTCAAGGTAGGGTTTTCACACTAGCCCAAGCTGACCTAGAACTCAGTTTATAGACACAAGCTGGCTTTGAAAACAAGGCAATCCTCCTACCCCAGCCTCCCAAGTGCTGAGACCAAAGGTGTACCACCACACCTGGTTATGAGCATTAACAAAACAAAAACAAGGAAGCCAGGCTGGAGAGATGGCTTAGTGGTTAAGCGCTTGCCTGTGAAGCCTAAGGATCCCGGTTCGAGGCTCCTTTCCCCAGGATCTACGTTAGCCAGATGCACAAGGGGGTGCATGAGTCTGGAGTTTGTTTGCAGTGGCTGGAAGCCCTGTCGCGCCTATTCTCTCTCACTCTGCCTGTCGCTCTCAAATAAATAAATAAAAATAAACAATTAAAAAAAAAAAAAAACAAGGAAGCCGGGTGTGGTGGCGCACGCCTTTAATCCCAGCACTCGGGAGGCAGAGGTTAGGAGGATCGCCGTGAGTTCGAGGCCATCCTGAGACTACATAGTGAATTCCAGGTCAGCCTGGACCAGAGTGAGACCCTGCCTCGAAAAACCAAAACAGAAAAAAAGGGGGGGGGGGATGGCTTAGAGGTTAAGGCATTTGCCTGCAAAACCAAAGGATCCCACTTAGAGTCTCCAGGACCCACGTTAAACCAAATGCACAAGGCGGCTCATGCATCTGGAGTCCACTTGCAGGGGCTGGAGGCCCTGGGATGCCTATTTCTCTCTCTCTTGTCTTTCTCTGTCTCAAATAAATAAAATTTATTTTAAAAAAAAAAACAAAAAACCTGTATTCGGGGCTGGAGAGATGGCTTGGAGATTAAGTGCTTGCCTGTGAAGTCTAAGGACCCTGGTTTGAGACCCAATTCCCCAGCCTGGACTACAGTGAGACCCTATCTTGAATCCTGCCCCCCCCCCCAAAAAAAAAGAAGACTGAAGTTCTGATCCCTACCACTTACTCATGGGCCAGCCTTCCGGTGCTCAGGTGACAGACACCTTTCCCTGGGGAAAGCCAGGCAAGCTGAATTGGAGAGGTCTGGGTTCAAGGGAGAGATCCTGTTTCAGTAAACTAGCTGAAGGCAATGGAGGAGGATGGAGGTCACCTAATGTCAACCCCCAGCTTTCACATGCATATTAACCAAAAAGAACCACCACCCCCACTAGTGAGATTAGTGAGATGGCTCAATGGTTAAGGCACCTGCATGCAAAGCCTGACAACCCCAGGGTTCGATCCCCCCTGTACTCACATAAAGCCAGATGTGCAAAGTGCATATGGGGTTTGCTTGCAGTGCAAAAGAGGCCTTAATGAGCCCAGCCTTTTGTTTGTTTTGTTTTTTGAGGTAGGGTTTCACTCTAGCCCAAGCTGACCTGGAATTCACTATGTAGTCTTAGGGTGGCCTTGAACTCATGGGGATCCTTCTTGCTCTGCCTCCCACGTGCTGGGATTAAAGGCATGAGCCACCACACCCAGCTAAACAGTGTGTATTTATAACCCTTTTCTTTTAAATTAGCATTATTATTTGTTTTATTATTCTTTCTTTTTTTCTTTTCTTTCTTTTTTTTTTTTTTTTAGGTAGTGTCTTGCTCTGGCCCAGGTTGACCTGGAATTCACTATGTAGTCTCAGGGTGGCCTTGATCGCACAGCACTCTTCCTATCTCTGCCTCCCGAGTGCTGGGATTAAACATGAACACCACCATGTATGGCTATTGCATTTATATATGAGAGAGGCAGGTAGAGAAAGAGAAGATGGGCATGCCAAAGCCACCTTGTGCATCTGGGTTACGTGGGTCCTAAAGAATCAAACCTAGGTCCTTTGACTTTGCTGGCAAGCACCTTAACAGCTAAGTCATCTGTGTGTGTGTGTGTGTGTGTGTGTGTGTGTGTGTGTGTGTGTGTGTTTTGTTGTTTTTCAAGGCAGAGTCTCATTTTAGCCCAGGCCAAACTATAACTCATTTTATAGCCCCAGGCAGTCTTTGAACTCCTAAGGCTGAGCTTGAGGTCACAGGGATCTACCTACTTCTGCTTCCCATGTACTGGGGCTAAAGTCTTGAGCCGCCACACCCATCTGCTCCCCACTTTTTAAGACTCCTGCTTGCTTGAGGTGATGTCTCATGTACTCCAGTTTGGCATGTACTCACTCTGTAGCCAAGAATTAGCCCCAAACAGATGGCGGTCCTCCCACCGTGGCCTTCCAAGCTCTGGGGGTACAGGTGTGAGCCACCACGCCCAGCTTAAATTTTTCACTTATTTATTTGCACGTGGTAGCACCAGTCCCTCTTACTGCTACAAACACCAGCTGCTTGCATACCCAGTTTATGTGCATGTTTGGGAATTGAACCAGGGCCAAGCAGTCTTTGTAAAGCAAACATATTCTAAAACTTTTATTTACTGCAAGCAGAAGACACAAGAATGGGTGCACCAGGGCATCTTGCCCATGCAAACGAAGCCCTGGTACCACCTTGTCCATCTGGCTATATGTCTATGTTAGGCAATCAAACCCATACCATTAGACTTGGCACACAGTTCCTTTAAAGTGCTGAGCAATGCCTCAAAAAAAAAAAAAAAAAAAAAAAGAGGGAGGAAGGAAATACTGAACACTCTGAAAAGGAAAACTTTGGGCTGGAGAGATGGCGTAGTGGTTAAGCACTTGCCTGTGAAGCCTACGGACCCTGGTTCGAGGCTTGATTCCCCAGGACCCACTTTAGCCAGATGCACAAGGGGACACACACATCTGGAGTTCCTTTGCAGTGGCTGGAGGCCCTGGCACACCCATTCTCTCTCTATATCTGCCTCTTTCCCTGTCTGTCATTCTCAAATAAATAAATAAAGATGAACAAAACAATTAAAAAAAAAAAAGGAAGACTTTGAGCCAGGCATGGTGCGCATGCCTTTAGTCTCCCTGCATTTGGGTGGAACAGGGAGGAGGATCGCCCCCTGATACTCCATAGTGAATTGCAGGTCAGCCTGAACTAGAGTGAGACCCTACCTTGAAAAAATCAAACCAAAAAAGAGAAAAAAAGGGGGGCTGGAGAGATGGCTTAGTGGTTAAGCGCTTGCCTGTGAAGCCTAAGGACCCCGGTTCGAGGCTCGGTTCCCCAGGTCCCACGTTAGCCAGATGCACAAGGGGGCGCACGCATCTGGAGTTCGTTTGCAGAGGCTGGAAGCCCTGGCGCGCCCATTCTCTCTCTCCTTCTATCTGTCTTTCTGTGTGTGTCTGTCACTCTCAAATAAATAAAAAAAAAAAAGAGAGAAAAAAGGAAGACCTTATGTTGTAATCCAGCCATGGAGGGTGTGAGGCAAGACTAAGGTTTCTTAGAAAGGATAAGGCTTGACTTTTTTTTTTTTTTTTTTTTTTTTTTTTTTTGAGGTAGGGTCTCACTCTAGCCCAGGCTGACCTGGAATTCACTATGGAGTCTCAGGGTGGCCTTGACCTCAGGGCAATCCTACCTCTGCCTCCCGAGTGTTGGTATTAAAGGTGTGTGCCACCATGCCCGGCTTTAGGCTTAAAAAAAATATTTTATTTATTACTTGCAAGCAGAGAGAAAGCAGGAGAGAGATAGAGAACAGGCACAGCAGGAGCTCCTGCCACTGCAAAGGGCGCTGCAGGTGCACGTCCCCACGCAAGGGTGTTGCGGCATTGGACCCTGCTCATCAGGCGTCCCTGAGCCGGGCCTCCGGCCCACAGCTGGATTTATTTTGTTTTTACAAGGTAGGGTCTCACTACAGCCGTGGCTGCACTGAAGCTTACTCTGTAATCCCAGGCTGGCACCTGGAACTCAGTGGTCTTGCCTACACCTCCTGAGTGCTGGGATTAAAGGCATATGCCACCACACCCATGTGATTTTAATTCTTACCACTTTGTAGTCTGAGAACATACTAAGGGTCCTGGGGACATCCTAAGATGCGGCTGAGCAGGCTGAGGCTTGGTGAGACAGGTGATCAGTTTTGAACAACAGGCAAGATCTTTCTAGAATTCAGTGTTTTCCTTGGATGCTTGTATTCAGCTCAGGGCAAAACACTTTTTTAAAAAAATTTTTCAATAGTTTATTTTTATTTATGAAAAGAGACGAGGGAGAGAGAATGGACGCACCAGGGCCTCTAGCCACTGCAAATGAACTTCAGATGAATGGGCCACCATGTGCATCTGGTTTACGTGGGTTCTGGGAAATCAAACCTGGGTCCTTAGGCTTCACAGGCAAGCACCTTAACCGCCGAGTCATCTCTCTAGCCCAAAACATCTTTTTCACTCAAACCTAGGCTGGCCTTGAACTCATGGCAATCCTTCTACCTCTGCTTCCCAAGTGCTGGGATTGAAGGTGTAAACCACCATGCCCTGGCTCATGAGTGACATTTTCTTTCTTTTTTTTGGCGGGGGAGGGGATTTCAAGGTTAGATGACATTCCTATAGGACTCCCCCCTCCCCCCCAGGTAGGTTCTCACTCTAGCTCAGGCTGACCTGGAATTCCCTCTGTAGTCTCAGGGTGACCTTGAACTGTGGGCAGTCCTCCTAACTCTGCCTCCCTACTGCTGAGATTTAAGGCCACCAGGCCCAGCGACATTTTATTTTTTTAATTTCAGAGACAGAGAGTGGGCATCACAGTCTCTTGCCACTGTAGACGCTCCGCAGTTTCATGAGCCGCTGTGTGCATCTGACTTCATATGGGTTCGGAGGAATTGAAACCAGCCTGTCAGGCTTTGTAAGCAAGCACCTTTTAACTACCGAGCCGTTTCTCTGGTGGAGGTGCTGGTTTCCAGCCCTGGTGACAGGAACTCAATCTCTAGCCCCAGGATGACCTCAAACTTGGAGATCCTCCTTCCTCAGCCTCAGGAGTAAGGCACTGAAGTGTACTCACCACGCCCTACGTTGGAATGACTGTGTTCAGGGTTTGAAAGACAGCTTTTGTCCAGATAATCAGTAAATGAAAGCCAGGCAGAATGGTCTACCCCTGAGGCTGCCGAGCAGAGGGGGTGTGGCCAGGCTTGATTTCATTCCTTCCCATCCTGTTTTTTCCTTCCCCTTTGCATCCTTGAATTGGGCCCAGGTGTATAAAAGAGGCGAGCTAGAGGCCTTAAGTCCTTTCTCTTTGCCTGAGGTTGGGATTCCACTATGACTCGTAAGTGTGAGTACTCCCCTCCTTGGCCCCTGGCTCCTCTCCTTCCCATCTCCACACCACTTTCCTTTTTTGGGGGGTAGGGTCTCTAGGCCATGCTGAGCTGGAATTCACCGTGTAGTCTCAGGGCGGCCTTGATCTCACAGCAATCCTTCTACCTCTGCCTCTGAGTGCTGGGATTGAAGGCATGTGCTGCCATGCTCTGCTCTTTTTCATTTTATCTTATCTTTAAATGTTTTATTTTTGTTACATATTACAGAGAGACCGAATGGACCTACCAGGACCTCTAGCCACTGCAAACAAACTTCAGATGCATTTGCAACCATGGGCATCTCGCTTACGTATGTACTGGGGAATTGAACTTGGATACTTAGACTTCCCAAGCAAGAAGCACCGGAACCTCAAAGCCATCTCTCCAACCCCTCTTTTTTTTTTTTTTCCCTCGAGGTAGGAGGTCTCATTCTAACTCAGGATCACTACGTAGCTTCAGATTGGCCTTGAACTCATGTGATCCTTCTACTTTCTCTCTTCAGTCTTGTGTTTTTCTTTTATTACTTTTTAAATTAAATTAAATTAAATTTACTATTTGAGAGGAAGAGGCAGTGAGGGAGATAATGGGCGCACCAGGGCCTCTAGCCACTGCAAATGAACTCCAGGCACATGAACCACATGGCTAGGTGGGTGCTGGGGAATCTAACCTAGGTCCTTTTGATTTGGCTCTGCAGGCAAGCCTCTTAACCTCTAAGCCATCTCTCCAGCTCCAGGACTGTTCTTTTCTGAGCACATTCAAGGTGTCTGGCCTGTTTTTCCTCGTGTCCCCCTCCCCCGCTTTTGTCCTGGGGCCAACACTCAGAAACTTGGGAAACTGCTACCCATTGGCCACCTAGTATCTGCTGCTACATTTAGACCTTAATTAGCTTAATTCTGTGTGTGGTCTTTGTTTTTAGGGCTTTCTTGGTATGACTACCCCTGGCTAGTTTCAAACTTTAGTGTTCATGTAGCAAAGCTAGTTCTCCTACCTCTGCCTCCCAAGTGCTGGGATTAAAGGTGTCTGCTAGAGACTAATTATTGATCTTAACCTGGGAGAGGTGCTGTTGTGGAAAACCGCCCTCCAGACATGGCATGGCCATTCGGCTCTGGACCCATCAGTTGTTGTAATTACTGAGAGACCTGCACAGAATTGGCAAGTTAACTTTTTTCGCTGTTTATTTCAAGGTAGGGTCTCTAGCCTACGCTGACCTGGAATTCACTGTGATTGTCTCAGGGTGGCCTTCAAACTGATGACAATCCTTCTGCCTCTGTGTGGAGTGCTGGGACTAAAGGCGTGCGCCACCATGCCCCGCTCTAATTTATTTAAAAAGTATTTATTTGAGAGAACGGGCGCGCCAGGGCCTCCAGCCACTGTAAATGAACTCCAGACACGTGCACCCCCTTGTGCATCTGGCTAATGTGGGTCCTGGGGAATTGAACCTGGGTCCTTTGGCTTTGCAGACAAATGCCTTAACCACTAAGTCATCCCTCCATTTTTTTTTTTTTTGTGTGTGTGTGTGTGTGTGAAGTAGGGTCTCTAGATTCACTATGTGGTCATCTCAGGGTGGCCTTGAACTCAGTGATCCTCCTACCTCTCCCCCCCAAATGCTGGGATTAGAGGCATGTGCCATCAATTTTTTTCCCCCCAAGGTAAGGTTTTAATCTAGCCAGGAATTCACTATGTAGTCTCAGAGTGGCCTTGAACTCTTCCATTAGACCTCCAACCTTTGCCTCTGCTGGGATTAAGGGTGTGTGCCATCACCACCTGGCCCTAATTCTTTTTTTTTTTTTTTTTTTTTTGGTTTTTCGACGTAGGGTCTCACACAAGCCCAGGCTATGTAATCTCAGGGTGGTCTCGAGTTCACAGCGATCCACCTACCTTTACCTCCCAAGTGCTGGGATCAAAGGCACACGCCACCACCCATCTTCCTAATTCATCTTTTAATGTTTATTTATTTGAGAGCGACAGACAGAAAGAGGCAGATAGAGAGAATGGGCACACCGGGGCCTCTAGCCACTGCAAAGGAAGTCCAGATGCGTGCACCCCTTGTGCAACTGGCTAACGTGGGTCCTGGGGAATCGGGCCTCAAACCGGGATCCTTAGTCTTGACAGGCAAGCGCTTAACTGCCAAGCCATCTCTCCAGTCCCCTAACTCATTTTTTTTTAATTGATTTATTTATTTGAGAGCAACAGACAGAAAGACAGATAGAGGGAGAGAGAGAGAATGGGCGCGCCAGGGCTTCCAGCCTCTGCAAACGAACTCCATACGCGTGCGCCCCCTTGTGCATCTGGCTAACGTGGGACCTGGGGAACCGAGCCTCGAACCGGGGCCCTTAGGCTTCACAGGCAAGCGCTTAACCGCTAAGCCATCTCTCCAGCCCTAACTCATTTTTTGACAGTTATGTATGTAGTCCAGATTGGCCTTGAACTCATAGATTTTTTTTTCCTGCTTTTTAGCCTTGTGATATGAATCAGCTGTCCCCCCCCCAAAACTCAGGTGTTTTTATTTGAGAGCGAATCGGTGCTCACCACTCCCTGGTGCATCTGGTTAATGTGGGTACTGGGGAATCAAATTTGGGTCTTTTGGCTTTGCAGGCAAGCACCTTAATGGCTAAGGCATCTCCCAGCCCCTAATAATGTGTGTGGTTTCTCAAGGTAGGGAATCTATCCCAGGCTGACCCCAAAATTCAATGTGTAGTCTCAGGGTGGCCTACCTCTGCTGAGATTAAAGGTGTGTGCTGCCATGCCTGGAATTTATTTTATCATTTTATTTTATTTTTTTCTTTTTTTCAAGGTAGGGTCTCACTCTAACTCAGGCTGACCTGGAATTCACTACGTAGTCTCAGGGTGGCCTCAAACTCATGGTGATCCTACTTCTGAGATTAAAGACGTGTGCCGCCACACCCTAGAATTATTTAATTTTTTGAGAGAAGAAATGGTCATGCTGGGGCCTCTAGTCACTGCAAACAAACTCCTCCAGCCCATATTTTCCTATTATATACAAAAGTAATTGCATTAAGAAAAAAAGAAATTGGCTTAAATTCCTTAGGGTGATGGCATCCAAAATGGGACCTTCCTCAGCATAATGAACCAGGAGTCCACTAAACCAAGGATTACCTATGTAAGTATCTGAGGATGTGTAATTTAAAAGCTGTAAGTGTTCAGCAAATGTCCTAATCTCAGGACTCAAAGGCCAAGTGCGCTCTAGGATTGATTATGGACCCTGTCTCCTCACATCCCAGGTGTGGACTGTAAATGTAATACTGGAGATGACGGGATTTGAAAGTGGAAAGGATTCCTGTTCTGTTGGGGTTAGTGAAGGAATTTGGCCTCCTGCTTGCCAAGCGAGGCCTGTGTCTCATGCACCTTACACCATGAACCATGCCCCCCAGCTCTGAGGAGTCTAGTCAGGCACTGTATATCACAGATGAACCCCCCGGCCCTCACCTAGATCCTGTATCTAGAGGTGGGGAGGACTGTGCAGAAATTAGGAAATTGGGGGTACTGGAGAAAAGGATTATGAGGAACTGGGGTAAAGCTCAGTGGTGGGTACCATGTTTAACATGTGCAAGATCTTGCTGAGTTAACCACATCCAGCAGATTTAAGGTAGTTTAAAAGTACTAGGTTGGGGGCTAGGGAGGTGACTTGGTGGCTAAGGCACTTGCCTGAGAAGCCTAATGTCCTGGGTTTGATTCCCCAGTACCCACTTGAAGCTGGATGCACTAAGTCGCATGCATCTGGAGTTTGCAGAGCCTTAGCAAGCTGCAGCCATTCCCTATCTCTGCTTGCAAATTAATTTTTTCTTTCAAGGTAGGGTTTCTCTCTGGCCAGGGTGACCTGGGATTTACTATATAGTCTCAGGGTATCCTTGAACTGATGGCCTCCTGCCTCCCAAGAACAACTAATTTTTAAGAAGTAATAGGTTGGGCCTGGCCCTTTAATCTCAGCACTCAGGAGGCAGAGGTAAGATCTGTGAGTTCGAAGGCAACCTGAGACTAGTGAATTACAGGTCAGCCTGGACTAGAGCGAGACCCTACTTCAAAAAGAAGGGGGGCAGGCGGGGTGGCTTAGTGGTTAAGCCACTTGCCTGAAAAGCTAGAGGACCCAGGTTTGGTTCCCTAGGACCTGTGTGAGCCAGATGCACAAGGGGGCACATGTGTCTGGAGTTCTTTTATAGTGGCTGGAGGCCCTGGCGCACCCATTCTCCCTCTCTGATTCTAATAAATAAATTTAAAAAGGTACCAAGGAGTTGCCACATGGGTGAAGAGATAAAAGGCAAGAGGGCCACACGTGGTGGTGCATGCCTTTAATCCCAGCACTGGGGAGGCAGAGGTAGGATTGCTGTGAGTTTGAGGCCACCCTGATACTACATAATTTCAGGTCAGCCTCAGCCAGAGTGAGACCCTACTTCAAAAAAAAAAAAAATGCCAAGAGGAAGGGATTTCCTGGTGTTACTGAGACCAACCAAGGCTAGAGAACGTGAGAGGATCACACCTTGAAAGAACAGCCTGGGCTGTGTGGTGTAACTGAGTTCTTGCCTAACTTAAAAGGCATTGGGTTCAAGCCCCAGTGGAAAGGGGTTGTAAATATATTTGCCCTTCAGACAGGCTTATGAGAGCTGTGCTTCCAATTCCGGGGACTGGATGCCTGGGGCAGGACAGCCCAGCCCATGAAACTCAGGCTTGAGGGCACTTTTCTGTTGTCAAAGTCAGAAAGTGCTATCATAGCCGAGTGTCACTGGCTGAGGGAAGTCATCTGGAGGAAAGTCAGGGTGACACGCGCCCCTGCTGTCACTAGTAATGGTGACCATGGCTCCAGACCATGCCATGACCAGCCTAGGAGAGAGAGACCCTGTTTCAGAAAGTGAACAAGAATGAAGAGAGATCTTTTCTCCTTTAACAACCTTGGAGGTGAACTCCAGACCCGAGGCGTGCTAGGTACGGCCACTGACCCAACCCTGTAAGCGCTTTTTCTTCGAGGTAGGGTCTCACTCTATCCCAGGCTGACCTGGAATTCTCTCTATAGCCTCAAGCTGGCCAGAGACTCACAGTGATCCCCCTACCTCTGCCTCCCAAGTGCTGGATTTAAAGGCTTGGGCCACCACACCCTGCCTGGTGATTTTTTTTTTTTTTTTTTTTTTTTTTTTTTTTTTTTTGAGGTAGCATCTCACTGTAGCTCTGGCTGACCTGGAATACAGTATGTGGTCTCAGGGTGGCCTCAAACTCAGTGATCCTCCTATCTCTGCATTGCAAGTGCTGGGATTAAAGGCACATACCACCATGCCCAGCTCTGCCTGTTTAGATTTTTATTTTTAGTTATTAGAGACCGGGAGAGAGTGAGAACAGGCAAACAACTCCAGATGCATATACTTCCATGCACATCTGGCTTAAGTGGGACCTGGACACTAAGCCATCTCCCCAGCCCCCTGCCTGTTTTTTTGTTTGATTTGTTCATTTTTGGTTTTAGTATTTCATTTATTAGAGTATAGGTGTGCCAGGGCCTCTGGTCCCTGTAAATGATCTCCTGGTGCTTATGACATTTTGCGCATCTGCCTTTTTTTTTTTTAATTTTTTTTTAATTTTTTTAATCTTTCGAAGTAAGGTCTCACTAGCCCAGGCTGACCTGGAATTCACTATGGAGTCTCAGGGTGGCTTCAAACTCACGGCAATCCTCCTGCCTCTGCCTCCCGAGTGCTGGGATTAAAGGCGTGCGCCACCACGCCCGGCTGCATCTACCTTTATGTGGTACTGGGGATTTGAATTTTGCAAGCAAGTGCTTTTAATTGTGGAATCATCTCCTCGGCCCTTGGTTTTGGAATCCTTGGCTTGTGAATTGTACTTCGTGTTCCCCCGCAATTCGTGGGCCCCTGGGCAGTGTGTGGGTGGAGCTTTGTCTGCTGTACCTCCTCTGTGGGAAGTGCTGTACTGTTGGGCTTACAACTGACGCGGGCACAGCTCATGCTGTAATTTCAAGCTTTGAGGTGTTTTTGGTGATTTCTGGAAAACACCTCCAAGGCTTGGACTTAACAGCTTGAAGCAAAATCATCAGAGTATCCAAGAAGACTACCTGGCCATTGACTGCTTTTGAACGTTGTCAGCCATTTTTTCCCTTCCAGACTTGTAAAATATACTGTTTTTTGTGTGTGTGTGTGTGTGTGTGTGTGTGTGTGTGTGTGTGTATGTGTGTGTGTGTGTGTGTGTGTGTGTGTGTGTGTGTGTGTATGTGTGTGTGTTGTTGGTTTTTCAAGGTAGGGTCTCGCTCCAGCCCAGGCTGACCTGGAATTCACTATGTAGTCTCAGGGTGGCCTCAAACTCACGGTGATCCTCCAGCCTCTACCTCACAAGTGCTGGGAATAAAGGTGTGTGCAACCATGCCAGCCAGACTTGTAAAATAATGCTGTATGCACATGTGGGCACGTGCATGCCCTGGCACTTGGCTGGCAGACAGCCTCTGGCAGCTTCAACATGTATCCCTGCCCTGGCCTCCATCTTTAAATAGGCGTCTTGAAAAAAATCTTCTAGTTATTTGAGAGATACATGGAAGTAGGCAGGTAGAGTGAGAGAATGGGCACACCAGGGCCTCCAGAAACATGTGCCCCCTTGTGCATCTGGCTTACATAGGTCCTGGAGAATCGAACCTGGGTCCTTTGGCTTTGCAGATAGGATGGGCCTCCAGCCACCACAAATAACTCCAGATGCATGCTCCATTTTGTGCATCTGGCTTATGTGGGTACTGGGATATCGAATCTGGGTCCCCAGACCTTGTAGGCAAGTGCCATAACCACTAAGCAATACTGCCAGCCCTCATTTTTTGTCCTCTTTTTGGAGGTTGGGTTTCACTGTACTCCGGGCTGACCTGAGTTTCTATGCAGTCTCAAAGTGGCCTTAAACGCCCGGTGACCCTACCTCTGCCTCCCAAGTGCTGGGATTAAAGGTGTGCGCCACCACACCAGCTCTTTTTCCAAGGTATGGGCTCGCTCTAGCTCAGGCTGACCTGAGCCTCAGGGTGGCCTCGAACTCACAGCAATCCTCCTACTTATTATTTGACAGAAAGAGGGAGGGAGAGAAAAGGCGTGGGCCTGGGCTTCCAGTCACTGCAAACAAACTCCAGAACTCCAGATGGTGTGTGCCCCCTTGTGCATCTGGCTAATATGGGTCCTGGAGAATCAAGCCTGGGTACTTTGGCTTTAAAGGCAAGCACCTTAACCGCCAAACAATCCCTCCAGCCCCAGGCTTTTTTTTTTCTCCTGTAATTGTTTTTTAAGCTTATCCTTCAGGGTACTGGCACCCTTAAGACTTGCCCAGCCAGAGGAGAACTTGGTCATGGTGTGCTCCTCAAATGGGAAGCACTTTCTGTTTTCCAAAAGAGGAAAGTGCTTTCCTTCTGAGGTTCACACTGTGAAAGAAGCAGCCTGGGAATTAACACCAACATTGCAGTAAGTACTATATGTTCAGTGCTTCAGTGCATTAGCAAACTCCACCATTTGGGGGTGGGGGAGGGGCAAAGGTCGAGTCAGTCCCTAAATGGGCTGCAAACTCTCAGCCTGCTTGTGGGGTGCACACCTTCATCCCAGCACTGAACTAGGATCCATGAGCTTCAAGGCCAGCCTGGGCTAGAGTCATAACAGAAGAGGTCTGGGGCGATGCTCAGTGGTTAGAGGCACTTGTGTGCAAAGCCTGCAAGCGCAGGTTCAATTCCCCAGCACCTACTGAAAGCCAGCCACAAAAGTATGCAAGCATCTGGCTGCATTTGCAGCAATGGTAGATCCGTAGCAAAACTAGACATTTGCGAATAAAATGGGCGCACCAGGCCCTTCTGCCACCACAGACTGCCAGTTTGCATCTGGCTTTACATGCCTACTGTGGAATTGAAACCAGGCCATCAGGCTTTGCAAGCAAGTGCCCTTAACCATTGAGCTACCTCTCCACTCCAGCCAGGATTTCCTGATTTGCATTGCAATTTGCTCCCAATTTCCTCCAGGTTGAAACATCTCATGCTAGAGTGAGGCTTCTTGGGAAATTGCAGGGTTTCCAGATTTGTGTATGAATTTCCTCCATGTAGAAACATTTCATCTTGGATGAAATATGGAATAATTACGAAGGTCAAAAGCTCTCTTAAGGCCCTGGAAGTCAACACTTCCAAGTCTCAGGAAGTTCCTGAAACAGGCAAGACTCACAAGGCCCTTCCTGAAGAGCTTGCAAAGGGCTGTGTTGGAGGGGCTTTGGGTGGCACAGCTTTGTTCAAGTCGCCCATTGTCCTGTAAATTACCCACATAAACTCACTAGACTGGGATGGAATCGTGACTTCTGGTCTGTTCTTGGTGCCTCGTTTGGGAATCAATCTCTGTCTGGTTTGTGGAACGCAGCCCTTTTCAGAGTTGTCTTATGTATCTCCCATTTCAACAAGACCATAGGCTGTTTAAAAAATGCCCCAGCCAATCTCTCTTGTTTTAAGTTTGTTTTTTCTCAAAGTGGGGACCTCACTGTAGATGATGTACACTGGGCTGGAGAGATGGCTTAGCGGTTAAGTGCTTGCTTGTGAAGCCTGAGGACCCCAGTTCGAGGCTCAATTCCCCAGGACTAAACGTTAGCCAGATGTACAAGGGGGCGCACACGTCTGGAGTTTGTTTGCAGTGGCTGGAGGCCCTGGCATGCCTATTCTTTCTGTGTGTCTCCCTCTTTCTCTCTTGTCTGTTGCTCTCAAATAAATTAAAAATAATTTTTTTAAAAGTGTGCACTAACCCTACCATGCCCTGACTTTTTAAAATTTTGTAGTTTTTCTGGTGGTTTTGTTTTTGTTATTTTTTTTTTCTTTTTTTAAAAAAAATTTTTTTTAATGTTTTTATTAGCATTTTCCATGATTATTAAAAAAATCCCATGGTAATTCCCTCCCTCCCCACCCCCCACGCTTTCCGCTTTGAAATTCCATTCTCCATCATATTACCTCCCCATCACAATCATTGTAATTACATATATACAATACCAACCTATTAAGTACCCTCCTCCCTTCCTTTCTCTTCCCTTTATGTCTCCTTTTTAACTTACTGGCCTCTGCTACTAAGTATTTTCATTCTCACACAGAAGCCCAATCATCTGTAGCTAGGATCCACATATGAGAGAGAACATGTGGCGCTTGGCTTTCTGGGCCTGGGTTACCTGACTTAGTATAATCCTTTCCAGGTCCATCCATTTTTCTGCAAATTTCATAACTTCATTTTTCTTTACCGCTGAGTAGAACTCCATTGTATAAATGTGCCACATCTTCATTATCCACTCATCTGTTGAGGGACATTTAGGCTGGTTCCATTTCCCAGCTATTATAAATTGAGCAGCAATAAACATGGTTGAGCACGTACTTCTAAGGAAATGAGATGATTCCTTCGGATATCTGCCTAGGAGCGCTATAGCTGGGTCATATGGTAGATCAATCTTTAGATGTTTTAGGAACCTCCACACTGATTTCCACAATGGCTGGACCAGATTGCATTCCCACCAGCAGTGCAGAAGGGTTCCTTTTTTTCCACATCCCCGCCAACATTTATGATATTTGTTTTCATGATGGTGGCCAATCTGACAGGAGTGAGATGGAATCTCAGTGTAGTTTTAATCTGCATTTCCCTGATGACTAGTGACTTAGAACATTTTTTTAGATGCTTATATGCCATTCGTATTTCTTCCTTTGAGAACTCTCTATTTAACTCCATAGCCCATTTTTTAAAATTTTTATTAGCATTTTATTAGCATGATAATTCCCTCCTCCCCCACACACTTTCCCCTTTGAAATTCCATTCTCCATCATGTTACCTCCCTCTTTTTTCTTTTGTTTCATTTGGTCTGAAAAAAAAGATTATTTGCATGTGTGTCTATGGCACTGCAAAGGAACACATGTTGGCCTTTATGTGGGTAGCTGGCAAATTGAGGCTAGGAGACATTGTAAAGCAAGTGCTTTGGGGGGGGGGTGCACCACTGGGCCATCTCCCCACCCTCCATTCAGTCTTAAGAAATGTCATGGGGCCGCCCTGACCAGCCTGGGCTACAGTGAAGTCCTACCTCAAAGCGGAGGTGCACGCCTTTGATCCCAGCGCTCAGGAGGCAGAGGTAGGACAATCCTAAAACTGCATAGGTAATTCCAGGTCACCTTGGGCCAGAGTGAGGACCACACCTTGAAAAGGGGGGGGGGAGGTCAAACAAGGGTTAGAGAGATTGCTTAGCAGTTACGGTACTTGCCTGCAAAGCCAAAGGACCCAGGTTCAGTTCCCCAGGACCCATGTAAACCAGATGTACAAGGTGGCTTATGCATCTGGAGTTTGCAGTGGCTAGAGGCCCTGGTGTGCCCTTGTTCTCTTTTTCTTTCTGAAATAAAAATATTTAAAAACAAACGAGGTCAAGGTCTCATGGAGTGCCGGATACTTGAGGTGAAAGGCCACAGCTGCCCTGGCAATGGTAGCCTTACTCAGGTGGCTGAGCCAGGGGGAATCACAAGGTCAGCCTAGGCCACATAGAGAAACCTGTCTGTAAACAAATGGCTAGGTGTTAAGACAGCACTGGGAAGGTTTACAGGAGCAAGACTGAGCTCCAGGCCAGGGGTGGGGGTGTTTCCTGTCTTTTGAGATAAGGGTCTGTCTCTAGCCCCAGTTGACTTGGAATTCACCATGTAATCTCAATCTGGCCTTGTACTCAGTGATCCTCCCTACCTCTGCTCCTGAAAGCTGATATTAAAGGTTTGTACCACCACGCCAGGCCTCAGAATGAGTTTTTTTTTAAGACTATTTTACCAATTGATTTGTTCTCACATTTGATAGAAACTCATTTTTATTTTTTTCAAGGTAGGGTCTCTAGCACAGGCTGACCTGGAATTCACTATGGAGTCTCAGGGTGGCCTTGAACTCACAGTGATCCTCCTACCTCTGCCTTCAAGTAAGTGCTGGGATTAAAGGCGTGTGCCACCACACCTGGCTAATTTTATTTAATAGAAAGAGCCCTAAAAGAAGATTTTATTTGAGAGAGACAGGCAGATAATAAAATGAGTATAGTGGGCTAGAAAAATGCCTTAGTGGTTAAGGCACTTATCTGTAAAGCCAAAGGACCCAGGTTTGATTCTTCACGACCCACATGAACCAG
Source organism: Jaculus jaculus (assembly GCF_020740685.1). Taxonomy (NCBI): domain Eukaryota; kingdom Metazoa; phylum Chordata; class Mammalia; order Rodentia; family Dipodidae; genus Jaculus; species Jaculus jaculus. The sequence goes on along the minus strand of NC_059115.1, from coordinate 16,584,056 downwards.
ATGCACAAGGTGGCACATCTGAAGTTCATTTTCAGCTGCTGGAGGCCCTGGCGTGCCCATTGTCTGTCTGCCTCTTTGTCTCTCAGATAACTTTTGTTATAAGTGGGTATGGGCCAGGGCTTCCTGCCACTGCAAATGAACTCCAGATACATCTGCCATTTTGTGCATATGACTCTACATGGGTACTGAGGAATTGAACCCTGGGCATTATGAGGCTTTTCAGGCAAGTGCCTTATTGGTTAAGCCATGTCTCCAGTTTCCCCCTCCCCCCTGGTATGTGTGTTTGGTTTAAGCCAGAATCTCGGCCCAGGTTGGCCTCATACTCTGTAGCCAAAGATGAGTTGGACCTGATCTTCTGGCCCCTGAACATTTTTTCAGCACTCAGTTTTCTCAGTGCTGGCAGTAGAACTGGGCCTTCCTGTGTGCCCGGCAAGCACTCTGCCAACTTGGCTGCATCGGTCAACTTTCTTTTTTCAAGGTAGGGTCTCACTTCTACAGGCTGACCTTGAATTCACTGGCTTCACAGCCATCCTCCTCCTCCTGCCTCTGGAGTGCTGAGATGATAGGAGTGTGCCACCATGCCCTACTTACCGGTCAACCTTAATTTTTAAAACTTTTTATTTCATTTACTAGAGAGAGGGAAAAAAAGTAGACAGAGAATGAATGCACCTAGCCACTGCAAACAAAATCCGGATGCATTTGCCACCTTGTGCATCTGGCTTATGTGGGTACTGGAGAATCAAACCTGTGTCCTTAGGCTTCACAGGCAAACACCATAACCACTAAGCCATCTCTCTAGCCCGAGATTAATCTCGTGTATCCTAGACTGGTTTGAAGTTACCCTCCTGCTTCTACCTCCAGTACTTGAATTACAGGCACGTACCCAATGCCTGAAATCATAGTCCTTTAATTGTGGTTAGTTGTGTGCATGAATTACTGTGTCCACATTGTTTTCCAGGGTTAAAGTGTGTTGTGCTGTAATGGCAGAGGAAGACGAGCTGCACTTCCGCCATTGACCAGCAGGAGGAGCATGCCTGTCAGCTTGCGAAGGCCCGCGTCTGTCTCCAGCTGCCCCGTGGGGCATGGCTCAGACAGAGGCTGTAATTTCAAGCTAGCGGAAGCTTTTGTGGCTCTGAGAACATCTCCAAAGACTGAGACTTCTCAGTTAGAGGCAAGTGCTCCAAGAAATAATGTCTAATGCCCATTAGTCTTTGAAAACCTGCAGCCGTTTATTCCTCCGGGTTCTAGAACGGTGTGAACTCAAGCCAGAGGACTTGGTCGTGGTGTGCCCCGCAGATGAGTTGCACTTTCGGTTTTCCAGAGGGGGACAAGTGCTTCCCTTCTGAGGGTCCCATTGTGAAAACAGCAGCCCAGGAGCTAGTACCAACATTCGCCTAGGTTTCGCGGAAGAACCTCCAGTGTTCAGCTTGGTCGTTGTTAGCAGACTCACGTCCTGCTGGTTGGGGTATTTCTTCATGCTGACGGGTCATCGGTTGAGTCAGGGTCTCTAGTCATGTTGGCGTGAAGCGACCTTTGCAGCCCAGCATGCAGTCAAACTCCCACAGTCCTCCTGTTTCCATCCCCAAGGATAGGGAGCCACACTCATCGTTTTTCTTTTGAGTTTATTTTATTTATAAATCTTTGGGAGCAGCGTCTCACGCTAGCTGACCTGGAACTCACCATGTAGCAGAGACTGGCCTCCAGGCAAACTCACTCCTCAGCCTTGCAAGTGCTCAGACTAATGGCATGGGGGTGGCGGGGATGTGATCACACCTGGCTTGTTACTTCATTTATGAGAGGAAGAAGCCGATGGAGAAATGGGTGCACCAGGGACCTTGTGCATCTGGCTTATGTGGGTAACACAGTGTCATGTTCCCTAGGCTGGCCTTGAACTCCTTATCTTCCTGCCTCTACCTCAAGTGATAGCCAGAAAGATGAGCTGGGTGTGGTGGCACATGCCTTTAATCCCAGCACTCAGGAGATGAGACAGAGGCAGGAAGATTGCCATGAGTTTGAGGCCACCCTGAGACCAAACAGTGAGATTCCAGGTCAGCCTGGTCTATAGTGAGACTGTACCTCAAAAAATAAAAAAAAGAGAGATAGGCAGACAGGCAGAAAGACTAGGCATGCCAGCATCTCTAACCATTGCAAACAAACTCAAACTTTTTTTTTTTTAAGTTTATTCTTCAGGGTTTTGGAAAAAAGAAAACTTAGCCAGCTGCAGATGGTGGTCTTAGTGAGCCCCTCAGATGGGAAGCACTTTCTGGGTTTTTTTTTTTTTTTTTTAGGAGAAAGTGATTCCCTTTTGGGTGTCACACTTTGACAAAAGCTGCCTGGGAGTCAGTGTCAACATTTCAGTTCCATAATTCCACGTAGTCAGTATTAGCAAAATCATCTGCAGTTTCTTGCTGGCTTCTATTTTTTTTCCCCCCATGGAGACAGGTTGGGGGGATGGGCTGTTGCATAGGGTCTGTCTAGCTGTGTTGGCCCAGCACTGAACGTGAGATAGAGCATGGAATATTTATTTGCAAGCAGAGAGAACAGAGAGAGAGAATGGGCACACAAGTGCCTCTAGGTGCTGCAAATGAACTCCAGACACATGTCCCACTTTGGCATCTGACTTTACATGGGTACTATGGAATCAAACTCAATTTGTTAGGCTTTGCAGGCAAGTGCCTTAGCCACAGAGCCATCGCTCCAGCCCACACCAAGGCCTCTTGGCTAATGGGAATGAACTACAGATACATGTACTACTTTGCATATGTGAGTCCTGGGCAATCAAGTTGAGGCTGTCAAGGCTTTGCAAACAAGGTTCATTAAATGCTGAACTATCTCAACCCTATTTGTGTGTGTGTGTATTTTGTTTAACATTTTATTGACAATTTCCATAATTATAGACAATGATCCATGGTCATTCCCTCCATCCCCCCCTTCCATTAATTTTTATTTACTTAGAGAAAGAGGCAGAGAGAGGTGGGGCACACCAGGGCCTTCAGCCACTGCAAACAAACTCCAGACACATGAGCCACCTTGTGCATGTGGCTAATGTGGGTCCTGGAGAGTCAAACCTGGGTCCTTCGGCTTTGCAGGAAAGGGCCTTAATTGCTAAGACAACACCAGACCTAGGTTTTAATTTTTTTCCTGTCTTCTCTCTGCTTAAACTTACAGTGATCCTCCTACTTCCTCTTCCCCCAGTGCTGGGATTAAAGGTATATACCACGACACTCAGCTAGTTACTTTGTTTGTTCAGAGATAGGATCTCAATCTGATCCAGGCTGACCTGAAAATCACTCTGTAGTCTCAGAGTTCTCAAACTCACAGCCATACTCCTACCTCTGTCTCCTGAGTGCCAGGATTAAAGGCATGTGCCATCATGCCTGGCTTGATTATTATTTTATTACTATTACTATGTTACTTTTTTGACAAATTATGTTGAGCCCTAGACTTGCCTTGTACTCCTCATCCATCTGCCTCCACCTCCAGGGAGTTGCAGGCCTGGTCTTTCTAATGACGGATTTTACATATTTATTTGAGAGAGAAAAAGGCAGAGAGAGAGAGAGAATGGGGCACCAGGGCCTCCAGCCACTGCAAACAAACTCCAGATGCATGCGCCCCTTTGATGCATCTGGCTTACAAGGGTCCTGGAGAATCGATCCGGGATCCTTTGACTTTGCAAGCAAACAAATGCCTTATCCGCTAAGCCATCTTTCCAGCCTAGACTGATTTTAATTGTATTAGTCATATGGATTCCTGACTTTCTGGAGAACGTTCCACAGGCACCTGGCTCATGCGGGTAGTGCTTTGCACCTCCACAGTATTCTCCCCATTGCTGGAATTGCTGGTAGTTCTTGTTCTGCTCATAGAGTTGCTAGTGAAGAGTTGCACTACTGGGGTTGACCACTAGGAGGCAGGTGTGCATTCAATTCCAGGAGGCAAGAGATCTCCAGCTGTCCTATGGAGCAAGGAAGGCCGAGACCCAGGTTGTGACTGATTTCAAATTGGGTGCGCTTTCTTTCATTTTTTTTAAGTGAAAGCAAGAATTGGCATGCCAGGGCCTCCAGCTACTGCAGTGGAACTCCAGGTGCATGTGCCACTTTGTGTGTCTAGCTTACTTGGGATCTGAGGAGTCAAACATGGGTCCTTAGCCTTAGCAGGCAAGCACTTGAACCACTAAGCCAGCTCTCCAGAGGGGGCAGGGAGATGATTTTTGTGGCTCTGGGAATCACCTCCAAGGCTTGCACTTCACAAGGGAAGGTTAAATTCTCTGAGAGAATTGGCCGAACAATGTGTATTCTTTATTCTTCACAGTTCAAGAAAATAAGACTTGCTTGGTCAGGGCAAGGCCCTCAAATGGGAGGCACTCTCTGTTTTTCAAAAGGAAGAAAGTGCTCCCCATTTGAGGGTCACACTTTGAAAAGAGCAGCCTTGGAGTCAGTACCAACATTCCAGTAAGTTCCACAGAGGATGTTACAATGTTCAGGTTGGTTATTACTTGCAAAATCATCTGTGTGTTGCTTGTTTTGAGTTTGTATTTTTTTTTCCCTACAGGGAAGAGGGCCAGGGGTTGAGACAGGACCTCAGGAGCCAAACTGGCCTAGACCTAAATGGGAGACCACACCAGTCAGATTCCTATCAAGCTTCCTTTCTCCTTCCTCTAGCACTGGGGAAGCGGCCGCCAACCCATAATTTTACTTTTTCTTTTTTTGTGGTTTTTTCATGAGGGTCTTGCTCTCTAGCTCAGGCTGACCTGGAATTCACTATGTAGTCTCAGGCTGGCTTGAACTCTCAGCGATCCTCCTACCTCTGCCTCTCCAGTGCTGGGATTAAAGGCATGTGTCACCATGCCCGACTTTTTTTAAAATGTTTTATTTTTATTTATGTATTTGACAGAAAGGGAGGGAGAGAATGAGTGGGCATGCCAGGGCCTCCAGCCACTGCAAATGAACTTCAGACGCATATGCCCCCTTGTGCATCTAGCTAATGTGGGTCCTGGGGAATCGAACTTGGGTCCTTTGGCTTTGTAGGCAAACGCCCTAACTGCTAAGCCATCCCTCCACCCCCTAACTTCTTTTTTTTTTTAATGGATTATTTATTTGAGAGCAACAGACACAGAGAGAGAGACAGATAGAGGGAGAGAGAGAGAATGGGCGCGCCAGGGCTTCCAGCCTCTGCAAACGAACTCCAGACACGTGCGCCCCCTTGTGCATCTGGCTAACGTGGGACCTGGGGAACCGAGCCTCGAACCAGGGTCCTTAGGCTTCACAGGCAAGTGCTTAACCACTAAGCCATCTCTCCAGCCCCCCCTAACTTCTTTTTTAATACTTTATTTTTATTTATTTGAGAGAGGGAAAAAGGTAGAGAAAATGGGCGTCAGGGCTTCCAGCCACCGCAAACTCCAGATGCCTGTACCACCTTTGCATCTGGCTTATGTGGGTACTGGGGAATCGAACCAAGGCCCATTTGTGTTGCAGACAAGCACCTTAACTGCTAAGCTATCTCTCCAGCCCCAGCCCCTGAATTTTATTTATTTGAGAGAATGCGCATGCCAGGGCCTCTAGCCACTGCAGGCAAACTCCGTATGTATGCACCACCTGGTGCATCTGGTTTTACATGGGTATTAAGGAATCAAACCTGGGTCCTTAGGCTTCACAGCAAAGCACCTTAACTGCTAAACCATCTCTCCAGCCCCATCAAACTTTTAAAAAATATGTATTTTATTTATTTGAGAGTGAAAAAGAAGCAGAGAGATAGAGGGAGAGAATGCGTGTGCCAGGGCCTCCAGCTACTGCAAACGAACTCCAGATGCATGCGCCCTCTTGTGCATCTGTCTTACGTAGGTCCTGGAGAATTGAACTGAGATTCTTTGCAGGCAAACACCTAACTGCTAAGCCATCTCTCCAGTCACCCCCCCCCCAAGCTTTTTATGACTCTGAAAAACACCTCCAAGATATGGACTTAACATTTGAGGCAAGTGCTTTAAAAAAAAAAAAAAAAAACTCTTAACAGCCATTGCTTTTGAAAACCTGTGACTATTTTTACATTCTTTCTTCAGGGTTGTAGAAAAGGAAAAACTTCTCCAGCCAGAAGACCTTTGTTATGGTGGGCCCCTCAAATGGGAAGCACTTTCTGATTTTTATTTTATTATTTATTTATTTATTTATTTATTTATTTTGGTTTTTCGAGGTACGGTCTCACTGTGGTCCAGGCTGACCTGGAATAAACTCTGTAGTCTCAGGGTGGCCTCGAACTCACGGCGATCCTCCTACCTCTGCCTCCCGGGTGCTGGGATTAAAGGCCTGGGATTAAAGGCGTGCGCCACCACGCCCGGCTCACTTTCTGATTTTTAAAAGGAAGAGAGTGATTCCATTTGAGGGTCACACTTTGAAAAAAAAACTTCCTTCACTAAGAAAGTTTCAATGTTCACCCTGGTCAACGTTAGGGGGGAAAAGTCACCTATGTTTTGTTTTAGGGTTTGTGTTTCTTTTCATGGGACCAGGGAGAGTGAGATGGTCTCTGTAACCAACTTGGCTGGGAGCCACACACCTACCCCAGACTGCCCTGTCTTATCTCCCAGCACTCCTTAGGTCTCTGATCCTAATGCTGCAGAACTGTACCCCTTGGGTTATATGGGTGGGTTTGTTTTGTTTACGTTTTTCATTGGTTTTACTTCATTTGCGAGAGGGAATGGGTGTGTCAGGGCCACTGCAAAAGAATTCCAGATGCTTGTACCACCTTGTACACCTGACTTTACTTGGGTACTGGGCAATCAAACTCCAGGCATCCAGAGCATTCAATTTGGGTCAACGCGAAGGGATTGTGAAGTCATGGATTCACAGGGAAGTTTTTTTTCTCTGAGGTAGAATTTTGCTGTAGTCCAGGCTGATTAGGAATTCACTTTGTAGTCTCAAGGTGGCCTTGAACTCACTGCAATTGTCCTACCCTTTTTATTTTAGAGAGATTGGCATACTAAGGCCTCAACTCTAGACGCTTGCACAAACTAGTGGCATGTGTGACCTTTTCCAGGTAGGGTCTCACGGTAGTCCACGCTTGACCTGGCATTCACTATGTAGTCTTAGGGTGGCCTCAAACTCAGTGATCCTCATACCTCCACCTCTCAAGTGCTGAGATTAAAGACATGTGCCACCAAAAAAATTGTTTTTCTAGGTGGCATCTCCCTCTAGTCTAGGCTGTCCTGGAACCACAGTGATTTTTCTACCTCTGCCTCCCAAGTGCTGGGATTAAAGGGGTGTGCCACCACACCTGGCCTGGCTATTTTATTTTTAATAGTTTTAATCATTTGTCTGAGACAACATGGCACAGCAAGGCCTCTTTTTAAAAAAAAAAAAAATTTCATTTGCCAGCAAATATTGCGAGAGAGAGAGGGCGCAACCCAAACTCATTAAATGCTGAGCCATCTCAACACTATTTTAAGAAAAAAAATTTTTTTTAATTTACTTAGAGGCAGAGAGAGAGATTGGGTGTGCCAGGGCCCCCACCTATGCATCTAGCTTATATGGGTCTTGAGGAATCACACCTGGGTCCTTAGGCTTTGCAGGATTTGCACGCACAGGGGGAGAATGCCGCCAGTACCTTTGCTGCAAATGAAGTCCAGATGCATGCATCACTGGTACATATGGCTTTAATGGGTACTGGGGAATTGAACCCCAGACCAAACAGGTTTGCAAGTAATTAACTGCCTTTAATCCTTGAGCCATGTTTCTAGCCCCCCCCCCTTTTTGGTTGGTTGTTTTGTTTTGTTTTTTAAAATATTTTATTTATTTGAGAGATACAGAGCAAGAGAGAATGGGCACACCAGGGCCTCCAGCCAATGCAAATGAACTCCAGATGCGTGCGTCCCCTTGTGCATCTGGCTTACATGGGTTGGACCGGGATCCTTTGGCTTTGCAGGCAAACACTTTAACCACTAAGCCATCTCTCTGGCCCAAGGTCTTTCTTTTAAATATATTTACTTTTTGGTTTCTTGAGGTAGGTTTCACTCTAGCCCAAGCTGACCTGGAATTCACTATGTAGTCTCAAACTGGCATCAAACTCATAGTGATTCCACCTCAATGTCCCAAGTGTTGGGATTAAAGGTGTGTACCACCACATCCAGCTTTATTTTTTAATAGGATATAGCTAAAAATGGCAGAAATGACAACACTAGAAAAAAAATCACCTATGTCATTCCTAATGAGTTGAAAGCTGGGTTATAATATAAATGAAAGGCTGTTGGACACTTGAAAATAAATCAGGTCACTTCCTTATGTGACCCAAATGAGACATTTGTCACCTTCTTGCAGAACCCGAGTTTGAATGCATCTCTACATCTACCAGTTTACAGGAAACATGAGTGGCCGTGGGACTACAAGGACCTAATTGAATGATTCTAGAACGAGAAATTCTAGGACAAATGACTTATTTGTTTTTTCCAACAAGTGGTCAAATAATAATAATGGGGAATTGTTAAGTATTGTTAAGTTGATATGAACAATATGTAATGTAGTAACATAGTTTTGATCCAAGCTCAGACTAATCGGCAGACATTTTGTGACTGAAGAAATCACTGCATCACTTATTATCACATGATATTTGATAATAACTAGAATTACTGTTAATTGCTGACTGAAAGTGGTACTGGTGTCACATACCTAAATGCCTTACAGTCTTCTTGAGGGATTTGATCAATTCCTTAATATTTACATTGAGAAGACAGTGAGCTCATAGTTTTCTTCACACTTCCACACAATCTTCACCCATATTTCAAATAGCTGAGCTGGTAACAATTCTGTCCACAGGGGATGGATCCACATTCAGTCATTCTCATGCTGGCCACCAGGAAGATTATTCTGGTGCTTTTGAATTTGGCTGTGTTGCTATCTGCGATGGTTGCTAAATAAGTGAGATTTCTATGCAGCACCTGCTGATACTGCACACCCTTGTTCTGATACTCCACGATGCAGTGTATCAGCTGGTCATGCTCCTCCAGGAGCCGCTGGACGATGTCCTGATCGGTCTTCGCCGTGCCTCGCCGCCAGGAAGGCACGAAGATGACCGACATGGTGAAGGTCCACGCTGCACCCACCCCCGGAGTCCACGCTGGCCCCCGCGCCGCGTTTGGTTGGTTGTTTTTGCTGTTTGTTTTCGAGGTAGGGTCTCACTTGAGCTCAGGCTGACCTGGAATTCACTATGTAGTCTCTGGGTGGCCTCGAACTCACGGTGATCCTCCTACCTCTGCCTCCCAAGTGCTGGGATTAAAGGCATGCGCCACCACGCCAGGCCCAAATTTTTATTTTTTTGGCAACCCTAAACCAGATCCAAAGGGTCGCAAGTGGAAGGGCCAAGGCGTTCCCCCGGCCCCCTCCAGCTCTGAGACCAATAGGGTGTCTCCCTGTTCTCCTTTGAGCCCCAGATTGTCTAAACACCAGAAAATCAACCAGGGGTCCTGTGAAACCTCCAAAATGTTGGGTCAAGGGGTCACACAAATAATAAGACATCTTTTCCCCATAGTTCTAATCCTACAATTAAAAAACTAAGCTGGGTGTGGTGGTGCACACCTTTATTCCTAGCACTCAGGAGACAGAGGTAGGAGGATTGCCGTGAGTTAAAGGCCACCCTGAGACTACATAGTGAAGTCCAGGTCAGCCTGAGCTACATTGAGACCCTACCTCAAAAAACAAAACAAACAAAAACGATAGATGTCAAAAGGGTTATTTTCAAATCTAAAATATGTAAGTTCTGAGACCAAAAAATATCTGTATAGCCTTCAATGACACCCAATGCCTCTCTATTATCAAGGTTAAATATTGTGTATGTTTCTAATAACTCTGCTAATATCTGTTTTACAAGCCATGTTAAATACTACAGTGCCATTTAATAAACAGTTCTGAAAAACAAATCTTCGCCAGCTCATCCTCACATGATTCTAAGACAATCTAAGCCTGTCTACCTGGATTCCCTCGACCACAAAAAGGACCAGTTTGCTGTGTGCTCACTTCTTTAACTCCATACTTTATCTTCCTACACTCTGGGCTGCACTCCACACTCCCCTCTCTGGGAGACTCTCAGGGCCACAAGCCACCACTTCGTGTGTCATTGAGCAGAAAGTAGTAAGTGATCCATCCAATGTCTTAACTCCTTTGTCCTCTAACAGCAGTTAATGTCTCCTCATGAGAGGGAGAAATAAAGGGAGATAGAATTAGGGTGACTGGACCCCTGAAGGTAAAAAGGACAAGATAATGTTGCTTATTGCTTGCCCACAAAAAAACTGTTTTTCCACGTGTGTGCCATGTCCATCTATAAACTCTGCCTGCACCAATCGCCAATGCCAACCAAAAGAGATCTTCCTCCCTGCTGGTGGACCTCAGCGTGACGCTGTCTCCGGGTTCCTCCTGTTAGCTGCCTCCTTAATATAGTAGCCCAATATGACCCCCCTGGCCACAGGATTATCTGAGGGACATGAGCTTGAATCAAAGGTTTGATTCAGTCTCAAGTCAAAGTGGTGGTGGTGGTGGTGGTGGGGAATGAAAGGACTAAGCTGACCATAGGAACTCCATTTTGTTAAGCATCCTCCATATTGTTCATGTGCTTTTGTTAAAGGTATTTCTCTGTAGCTGAGCCAGTAAAAAGTTGAGATCCCCTCTGAATACCCTCTATATTTGCCATCATCCTAAAACCAAAAACAACTAGTTCCTGAACTATAGTTACATGGTTAGAATGTGTTTCTCCACCTGGAACCCATCGATCCTGTTAACCCCTCTCCTCCCTTCACTGTACATTGTTTGCCTGGTACCTGGTTGTGATTTTCCTTTAAAAAGCCCGTAAGCCACTCCTTCGGGGTCACAGTTGCAGCTCCCCAGTCTGGGTGGAATTCTCCATGCCCAGCTCAGCCAGGGATTGAGTGAGATTTTTTTCCCTCTGAGACAAGGTCCCATGTAGCCAAGGTTAGATTGTGTAGCCGAGGATGACCTTGAGCTTCTGATCCTCTTGCCTCTTGGAATTACAGGCAGACCTAGTTCATGTGGTGCTGGTGATCCAAGGCAGTAACACAGCCAGCCCCGAGAACGAGCCGTTGTCTCAAAATACGTGGAGCTGCAGGGCGTGGTGGCACACAGCTGTAACCGTGCAAGGGAACATGATGGTAGTGAGAGGGACCCAGGAAGGCTCAGAGAGAAATGGCCATCTTTCTGGTTTTTCAAGGAATTAAGATCAACATTTCTTGCCGGGGCATGGTGGCGCACACCTTTGATTCCGGCACTCGGGAGGCAGAGGTAGGAGGATTGCTGTGAGTTTGAGTCCACCCTGAGACTACACAGTGGATTCCAGGTCAGCCTGGGCTAGAGCGCACCCTATCTCAAAAAAAAAAATTTTTTTTAAACCCTGAAAAATGGGGCTGGGAGATGGCTTAGCGGCTAAGGACCCAGGTTCAACTCTCCAGGCCCCACGTAAGCCAGATGCTCAAGGGGTTGCAGAGGCTGGAGGCTCTAATGTGCCCATTCTTTCTCTCAAAATATTTTTAAAAACTGAAAAATAATGCTGGAGTGATAGCTTAGTGGTTAAGGTGTTTGCCTGCAAAGCCAAAGGACCTCAGTTCAACTCCCCAGGACCCACGTAAGCCAGATGTGCATGGTGGTTCATGCATCTGGCCTATTATCTCTTCCACCCTCTTTTTTAATTTTTTTTGAGGTAGGGTTCTTTCTGTAGCTCAGGCTGACCTGGAATTCATTCTGTAGTATCAGGATGGCCTTGAACTCAGTGATCCTTCTTCCTCTGTCCCCCAACAGCTGAGATTAAAGGGCAGAGCCACCTTGCCCAGCAATAATTGGGACTCAGAAGAGGTGGTGGAAAGAATGTAAGAGCCAAAGGAACGATAGGACTGCTTACCATGTAGTCATACAGACAAAAGTTGGCTTTGCTGTCCCTGACCTCACAGTGCCTGGCACTACCTTCACAAGACCCTCATAATAGGAGGAAAAGATTGACATCAAAATTAAAGACTGAAAAATCATTAATCTTCTCAGTCTTGTTTTACTTCAGTTCTTTGTTAAACTGGACATGAGCTTGAGTATGGGGTTGGCATTTAAACTCATAAGACATAACCCCATCTCAGCTGGAGGTCCAGGACTTCAAGATCGTCCTCCACTGCATACAGAAAAGGGGGGTAAAATAAGATCGGTGTGATAGGTGAGTGTGGTGGCGTCCATCTTCAATGTCCGCACTTCCTAGACAGAGGTAGGATCACCAAGTTCAAGGCCAGCCTGGGCTAGCCTGCTTCACAACAGGAAAACAGATGCCCAGCGCACGCCTTTAATCCCAGCACTCCTGACTAGGTGGGTGAGTTTCCCCTCGGCTGGGCCTTCAGGAGGACTCCCTGCCCTTCACTGTCCTCGCGGGCTCCTTTATCCCCTCCGGCTCCTCATATGCCAGAAGCAACTCGACCTTTATTTCATTTCTGCTGTTTCCTCCCCCCCCACCTCCAGGCCCTCCACATGGGATCTCTAGCCACGTGGGTACCTGTCCTTGCCTCTATGCGTCCCTCAATTGGAGAAAGAAAGGCAGAGAGTGGGCCTCCAGCCACTGCAGACAAACTCCAGACACATGCCTCACCTTGTGCATCTGGCTTACATGGGTCCTGGGGAATCAAACCTGGGTTCTTTGGCTTCGCAGGCAAACACCTTAACTGCTAAGCCATCTCTCCAGCCCAATAAATGCAATTTAATAATTTAAATAAATCCCAATACTCAAGGGGCAGAGGTAATTGGATTGCTGTGAGTTTGAGGCTACCCTGAGAGAACAGTGAATTCAAGTCAGCCTGGACTAGAAGAGTGAGACCCTACCTTGAGAGAAAAAAAAAAGTCTTGGTGTACTTACTTCTCTCAAATAAAAACACTCAAAATGTTTTCAGACCTTATAAGACTTTTTTTTTTTCCTTTGGTTCTTTAAGGTAGGGTCTTATTCTAGCCCAGGCTGACCTGGAATTCACTATGTAGTCTCAGGGTGGCCTCGAACTCACGGTGCTACCTCTGACTCCTGAGTGCTGGGATTAAAGGCCTGCAACACCACACCCAGCAAAATTTTTAAAATGTGTCAGTCACAGCCTGTGAAGGTCAGAGTACAACTTCAAGGTGTTGGTCCTCCACCCTGAGACAGGGTCTTTTCCTGCCAGACTGGCTTTACTTTCTATTGTCGTTGGCACGTTGAGGTCCCAGGTGCATGTGTCACTTTGCCTCTGGGTTATGTGGGGTGTTGGGGACTGAGTCCAGGCCCGTAGGCTTCTCAGCTACCAGGTACTTGTGACCGCTGAGCCATCTCGCTAGCCCAATTTCAAGGGCTTCTTAGCTGGGTTTTCTGCGGGATCACTGCACTTCAGGAAGAACCTGGATGGTGGCCAGAGGCCCGAGCGGACGTAGGGTGCGGGTCCAGGAGTCATTCCTGGGAGTCCTGGTTCTTAGTGGCCACTGAGTTAGAGGCAGTGGGTGTGGCCAAGTATTTGCCCTGTGGACGTTTTGAGATGTGTGACCTCAAGAATCTTGAGTTGTGGGGTTTTGCTTGGGTGGCTCTTACTTAAAATCTCAGCATGGGGGAGACTGAAGCAGAAGATCATGGGTTCGAGGCCAGCCTGAGCTCCACAATGAAATATGTCTCAAAAGACAAGAGCCAGGCTGGGTGTTTAATCTCAGCATGTGAGTTCAAGGCCAACCTGAAATTACACAGTGAATGCCAGCCAGCCTGGACTAGAGTGAGATCCTTCCTCAAAAACAGCCAGGCCAAATGAGCCAATGGGGCAATAGTGGCACATCTGTCATGGTGGAAACCAACTGCCTCCAATTGGATTGGAGGCCTGCTCCCTGGGAGGGACTACGTTCCTGATACTGAAAACTTAGAACATGGGTAGTCATGAGCCCTAGGGGGTAACATCTGCTGATGTCTGGAAAAATGTATAAACTATGCTTATCAAACTGCCCAGTAAGCACTTCTTTTAACATCCAAATCCTTACATTAATGCTACTCTCACTTTGGGTAGAGAATCATTTCTTTTCAAATGGCAGTGACCTTGGGATGACTCAGAAGGTATCATGGTGCTGGAAAGAAGTGACAGGAGTGCTCAGTACTGCAATATCTCTATCACACCTTCCAAGGCTCAGGGTCTAATGCGGAAGAGGTGGCGGAAAAAATGTAAGAGCCAAAGGAAGGGTAGGACTCCTTGCAACGTGCTCCCTCCAGACACAAAATGGCCTGGATATCCATCACCTCACAGTGCCTGACACTACCTACACAAGGCCATCATAAGAGGAGGAAAAGATCATGACATCAAAACAAAAGAGAGACTGATTGAGGAGAGGGGATATGATGGAGAATGGAGTTTCAAAGGGGAAACTGTGGGGAGGGAGAGTATTACCATGGGGTATTTTTTATAATCATGGAAGTGTTAATAAAAATTTGGAAAAAAAAAAAAAAAGCCGGGCATGATGGCACATGCCTTTAATCCCAGCACTTGGGAGGCAGAGGTGAGAGGATCACAGTGAGTCCAAGGCCATCCTGAGATGAATTCCAGGTTAGCCTGAGCTAGAATGAGACCCTATCTCCAAACAACAAAAAAGAAAAAAAAAACAGTTCAAAGCCAGCCTGAGCTACAGAGTTATGTCAGTGTAGGTGAGAATGATACCCTGTCTAAAAATACCAGGGCCAGAAAAATTGCTCAGCAATTCAGGCGTTTGCCTGTGAAGCTTAAGGACCCAGGTTCAATTCTCCAGTACCCACATGGGCCAGATACATTAGGTGGCTGGAGGCCCTGGCACACCCATTTTCTTATCTGCCCCTTTCTTCAATAAATATTTTATTTATTTATTTATTTGAGAGCAACAGACAGAGAGAGAGAGATAATGGGCACGCCAGGGCTTCCAGCCACTGCAAACAAACTCCAGACGCGTGCGCCCCCTTGTGCATCTGGCTAACGTGGGACCTGGGGAATCGAGCCTCCAACCGAGGTCCTTAGGCTTCACAGGCAAGCGCTTAACCGTTAAGCTATCTCTCCAGCCCCAATAAATATTTTTTTTAAATAGCCAAGGTGGGATGTGGTGGCACATGCCTTGAATCCCAGTACTCAGGCAGAGGTAGGAGGATTGCCATGAGTTCGAGAGCACCCTGAGACTACATAGTGAATTCCAGGTCAGCCTGGACTAAAGCGAGACCCTACCTCAAAAAGACAGCAACAAAGAAATAATGGGCTTGGACTGTCAATTCTCTTCTCTTGCTCGCTCTCTCTCTCTCTTTTTTTTTTTTTTTTTGGCATGTGCCCCCCTTGTGTATCTGACTTAAGTGGGACCTGGAGAATCAAAAGTGTATCCTTCGGCTTCGCAAGCAAGTGCCTTAACCATTAAGCCATCTCTCCAGCTACAAAAGTTTTTTTTTTTTTGTTTTTTTTTAATAAAAGGAAGATTTTTTAAAAGATTTTTAAAGTTTTATTTGTTTATTTGAGACACAGAGAGTGAGAATGGGCGCGCCAGTGCCTCTGTGAACTGCAAACGAACTCCAGACGCATGCACCCTTGTGCATCTGGCTAACGTGGGACCTGGGGATCGAACTGGTGTCCTTGGGCTTCACAGGCATGTGCCTTAGCTGCTAAGCCATCTCTCCAGCCCGGAAAGATTTTTTTTTTTTATCTAGCATGCCAGACTCCCTGACTGGACCGATGCTGAACGTGAAAGGGACCAGTGGCGGTGGGCGCGTAAACAGGGTATAACAGGTGCCCATCAATAGACCAACCTTGACGCTGCCAAATCCAACCCAAGTGCGGCAGCTTCGCCCCCCAGGGGAAGGAAGAAGTAGACGCACTTCGCCACGGAGCCAGCAGAGGGCGCACCGAGCAAGGTCCTCGGCAAAGCGAAGTCTCAGACGCCGCTGTTGTCTCCCGTTTAACCAGCAGCATCCGCAGGGATATTGTGGGAATGAGGCCGCCTGAGCCAGAATAGAGGGGTTCAAAGTTCTTTTGCCCTCACAGGACCCCTTGTTTTGTTTCTGACTTTTGAGGTGAGGTCTCGCTACAGCTCACACTGACCCTGGAATTCACTATGTAGCCTCAGGCTGGCCTCGAACTCCTGGCGATTCTCCTACTTCTGAGTGTCACCAAGCTGGGCAGGTTTTTTTTGGCTTTTTGTTTTTCGAGGTCAGCCTGGACTAGAGTGAGAAACTACCTCAAAAAAACAAACAAACAAAAAAAAAAACACAAATTGAGTGAATGTGCTTGATTATTTTGGGGACAGGATAACAAAAACAAAGAGTTGGCACAACACTCAACAACAACAAAAAACAGGGCTGGAGAGATGGCTTAGTGGTTAGGGCATTTGGCTGCAAAGCTGAGGCCAGGTTTGATTCCCCAGATCCCACATAAGCCAGAGGGACAAGAGGCCGCATGTGTCTGGAGTTCATTTGCAGTGGCATGCTCATTCATTCTCTATCATAAATAAATATTTTTTTTTAAAAAAACCATGCTGCTTTAAATGCATACTACTATTTGCTGCCAGAATCAGATGTGTTGGAAAATAAAAACAAAACCACCTCTTTTCTGTAGCCATTAAAGCAAAGTTTACTTTGTGTTGTAACAAGCTTTGCTTCTACTTTTCATTATCACACATCTGCTTATTTAAAAAAAAAACTAACCCTTGGTTCAGTACAAGTAGGTGTTTAGCTTGATGTTTGTGTGTTCTAAGTGGTCTTTTATCCCCGGTCTTGTAAAGCAGTGGAGGCAACTATAGCGGCATTATTGCATAATATATTGTAAAGTAATAAAAGGTAACAATTAAAATTTAAAAGAAGAGCAACTTGGCGCAACCTTCCTTGATTTTTTTTTTTTTTTTTGGTTTTTCAAGGTAGGGTCTCACTCTGGTCCAGGCTGACCTGGAATTAATTCTGTAGTCTCAGGGTGGCCTTGAACTCATGGCGATCCTCCTACCTCTGCCTCCCAAGTGCTGGGATTAAAGGCGTGCGCCACCACGCCCGGCTAACCTTCCTTGATTAATAAATTAACTAAAAAATAAAAAAGAAAGGCTGAGTACATAGCTAAATTGTAGAACAGGAACCTAGCATAAACAAGGCCCTGGGTTTCGCCTTAGCACTGCAAGACTAAGTAAGATCCCAAGAAAGAAACCAGCCTGCCACCTACGTTCTTCTTCTTCTGCTTTTTTTTTTTTTTAATATATTTTATTCATTTATTTGAGAGAGAAAGATTGGGTGGGCTAGGGCTTCCAGCCACTGCAAATGAACTCCAGATGCATGTGCCCCTCTGCATTCGGTTTACGTGGGTTCTGGAGAGTCAAACCTGGATCCTTTGGCTTTGTAGGCAAATGCCTTAACAGCTGAGTCATCTCTCCAGCCCTGTGTTTTTTTTTTTTTAATTTATTTATTTATTTATTTGAGAGCGACAGACACAGAGAGAAAGACAGATAGAGGGAGAGAGAGAGAATGGGTGTGCCAGGGCTTCCAGCCTCTGCAAACGAACTCCAGATGCGTGTGCCCCCTTGTGCATCTGGCTAACGTGGGACCTGGGGAACCGAGCCTCGAACCGGGGTCCTTAGGCTTCACAGGCAAGCG
This sequence comes from Jaculus jaculus, assembly GCF_020740685.1. Taxonomy (NCBI): domain Eukaryota; kingdom Metazoa; phylum Chordata; class Mammalia; order Rodentia; family Dipodidae; genus Jaculus; species Jaculus jaculus. Next base: position 16,566,470 of record NC_059115.1, on the reverse strand, counting down.
CTTAACCGCTAAGCCATCTCTCCAGCCCAGCCCTGTTTTTTTTTTTTGAGGTAGGGTCTCACTCTAGCTCAGGCTGACCTGGAATTCACTATATAGTCTCTGGGTGGCCTCAAACTCAAGAGGATCCTCTTCCCTCTGCCCTCCCCCCTCTCCCCATACTGGGATTAAAGGTGTGCACCAAGCCATCTTGCCATTGTTTTTTGTTTTTCTCAGGTTGGGTCTCACTCTAGCCCAGGCTGACCTAGAACACACTCTGTAGTCCCAGATTGCTCTAGAATTTTTAGTAATCCTCCTACTTCAGCCTCCTTGGCGCTGAAATTAAAGGCATGTACATGCCTGGCTTGTAGCCTTCTAAAAAGAAAAAAAATGTGGGCTGGAGAGATGGCTTCACGGTTAACGTATTTGCCTGCAAAGCCAAAGGATCCCGGTTCGATTCTCCAGGACCCATGTAAACCAGATGCACAAGGGGGTGTATGCGTCTGAAGTTCGTTTGCAGTAGCTGGAGGCCCTGACATGCCCATTCTCTCTCTCTCTCTCTCCATCTTTCTCTCTGTCAAATAAATAAATAAAATATATTTAATTCCCCAGGACTCGCGTAAGTAAGCTACAGAAGGCAGCACGTGCATCTGGAGTTTGTTACCTGTGGCTGGAGGACCTAGTGTTCCCATTCTATATCTGCTTCTTTATCTCTCTCCGCCTCTTTCAAATAAGTAAAAATAAAACTAAAAAATATTTTTTTGTTTATTTTTACTAATTTCAGAGCGACAGAGAGAAAGAGGCAGATAGAGACAGAGAGAGAAAGAGAGAATGGGCACACCAGGGCCTTCGGCCACTACAGACAAACTCCAGACGTGTGCACCCCCTTGTGCATCTGGCTAATGTGGGTCCTGTGGAATAGAGCCTCGAACCGGAGTCCTTAGGCTTCACAGGCAAGCACTTAACCAGTAAGCCATCTCTCCAGCATTTTTTCTTTTCTTTTTTTTTGGTTTGTCAAGGTAGGGTTTCACCCTAACCTAGGCTGACCTGGAATTCACCCTGTAGTCTCAGGGTGACCTCAAACTCTCGTCCATCCTCCCACCTCTGCCACCTGAGGGCTGGGATTAAAGGCGTGCGCCACCACAACCGGATCCTTTCTTTTTTTTTTTTTTTACTTGTTGGGTTTGGGGTGATGGCTCAGAGACTAAGGTGCTTACAAAACCTAATGACCGAAGTTCGATTCCCCAGTGCTCACTTAAAGCCAGCCATATGCACAAAGTGGCACATGCCTCTGGAATTTGCAGTGGCTGGAGGCCCTGGATGCATCCTTTCTCTCTCTCTTTCTAAAATTAAAGAAAAAGAAATATTTGCATGCGTGTGAGTGGGCATGCCAAGGCCTCTTGCAACTGCAAATGAACATTTTGTGTCTGGCTTATGTGGGGATTGAACCGGAACCTTCAGGCTTTATAAGCAAACGCCTTTAAGGCTGAATCGGTTTCCCACTATGTAGCCAGACTGACCTGGAACTCTGTGTAAATCAGGTTAGCCTTAGACTCAAGGCAGTCCTCCTGCCTTCAGAGTACTGGGATTATAGGCATGTGCCACCACACCTGGCTAGTGATAACCCTGTGTTGAAATTCCCCACCACCACCACCAAAATAATGCACAGTAGGGAGGGTTATCTTACTTCATGGTGGCCATCAAGATTCAATAATGGAATATGGGTGAGTCATAGTTCACTGAGGTGCAGGCAGTCCTCATAGCTCGTGACTCCTTCCTCTCCAGCTGGTCGCCTGAGGGATCTCTCATTCACTCACAGCTTTCCGCAGGCCCACACACAAGCCAATGGGTCTGAGTCATCCGGTTACCAGAGCTGTTAGGATCAGAGCCAGGATTCTGGTAGCTCGGAAGGGTTTGGACACCTGTTCTCAATAGTCCAGTTAAAGACATGATAAGTGTATATAAGAAAAAGGAGTGCTCAGCACTGCAATATCTCTATCATACCTTCCAAGGTTCAGGGTCTGTTGTAGAAGAGGTGGCGGAAAGAATGTAAGAGCCAAAGGAAGGGTAGGACTCCTTACAATGTGCTCCTCCAGACACAAAATGGCCTGGATATCCATGACCTCACAGTGCCAGACACTACCTACCCAAGACCATCTAAGAGGAGGAAAAGATCATGACATCAAAATAAGACTGAGAGGGGGAGGGGATGCAATGGAGAATGGAGTTTCAAAGGGGAAAGTGGGGGGGAGGGAGGGCATTACCATGGGATATTTGTTATAATCGTGGAAATTAATAAAAAAAATTTTTTTGTAAAGGTAGCTGAGCGTGGTGGCGCATGCCTTTAATCCCAGCACTAGGGAGGCAGAGGTAGGAGGATCGCCGTGAGTTCGAGGCCACCCTGAGACTCCATAGTGAATTCCAGGTCAGCCTGGGCTAGAGTGAGACCTTACCTCGGAAAAAACAAAAACAAAAACAAAAACAAAATTTTTTTTTTTTTTAAAGAAAAAAGAAAAGATGGCATAGCGTCGGCAAGGCAGCCATGCGAGCCAGATGTGACAGACTGGTTTGTCAAGTCATGTATCTTTAATGCAAGAGAAGAAACAGGCTGTTCACACCTCCATTGAGAGTTAATTGGCAACTGGACTCTGCAGGGAATGGTTAACACTGAGGGTTCAATGTGTTATTTTGTAGAAAATTACGGGCTTCCATATAATTAAATGACACCTCAACTCTCATCAAAAAAAAAAAAAAAAAAAAAGAAAGAGAGAGAGAAAAAGAAAAAGGAAGACAGGCGTGGTGGCGCACGCCTTTAATCCCAGCACTTGGGAGGCAGAGGTAGGAGGATGGCTGTGAGTTCGAGGCCACCCTGTGATTGATTACATAGTGAGTTCTAGGACAGCCTGGGTTAGAGTGAGACCCTACCTCGAAAAACGAAAAAAAAATAAAGGAAAAGAAAAAGGAGCTTTATTCAGTAGGGCCATACTGGGGAGAGGAAGGGCGCTGGGGACCCGCGCCCACGCCGGCCAGCGCGGGGGGCCTCGGATCGGGAGACGCTGGGCGGCGATGCAAACGATCAGCCGCGCCGGGCCAAGGTGAGGACCTGCCGGTCACTGTCTGGTGTCCAGCTCGGCTCAGCTCAGCGGGAGACCTCCTCCTGCGAGCCGATCGCCCCCGCGGCTCTCCGCGGCTGCCGCCCGCCCCCCCCCCCCCCCCCCCCGGCCGCACACCCTTCCTCCCAGGAAATTCCAGCCCCCCGGGCTTTGTTCCCAGCGTCAGATAGCGGCGGGGGGCGGCCAGGTGCCTCTCGGTTCGCACACCCGACGTCTCCATTCCGGTCGGGCCGGAGATAAAGCTTTGCCTCCGGGGAGCCCGCGCCCGGGCAGGGGCGGCGACCTCGGGGGACCTCTGGCCGCACCTCGGACCGGGCGCGGCGGCACGGTGCTTCAATCCCAGCCCTCGGGGAGGCAGGGGCACGGGAGGATCACCGTGAGTTCGAGGCCACCCTGAGAGACTGCATCGTGAAATCCAGGGCGCAGCCTGAGCTAGAATGAGGATGAAAGAGTTCCGCAGGATGCTGAGGGGCACTCGACCCCCGGAACCCCAGCACCCCCCCCCCCAGAGGTGGAAGTTTCAAAGCCAGCCAGCCTGCATTACATAGTGAGTTCTAGGCCACGCGGGGCTACCGCAGAGAAGAGACAAAAGCGGAAGGAAAGGAAAAAAAGCAAGAAAAAAAGAACTCGAAGGTGTTCACTGGCTAAAAGCACTTGTTTGCAAAGCGATAGCCCGGGTTAGAGTCCCCAGACATGCTCATTTGCAGTGGCAAGAGACCCTCTCATAACCCCAGCTTCCATTTTATTTATTTAAGGGAGAGGGAATGGTCACACCAGGGCCTCCAGCCACTGCAAATGAGCTCCAGACCATTCCCCACCTTGTGCGTGTGGTTTTACGTGGGCACTGGGGAATTGGACCTGAGCCCTGTCGCTTTGCAGGCCAGCTCCTCAATCGCTAACTCAACTCTGGCCCTAAGTATCCTGTAGTCTCAGGATGGCCTGGAACTCATGGCGACCCTCCTTCCGCTGCCTCCCCAGTGCAGGAACTAAAGGTGTGCACCACCACACCCAGCCCTAAGTACATATTTTTTTTTAAAGGAGGAGGGTAGCTGGACCTGGTGGCACATGCTTTTAGTCGGCAGGCAGAGGTAGGAGGATCGCTGTGAGTTTGAGGCCACCCTGAGACTAGATAGTGAATTCCAGGTCAGCCTGGGCTAAAGCAAGACCCCAAAAATAAACCAGGCGTGTGGTGTATGCCTTTAATCCCAACACTTGGGAGGCAGGTTCCATCCCAAAAAAGGTGAAAACGTCCATATTGAAAGCTATTTTATTTCATTGGAACTCATTCTGTGGCTCCAGGATGGCCTGAAACTCCAGGCCAATCCTCTACTAAAAGTGTGCACTACATCACCCAGTTCTATTTTTTTTAAGTGATAATACATCATTGCTTCGGGCTATTCCTTGACTTTCCTGGCTGGGAGCTATCTCAGGCAACCATAAATAAAGCTAATCTTTTCATCAAATAACTCTTCCACCCAACTTGAGAATGGAAAAGCTTGCTCCAAACTTATCTACAGAGTTGTTTTTTTTTTTTTTCAAGGTAGTCCTTGAAATCAGAGTGATCCTCCTATCTCTGCCTCGTGAGTGCTGGGATTACAGGCATAAACCACCTCGCCCAGCTCTACAGTTTTTCAATGACACTCGCTGTGAAGAACAAAACATGGGGTGGGGGGAGGGAATTACCATGGGATTTTTTTTATAATCATGGAAAATGCTAATAAAAATTAAAAAAAAAAAAAAAAGAACAAAACATCGCACACCTTTAGTCCCAGCCCTGGGGAAGCAGAGGTAGAACGCCTGCAGTAAATTCAAGGCCACCCTGAGACTACATAGTGAATTCCAGGTGAGCCTGAGCCAGAGTAAGACCCTACCTCAGACAGAAAAAAAAGAACAGAACATCTTTGAGAAGTGACAGAGGAGTGCTCAGCACAGAAATATCTCTATCACACCTTCCAAGGCTCAGGAAGAGGTGGCAGAAAGAATGTTAAATCCTAGGGAAGGGCAGGACTTCTTACAACGTGCTCCTCCAGACACAAAATGTCCTGGATACCCATGACCTCACAGTGCCTGACACTACCTACACAGGACCATCGTAAGAGGAGGAAAAGATCATGACATCAAAATAAAAGAGAGACTGATTGAGAGGGGGAGGGGATATGATGGAGAATGGAGTTTCAAAGGGGAAAGTGGGGGGAGGGAGGGCATTACCATGGGATATTGTTTACAATCATGGAAGTTCTCAATAAAAAATGAATAAAAAAATAAATAAAAAGAACGGAACATCCTGCTAAATCCTTGGAAGCCCTGGGGAAGCAAAATAAGAAAGCCTCTTCCATATATCCTAAGGAAACATTATTTTATTTACTTATTTTTATTTTTTTGGTTTTTCAAGGTAGGGTTTCACTCTAAGTCAGGCTGACCTGGAATTCACTATGTAGCCTCAGGGTGGCCTTGAACTTGTGGCTATCCTCCTACCTCTGCCACCCGAGTGCTGGCATTAAAGCCATGGGCTACTAGCATGATCTTTTGACAGTCTTCACTCCATAAATCAACCTGGCTTGGTATTCAGGACTTAGCCAGACCTGACCTGGAACTCCTGGTGATTCTCCTGTCGCAGCCTCTTGAGTAGTGGGATTATAAACCTGAGCTATCATGCCTGGCTCTGAGGAGAATTTCAGAGGTGAATTTGTGCTTGGTTTCCACTCTGCTGGGCTGCTCCTCTTGCAGTAGGGTTAGAACACCACCTTTCAGAAGACCAGCCACCCCTTAGCACATCTGAGAGGTCTTTGCAAACATAAAGAGGGGCTGGAGGGCTGGAGAGATGGCTTAGCGGTTAAGCGCTTGCCTGTTAAGCCTAAGGACCCCGGTTCGAGACTCGGTTCCCCAGGTCCCACGTTAGCCAGATGCACAAGGGGGTGCACGTGTCTGGAGTTCGTTTGCAGAGGCTGGAAGCCCTGGAGCGCCCATTCTCTCTCTCTCCCTCTATCTGTCTTTCTCTCTGTGTCTGTCGCTTTCAAATAAATAATTAAAAAAATATTAAAAAAAAGAGGGGCTGGAGATGGGGTCCTGGGGTACAGCCCCAGCACTGGGAAGAAAGAGAAGGAAAGGAAAACCTGTTGTCTGGCCTAGTGGCATACGCCTGTAGTTCTAGTACTTGGGAGAGGATGGCCAAGGTGGGCCTCATAGTGAGTCCCAGGTCAGTCTGGGTTGTAAGGCAAGACCCTGTCTCACAAAGATGGAAGGAGGGGCTGGAGAGATGGCTCAGTAGTTAAAGGAACTCATAAACCTTGACTTCTGGGCTGGAGGGATGGCTTAGTTGTTAGGTGCATGTTAGGTGCGAAGCTTAAGGATCCAGGTTCAATTTTCTAGATCCCACGTAAGCCAGATGCACATGATGGCGCATGGTTCTGGAGTTCCTTTGCAGTGGCCGAGGCGCTGGCATGTCCATTGTCTCTCTCAAAAAATAAAAAAAAATAAAAGGCCAGGCCTGGTAGCTCACACTCAGGAGGCAGAGGTAGGAGGATCAGTGTTCGAGGCCACCCTGAGACCACATAGCGAATTCCAGTTCAGCATGAGCTAGAGTGAGACCCGACCTGGAAAATAAAGGAAAAGCGTGACTTTTCTGGTTCAGCTCCCCAGTGTCAACATAGATCCAAGCCAATACTCTCTCTCTTTCTGAAATAAATACAAGAAATAAAAATATTTTTTTGCCCTACATGGCAGTGCACATCTTTAATTTAATCCCAGCACTCACAAGGCAGAGGTACGAGGATCTCTGTGAGTTCTAGGCCACCCTGAGACGACATAGTGAATTTCAGGCCATCCTGAATTAGAGCTTCAGCCATACTTCAAAAGAAAAAAAATTTTTTTTTTTTTTTTTTTTTTTTTTAGATGAAAGGAGAGAGGGAGGAAAAAGCCCTTAACTGTGAGTGTCTTGGATTTTCTTTTTCAAAATTTTTTTGGTGTTGTTGTTTTGAGGTAGGATTTACTCTAGTCCAGGCTGACCTGGAATTCACCATGTCGTCTCAGGGTTCAAGAAATTTTATTTGTTGCGTGGTGGTGCATGCCTTTAATCCCAGCAAGAGAGGCAGAGGTAGGAGGATCTTTGTGAGTTTGAGGCCAACCTGAGACACATAGTGAATTTCAAGTCAATCTGGGCTAGAATGAGACTCCACCTCGAAAAACTTAAAAATAAAGGGGGGCAGTGGGGAGATTGCTTAGTGGTTGAGGCATTTGCCTGTGAAGCCTAAGGAGCCAAGTTCAAATATCCAGGTCCCACCTAAGCCAGATGCACATAATGGGGCATGCATCAGGAGTTCATCTGCCTCATAGTCTCTTAAATGCTGGGACTACAAACATGAGTCAGTACTCTCATAATTTTTTTTTTTTTTCCCCGAGGTAGGGTGTCATTCTAGCCCAGGCTGACCTGGAATTCACTGTGTAGTCTAAGGGTAGGCTCGAACTCACAGCAATCATGCTACCTCTGCCTCTTGAATGTTGGGATCAAAGCCATCTGTCACTATGCCCTGCTCAGACATGATCATTTCTAGTGCAGGCAATAACTTTGTTTTTTTTTCACAAGATAAACCAGATTGACCTGGCACTCACCTGTAGTTCTAATGGTCTGGAACTCATGGTGATCCTCCTACCTCTGCCTCCCCAGTATTGGGATTAAAGGTGTGCGCCACCATGCCCGGCCTGGCCCAGTTTTAAAAAACTTTTATTTATGGAGCTAGAGAGATGATTCTGTGGTTAAAGGAACTTGCTTCCAATGCCTGATGGCCCAGGTTCAATTCCACAGCATTCACATAAAGCCAAATGCAAAAAGTGACGCATGCATCTGGAGTCTGTTTACAGTGGCAAGAGGTCCTGCTGTGCCCATACTCACCCTATGTATCTATCCATCTCTCAAATAAATCAAAATATGTTTTTAAAGGTGCTGACTTGACCTGCTTGGTGGCACAGGCATTTAATCCCAGCACTGGGGAAGCAGAGGTAGGAGGATTGTTATAAATTCCAGGCCAGCCTGGGACTACATAGTGTAGCCTGGGCTAGAGCAAGACTGTATCTGGAAATAAAAAAAAAAAAAGGCTGGAAATATTTCTTAGTGGCTAGAGCACTTGCTTACAAAGCCTAAGCACCCATGTTCAATTCCCCAGGATCCAAGTAAGCCAGATGCACAAGGTGGCACATGCATCTGGGTTTTTATTTGCAGTGACTGGAGGCCCTGCCAGGCTCATTCTTTCTCTCTCTGCCTCTCTCTCAAGTAATAAACAAAAAATTTTTAAATGCTGAGCCAGGTATGGTGGCTCACACCTTTAGCCTCAGTATTGAAGAGGCCAAGGTCAAAGGGTGGCTTTGAGTTCAAGGCCAGTCTATGGCGAGAGTGCTTGATAAGCCTGGGCTAGAGTGAGTCCCTGCCTGAAAGAAAAAAAAAAAAATCATTGCGAATTCCAGGTCAGTCTGGGCTAGAGTGAAAAAAGAAAACAAACCAGAAAAACAAAAACAGGTTTCCTCCTTCTCCAGATTCTGTCTGTTCTGGTTCCTAGGTGCTCCCCACTAAACCTCAGCCTTCTCATCTTGGGGCTACACAGCTCAGTTGGAGTGGAGAATTCCACTGCATTAGCTATCTCCCAGGGACTTGATACCTCTTATCTCATCAAGTTCCTCAATCTACCTTTGATGTGAAAATCCATGGCTGTTTAGCAAGAATCCTGCCAGGTCAGTTTAGCCAAGAATGTCCCACCCTGATGTCTTTTCCACCTCATGAATCCTCTCTGGAGTCTGGGTTAAAAGCCTCATTTTAGAAAAGTCCTATATTGTGCAGATGAATTTAACCTCCCCCATTGAGATGGTCTCGGCCCCCCCCATTACAATACTGTTTTTATTTGTTTGTTTTTAGTTTTTCGAGGTAGCGTCTCACTGTAGCTGAGGCTGACCTGGAATTCACTATGTAGTCTCAGGGTGATCTCGAACTCACAACCTTGGCCTCCTGATTACTGGGATTAAAGGCATGAGCCAGGATGTGGTGTTCTGTTTTTTTGGTTTTTTTTTAAAGTTATGTACACAGTGTGTATACAGCCATGTTGATACCATCTTTAGTCTCCTCCTGTCTCTGCAGGGACCCTCCTCATTGGAGAATGTGGGTCGTGCATTGTGGGGTTAACTATCAGTTATGGGTAAGAGGCAATGTCTGTGTGTATAATGACCCAATGTGTGGCTCTGACATTCTTTCTACCCCCCCTCTTCCGCGAATTTCCCTGAGCTATGTTGGGTTCATTTAGGTCAGCTTCCATTTAGGTGAGGTCTTGGGAGCCTCTGTGTCTCTGGATCTCTGGTTTGATAGGAGTTGAGTGTTCTCTGTGTCTATCTCCTTCACCCTTGTACTGGTACCAGGTTCACCAAGAAAGCAGCACTCTTGCTCATTTCCCCAGTTACTCTTGATTTCAGCTGGGGTCCTGTTGAGGTGCCATGGTCTGATTCTGTGGGCAGGATCTGCGTCCATCTGAGAAAGAGAAGCAAATTCTCCCCAAGAAGATCCAATGAAGCCTCAACGTCTTGTCTTTCCTTGATCGGGAGGCGCAGTGCAGGTTAGGCGGACACCGTCTTGACCAGAAGGCCACTGTTGTTTTGAGGTCAAGTCACACTCTAGCCCAGCCGACCAGCACCCTGGGCTATATCCCATATAACCCCCATTTTTCTTTCTTTATTTTATTTTATTTATTTTTTTGTAAACAGAGAGAAAGAGAAGACAAGAGAGAGAGAGAGAGTGAGAGAGAGAACGGATGCACTAGGGACTCTAGCCACTGCAAATGAACTCCAAATGCATGTGCCCCCGTGTACATCTGGCTTATGTGGGTACTGGGGAATTGAACCTGGGTCCTTTGGCTTTGCAGGCAAGTGCCTTAACTGCTAAGCCATCTCTCCAGCCCTCCATTTTTCTTTCCTTTTTATTTGATTTATTTATTTGAGAGAGAAAGAAGCAAATGGGGAGAGAGAGAGAGAAAGAGCATGCCAGGGCCTCTAGAGCCCTACAAACAAACTCCACACATATGTGCCACCTTGTGCATCTGGTTTATGTGGTCCTGGGGAATCGAACCTGGTCCCTTTGGTTTTGAGGCAAGCCTTAACCAATAAGCCATCTCTCCAGTCCTCTTCTCCTCCCCCCCAGGGTAGGGTTTCACTCTACCTTAGGCTGACTTAGAATTCACTATGTAGTCTCAGGTTGGCCTCAAACTCAAGGAGATCCTTCTACCACTGCCTCCCAAGATGATGGGATTAAATGTATGCGCCACCATGCCTGGCCATACATATGATATTATGATATCCAGACTAGCCAAGAACTCAATATGTAGCTCTTTGCCAAGGATGACCATGAACTTCTGATCCTCCTGAATTTTCTTCTTCAGTACTGGTATTATAATCACGTGGTGCCATGCCTAATTTTTTTTTAAATTATTTATTTATTTATTTGAGAGTGACAGACACAGAGAGAAAGACAGATAGAGGGAGAGAGAGAGAATGGGCGCGCCAGGGCTTCCAGCCTCTGCTGACGAACTCCAGACGCGTGCACCCCCTTGTGCATCTGGCTAACGTGGGACCTGGGGAACCGAGCCTCGAACCGGGGTCCTTAGGCTTCACAGGCAAGCGCTTAACCGCTAAGCCATCTCTCCAGCCCACCATGCCTAATTTTTAACCCAGGGCCTTGTGCATTCTAGGCAAGCACTTTATCCAGTGAGCAACCTCTCATTTCTAGCTCTCCTTCCCTCCAGGGTCTAATTAGCTCAGGATGGCCTAGAATTCAAATATATAGCCTTAGATAACCTTGAATTGGTCCGTTTATCTTCCACCTGAATTTTGAAATAATTTTTGTTTTGTTTAGTAGCTCAGGCTGACCTGAAATTCTCAGGGTGGCTTTGAACTCATGGTGATCCTCCCACCTCTGCCTCCTGAGTGCTGGGATTAAAGGTGTCAGTCACCACACCCGGCTATTGTTTTTTGTTTGTTGGTTTGAGGTCTGCCTCTAGCCCAGGCTGACCTGGAATTCACTCTGAGGTCTCAGGATGGCCTGAAACTTTCAGTGACCCTCCTACCTCTGCCTCCTGAGCCACCAAGCCTGGCAACCTTGAACTCTTAATGATCCTCCTTCCTCCTCCACCTCCTAAATGCTACCGGTTTTTTTTCCGTTTCCTTCCTGCTCCCCTCCCACCCCTCCAGCCTCCCTCCTGTGTGTATGAAGGGGGAAGGAAGCTATGGACAAGAGCATGCTAACCACATACTCTGCTCATGTTACCCACTCTCCTCACCAAGCTTTAAGGAATGTCAGTCATTTCTCTGTAACATGCTACCCTGTCATAAGAAAACATTATATTCAGCACAAGAATCAAAACATAAGTCCTAGAGAAAGACGACGGTGTAGGTTGGGGGGTGTCTTAGGTGGGCCTCTTGCCTGGCTTGTGTGGGGCTCCGGGTGCCATCCTCACTCCCCTTCCCGCTACCCCCTCCGCCCGCACTGGGATCTTTGTTCCTCGCTCTCACTCTAACGGGTCATCTGCACTCATTTTCTTTTTTTTTTTTCTCTTCCAAGTTTTTATTAACAACTTCCATGATTACTAAAAACACCCCATGGTAATACCCTCCCTCCCCCCACTTTCCCCTTTGAAACCCCACTCTCCATCATACCCCCTCCCCATCTCAATCAGTCTCTCTTTTATTTTGATGTCATGATCTTTTCCTCCCCTTATGAGGGTCTTGTGTGGGTAATGTCAGGCACTGTGAGGCCGTGGATATCCAGGCCGTTTTGTGTCTGGGAGGAGCACGTTGTAAGGAGTCCTACCCTTCCTTTGGCTCTGACATTCTTTCCGCCACCTCTTCCGCATTAGACCCCGAGCCTTGGAAGGTGTGATAGAGATCTTACTCAGTACTCCAGTCACTTCTTTCCAGCACCATGATATCTTCTGTGTCGTCCCAAGGTCACTGCCATCTGAAAAGAGAAGATTCTCTACCAAAAGACTAGCATAACCCGTCTGCAGAGCGGTTTTGCCTTCATACACTCCTTTAGCCTCCTTTGTCATGGAACGTCCTCACTGACACATCTTCCTTACAAGGCCAGTGACTGACTTCAGTTTTGCAGGTGGCATGTTAGCCCCCAAGATGGCTCACTTCCGCTACTGTCATTCTGTCCTAAGAAGCAGCCAGGGACAGTGAAAGAAGAATGGCTCCGGCTGCGTTCCTGAGGCCCTTCTTTTGCTGACATGGAAATTGGGTTTTCCTACATCATAAACTATTCTTTTTGTCTATCCCCCCCTCCCCCCCCAGTACTGAGGATTAAACTTGGAACCTAGGCATGCTAGGCAGGTGTTCTCACACTGAGATATGTCTCTAGATCTCTTTCTTCTCCCTCCCTCCACCCGAGGTAGGGCCTCACTCTAGCTAGGCTAACCTGGAATTCACTATGTAGTCTCAGGGTGGCCTCGAACTCATGGTGATCTTCCTACCTCTGCCTCCCCAGTGCTTTGATGAAAGGTGTGCACCACCTCGCCCAGTTTATTATTTCCTTTATTTATTTATTTTGAAGCAGAGAGAAATAGAAGAGACTTAGACAGACAGGAAATGGGCACACCAAGGCCTCCAGCCTCTGCAAAGGAAATCCACATGCACGTGCCACTCTGTGCGTCTGGCTTTACGTGGATACTGGGGAATTGAATCTGGGTCATTAGGGTTTTGCAGACAAACCCATTAACCTCCGAGCATTTCTCCAGCCCCCTTTTACTTTATTTATTTATTTTGGTTTTTCAAGGTAGGGTTTCACTCTAGCTCAGGATGACCTGGAATTCACTATGTAGTCTCAGGGTAGTCTCAAACTCATGGCGATCCACCTACCTCTGCCTCCTGGGTGCTGGGATTAAAGGCGTGTGCCACCTCACCTGGCTCTACTTTTTTTGTTGTTGTTCATTTATTTATTTATTTCAGAGTGACACACAGAGAGAAAGAGGCAAATATACAGAGATTGAGAATGGGCGCACCAGGACCTCCAGCCACTGCAAACCAACTCCAGACACGTGCACCCCTTGTGCATCTGGCTAACGTGGGTCCTGGGGAATCAAGCCTCGAACTGGGGTCCTTAGGCTTCACAGGCAAGTGCTTAACCGCTAAGCCACCTCCTCCATAAATAAATTTTAAAAAATTATTTATTTAATTTTATTTGAGACAGAGAGAGAGAGAGAGAGAGAGAGAATGGATGTTCCAGAGCCTCCAGGCAATGCAAATGAACTCCAGATGCATCTGGCTTTACATGATTATTGAGAAGTTGAACTCAGGTCCTGAGGCTTTGCAGATAAGCACCTTAACTCCTAAGCCATCTCTCCAGCCCTCATTTTGCTTTTTGTTGCTGGGTTTTGTTTGTTTTTCATGGCAGTACGATTGAATTTAGGGCCTTGTGCATGTGAGACAAACTCTGTGTCTCTGGGCCATATCCCAGCCCTAGTTCTTTGTTTTTTTTTTCCAAGCAGGGTCTCACTCTAGCTCAGGCTGATCTGGAATGCACTATATAGTCTCAGGGCGGCCTTGAACTCAAAGCAATCTTCTTACCTTTTGCATCCAGAGTGCTGGGATCAAAGGCATGCGCCACCACACCCAGGTGTTGTTGTTTTAAAAAATATTTTATTTAAACCCTGAAACTTCATAGTGCATTCCAGGTCAGCCTGAGCCAGAGTGAGACCCCCACCTCGAAAAACAAAAAAAAAACCAAAAACAAACAAATTTATTTATTTATTTGAGAAAGTGAGAGGCAGGTAGGGAGAAGGGGTACACCAGGGCCTCTAGCCACCGTAAATGAACTCCAGACACAGGCCACCTTGTGCATCTGGCTTTACATAGGTATTGGGGAACTGAACCTATGCCCTTATGCTCCCCCACCCCCACCCCAGCTAGGGTTTCTCACTCCAGCACAGGCTGACCTGAAATTCACTATGTAGTCTCAGGGTGGCCTTGAATACATAACAATCACTCCCCCTCCCCACTCTGCCTTTTGCTGTCTTTTTTTGGGTTTGTTTTTTTTTTTTTTGGTTTTTCGAGGTAGGGTCTCACTAATGTCTAGGCTGACCTGGAATTAACTCTGTAGCCTCAGGGTGGCCTTGAACTCACCGCGATCCTCCTACCTTTGCCTCCCAAGTGCTGGGATTAAAGGCGTGCACCACCACGCATGGCTTTTGCTGTCTTTTTTAGACAGGTTCTCACAACTGTAGCTTAGGCTGGCCTGGAACTTGATCCAAGGTAGTTGCTGGAGGACAGCCTGGGACTAAAGTGAGTTCTGGATCAACAGGAGTAGTTAGAACCTCCTTTAAAAAAAAAAAAAAAAAAAAGGCCAGTCGTGGTGGCTGAAACTACACAGCAAATTCCAGGTTAGCCTGAGCTACAGGGAGATACTGCCTTGAACCCCGGACCCCCCCCAAAAAATAATAAATCAATGGTGGCTCACGTCTTTAATCTCAGCACTTTGGAGGCAGAGGTAGGAGGAGGATTGCTGTAAATTCAAGGCCACTCTGAGGCTACATAGTGAATTCCAGAGGTGAGCCTGGGCTAGAGCAAGCCTGGGCTACCTCGGAAAAACCAACCCATTAGCTATTTGAGAGTGTAGCGGGGCTGGGGGCGGGGCGGTGTCAGTGTGCCCTTCACAGCTCTGGCAGGAACAAAGGCATCCTAGAGTCACTTTGCCCCTCCCTTTGGCTCTCAGCCTTAACAATGGACTCCCAAGGAATGCAAGAATATCCCCCAGGAATCTCATGCTGGGAGAAGAAAAAGGCTGAAGCCCGAAGCGATGCCGGTAGCAGGGGGACATTGTCTCCAGGAAAGGGATTTCACACTGTGCCCGCCAGTCCTCTGCAGACCACCTAGCAGGAGAGGCTGGAGCCCAGACCTGGAGGGGCTGGACACACCTTGACCCGGACTGCTGAGTTATGCATGCCTGTAGCTGTTAAGCTTCTTGTCACAAGCCCTTATTTTCTTAAATACTTTATTTATTTATTTATTTTTATTTATTTGACCGAGAGAAAGAAATGAGCGCGCCAGGGCCTCTAGCCACTGCAACGCATGAGCCTGTTGTGCATCTGGCTAACATGGGTCCTGGGAAAATGAACCTGGGTCCTTTGGCTTTGCAAGCAAGCGACTTAACCATTAAACCACCCACCCAGCCTTCCCCTTTTTTTTTTTTCCGAGGTAGGGTCTCACTCTAGCTCAGGCTGACCGGTAATTCACTATGTAATTTCAGGGTTGCCTTGAATTCACAGTAATCCTACCTCTCCCACCTGAGTGCTGGGATTAAAGGCATGTGCCACCACGTCCAGCTAGAAACCCTTATCTTTATTTTTATTTTGGTGGTTTTAAGCCATCTTTCCAGCTGTTTTTTTTCTGTTTGTTTGTTTTTTGATTTTTGAGGCATGGTCTCACTCTAGCTCAGGCTGACCTGGAGTTCACTAGGTGGTTTCAGGGTGCTGGGTGTGAACCACTTCGCCTGGCCCCCAGCCTGCGTTTTTGAGAGAGAGAATAGGAATGCCAGGTTCTCTAGTCACTGCAAACAAGCTCCAGGCGCAATTTACCACCATGCTCATCTGAGCTTCCATGGGGTCTCGAGAGTCGAACCTGGGTTCTGATCTTCGCATGCAAGCACCTTAACCACGAAGCCATTTCTCCATCCCTCTCTGTTTTTTTGGTTTTTTTTTTTTTTATGCAGGGTCTCACTTTATTCCAGGCTGAACTGGAACTCACTCTGCATCCAGGCTAGGCTTGAACTCACTACCTCATTTTCCTGAGTGCTGTGAATATAGGTGTGAGTTACCAAACCCACCTGCATTGACGTTTTATAAGATTTATTTATTTGCAAGAGAAAGGGTGGAATTGATACAATATGGCCTCTTGCCATTGTAAACCAACTCCGGCTGTAAGGGCCACGTTGCTTCACGTGGGTACTGGGGAATCCAACCTGGGACATCAGGCTTTTTAGCTATTGGGGCTTAAGGCATTTTTCCAGCCCCAAGTTTTTTTTTTTTTTTGATATATGGTTTTGCCAGGTGCCACCAAGCAGCCTTTAAAAACGCAGCAGCAGTTCTAGGACTTTCCCAGAGTACCTGCCCCACCTCCCCCCTGTGTAGATGTATTTGGTCTCATGCCCCAGCCTTGGGAGAATATTTTCCTTAAACTCACAGAAAATGATGTGGATAAAATGGTAGCTCTCCTTTAATATCAGAAATAGGATTGATTATGGGTTACTCATCGCAGGCAAAGGAAAAACATTTTATTGATGGTATGCTAGGATTATCACAATGGATATTTATGCATACAGGGATTTCCAAAGCTGTAGGGAGCTATACAGTGAGTGTATTGTTATTGTAATCAACAGGCTGGGTAGACAATATTGCGGGCTGGGTGGGGAGCTCAGGTCATTACAATGACAAGAAGGTCTTGTGACTTGCAAAGGAAAACCTTTCCGTTTCCCTGAGAGACAATAAGGCCTCCATGTATTGCCCTGGTCTGCGCTTGATAGGCCGTCAAATCATCTCTTTTCTTTTTTCTTTTTTTTTTTTTTTTTTGAGGTAGGGTCTCACTCTAGCCTAGGCTGACCCGGAATTCACTATGTAGTCTCAGGGAGGCCTCTAACTCAGCAAACCTCCTACTTCTGTCTCCTCAAGTCTTATTTCTTAAGCATGTGAAATTGTACCTGTCATTTCTATTAAAAAAACAAACCCACAAAGCTCATTTAGGAGTCAAAATATGAAGCCCAGGTGACTCAATCCTAGGAAGCTGAGGCAGTAGGATTGCCTTGAGTTCAATTTTGGTTTGGTTACATTCTAAAAAAAAAAAAAAAAAAGCCGGGCGTGGTGGTGCATACCTTTAATCCCAGCACTCAGGAGGCAGAGCTCAAGGCCACCCAGGATTTCAAGGCTCGCCTAGGGCTAGAGTGGGTTCCAGGTTGGCTTGGGCTTGAGTGAGCCCACACCCACCGAACTTGTCATATATATATATATATATATATATATATATAAAACATATATATGTATGTATGTATATGCACGTATATTTTATGGACTTCTATACTTACAACAAACTATGGTATCTCTATCCCCCGCTTTCCCCTTTATAACTCTGCTCTCCGTGATATTCCCTCCTCTCCATTAGTTTGTCTTTTAATTTGGTGTCATCTTTTTGTCCTATTATGAGGGTCCTGTGTGGGCATTGCTAGGCACTGCGAGGTCTTGGACATCGAGGCCAAATTCTGTCTGGACAGTTGTATGTAAGGAGTGGTACTCTTCCTTTGGCTCTTACATTCTTTCTGCCACCTCTTCTGCAATGGACCCTGAGCCTTGGAGGGTTGCTTATTTATTTTACGATGTGGGGGATTAAAAGATACACAACTGCCAAGCTTGGGGGTGCACACCATTAATGTCAGCATTTGGGAGGGTGGGATTGTAGGATCAATGTTGAGTTCAAGGTCATCCTGAGTGTAAATAATGAATGCCGGCTCAGCCCAGGTTAAAAACAGGCATTTCCTTGAAAAACCAAAAAGAAAAAGTAAGAAAAGAAAAAGCAGGCCGTGCATGGTGGCTCACACCTTTAATCCCAGCACTTGGGAGGTGTAGAAGAATCACCGCGAGTTCAAGACCATCCTGAGAGCAGACAGTGAATTCCAGCTCAGCCTGGGCTAGAGTGAGACCCTACCTCCAAAGACAAAAACAAAAGAAAAAACAAACAATTGCGAATGAAGGTGACCCCGACCGAGGTAAACGCAGCCTAGAGGAAGTAGGGTGGGTCCGGGCGGGAAATAGGCCTGGGTGGGGGAGTGGTCTTTGTTCCTTGCAGCCCTTGGGCCAATTTGCCCGCGAGGGGCTATATAAGGACCCAGGAGCCGCCGCGGCGCAGGCGAGCTGTGGATGTTCCTGGATGAGAGCTGCTTCCACCACGTCGTCCGTCTGTCCTTCGGCTCGTCCCGCGTCCGTCCGCCTGGCTCCCCGGACCCGCGACCTCGCGCTCCCGCGCCCTCCCGGTGCCGCCGGCCCCCCAGCCCTCCGCCGCCCCGCGTGGATGCCCTTCGCCTGGCACACTCAAACTGTGGGGGCACTTTTTTTGTCATTGGAAGAAAAGTGCCGCCAGTTTTTGAGTGTCCCCGGCGGAGAACCCGTCGCTGGAGAGAACCTGCGCGCTGCGCTCTTCGTGGGGGGCAGCCGGCCGCAGCTCACCCGGCTGCACTCAAATGTGGGGGTGCTCTTCCGGTCCTCGGTGGAAAGTGCTACGACATTTGGGTGTCGCCGGTGGGCGTGTTCCGCGGAGCCCCGGCCATCCCTCGGCAGGTGGCAAGGGTCCGGGCGTCTTCCCGCGGGGAGCTGCCTTGCAGCCCTCCCGGGTGTGCGGGCACCTGGCCCCGGGGCTTCGCGCTTGCTTGTGCCCCGGGGCTCTCGTGCTTAGCAGGGCTGACGTTTTCAGGGGGCAAAACCTGTCTTCAAGGTTGGGTGTTGGGGTGCCCGGAGCGGAGCCCTCGGCAGTCCTGCTACCTTTGCCTCCTAAAAGCGTCGGCAGCGCGCTGACCTTTTGCATTGGTGTTCGAGCCCCGGAGCTTGGGGAGTTGTGCTTTCGGGGTGCTGGGGTGGGGGGGGGCGGGCTTCCCCGGGTCTCCAGGCCGTCTAGCTCCGTGTTCTGCGCCCTGGATGGACCCCGCTCGCTCCGCAGCGGCGCGGGGTGGGCGGCCGCCCGCTCCGTGCGTGCGTGCGCCCCGGGCCCGAGTCCCGCCCGGCGGCGCTCAGAATGGAGGCACTTGCCGTGTCCCGATGGGAAAGTGCTTCCATTTTGTGTGTCTCCGCGTGGGGAAGGCGTCGAAACCGGCCTCGGACCCCTAGCCTGCCCCGCAGGAACGTGGATCCCGCACGGAGTGAGCTTGATCACCTGTATGAAGTGTAAAAGTCATGCTTTCGGAAATTAAAGGATGCGTGCTCCACAGCCGGCTGTGTTCGCTTTTAATAAAGGTTGTCGTCTGCAAATCCCAAGGTTTGTTCCTTTCCAGGTGGGGAATTCACGGTAGCCCTTGTTGGCCTCGGAACGATGCCTCGCACTATAAAGGCTGGTTTTCAAGGTGAGGCGGCTTTCAGACCAGGCTGGCCTCATTTGGCGGTCCTCTTGGCCTCTGCGTCCGTAGTGTAGGGGTTGAAGGTGTGCGCTCACCCTAGTTTATTTTGAGCAAGGATGGGCGCGCTCCGTCCAGCGCCTCCAGCCTTTGCAAGCCCAGATGCGTCCTGGACAGTCCTTTCGCTTTGCAGGCCGTCTCTCAAGCCCCACGTTAAATATCTCAGGTCTTTGACAGGGTTTGGGAATTAGGCTTTAAAATTATGCGGTCAATTAAGTGTGCCACGAGCCCTGAAGGCCAAGGACGGCACCCGTGAGTTCTAAATAAAGGGCCCTCGTTACCTCTTCCAAAGTCTTTAGCTCTGCAGGCACTTGTGTTTTGGGGTCCTAGCAGGTTTGAGTAGTCTCTTCCCAAAAAATAGGCCTTTACCTTGTCCCGGGCGAGCTGGGTTGTAGACTTTGCCCACAAGGTGGTGTCTGGATCATCACCCTTGCCTGCCTGTGCTTCTAAGCCGCCCCTCCCCCCGTGCTGAGGCCTGAACCTGGGACGTGGGTAGACAGGTGCTCATCCACTGAGCGAAGTCTTTAGTCCCCAAAATTTCTCTCAAGGTAGGGTCTTAACTCTTTATCGCTGGGATTAAAAGCATGCGCCACCACCCACGCCCGGCTTTAGAATGTTTTATGTGGGTGACTGCTTCTAAACCAGCCACCCCCTCACCTGTTTGTTTTTTTTTCTGAGGTTGGATTTCACTATGTAGTCTTAGGTTGGTCTCAATCTCAACGTTGATTCGCCAGCCTTAGTCTGGGGTGCTGGCATTAGAGGTTGTGTGCCACCACAACCAGCTTTATTCACTTTTTTTTTTTTGCCAGTTTAAGTAGAGACTCCAGCCACCTGTGTATCCTCAGGCGATGCACGGGTATGCCCAGGCCCGGTCCTTCGGCTTCTGCCAACCAACTCGAGGCATGCGCCCCTTGTGCATCTGGGTTACGTGGGTCCTGGGCAGTCTGCTAAACCACCCTGTAGTGGGTTTATTTAGTTGGCTTTTTGAGGTAGGGTCTCACTAGCTCAGGCTGACCTGAATTCACTATGGTCTCAATGAGTCTCCCTAGTGCTAGCTTTTTCTTGGGTGGGGGTTCAGTCCTCAGGCTGCCCTGCATGTTAGTGTAGTTTAGGTTGGCCATGAATTTGTTAGTAGCTCCCCAAGTGTTGGGATTACAGCCGTGTCCCCCGCCATTTCGGCTTTAGTTCCCCCTGGGTGGTCTCTAGTCCACTGTGGCCCTCGAGCTCATGGCTATCATCCTGCCTCAGTCTCCTGGGCGATGGAATTGAAAGCATGTACGGGCCTCTTACCCACGCCTGGTTGGGTGTGCCAGGCAGGCATCCTGCCAACGTAGCCCAGTGCTCGTTTGATTCACAGGCTTGACCCACCCGAATCTCTTCACCAGAGGAACTCCTGTCCCAGACTTTTTTTTTTTTTTTAAGCTCTCGCTGACCTGGAAATCACTATGTAGTCTCAGGGTGAGCAAGAAATCTCAGGATGGACTCAATTTATTTTAGGGTGATCCTTATCCTTCGGCCTCCAGAATGCTGGGATTACAGGCGTGCGCCGCCACGCTCCACTGGTCATAAAATAGACTAGGGTGACTGAATTTACAATCCTGCCTCCACCTCCCGGTGCTGGTATCCTGCCAGGTTTATGTGGTGGTAGGAACCGAAGGCTTTGTACATGCTAGGCAAGAATGCTACAAATTATATTGCCTATGGCCCTCCAGCTGTTTTACGAAAGCAAGGAGTTTGGTCATCGTGTGGTACAGTGAGGATCAAGCTTGTCCCCCGCCTTCCTCTATCCTAAAATCGCCACTCAGCAGCCAATGTCCAAGTACGGTTTTGCTGCCCGCAGCGCGGCCAGCCTCCTGTGCGTCATCTTGCTCAAGGCCATTCCAAATAACCTAAGGACAAGGATGGAAGCTAATCATTACAACATTAAACGGAGAGCAATTCAGGTATGCCACAGCCCAGCCTAGCCTTGCTTCCCACACTCCCGCACAGTCCTCATTTGGGCTGGAACCTGAGGGACGCTACATGTGACAGACTCATCGCCCCGCCGTGCCCCAGACCCTCCCTGGGTTTTAGACCACCCTCTACCTTAACATTCTCAACCTCTGCGTGTGGGGTGAGAGAGCGCACTGGCGCACGAGGGGCCTGTTGCCAGGATGCATGCGCCGCTGTGCGCATCTATCTTTACATAATGCTTTGTAAGCAAGCACCTCCCTTAACTGCTGAGCCGTCTTCTCTGCGTATATGTATATATATACATTTAATTTGAGAGAGAGAGAGACTGGGAGAGGATGAAGGAGAGAGAATGGGTGCACTGGACCCTTCAGCCTCTGCAAACGAGCTCTGGATGCATGCGCCACCTTGTACATCTGGTCCTGGGGAATCAGATCCTTTTTTTGTTTTTTGAGGTAGGGTCTCACTCTAGCCCAGGCTGACCTGGAATTCACTATGGAGTCTCAGGGTGGCCATGAACTCACAGCAGAGTTCTACCTATGCTGGGATTAAGGGCGTGTGCCATCACGCCCGGCTCAACTTCTTTCTTTTAAAGGTGGTAGAGGGTGGTATAACAGAGAAATGTCACCAAGTTGATAAATGACAGAATTTGAATTCAGGCAATCCCAACTGAGACAGTGGCCCCGTGGGAAAGAAGAGGAGCTGGGGCAGCGTGTAGTGGCGTGCCTGAATTCCAGCTTTCAGGAGGCTGAGGCAGGAGGACCATCTGTTTTGAGACTGCCCACCAAAACATGGGGAAGTTGGCTCAGCTTATTCAGTCTCAGGCAGCACGCTGGGCAAGTATCAGCCTATCCTGCCAGATTGCATGAATAAATGTTTACAAACTTTAAAAACACTGATGCACCTCAATTTAAAAAGTGTTTGGGCTGGAGAGATGGCTCAGTGGTTAAAGCGCTTGCTTGCAAAGTCACATTCGATTTCCCAGTCCCCAAGTAAGCCAGATGCACAAGGTGGCACATGTGTCTAGAGGTTTTTTTGCAGTGGCCTGGTGCACTTTGCATCTGGCTTACATGGGTGGCTTAGGAATTGAACCCAGGCAGGGAGTCTTTGTAAGCAAGTGCCTTTTGCTGCTGAGCTGTTTTTCCAGCCCTGTCTGTTATGTATCTCAATTATTTGATCATTTTATTCCAGACCTGGAGCCCGACCCTCTCCCCCTACCAGATGCTCAGGTCCCACCTCTCACCAGAGGACTCGGAGTTTGCAGCCAGGGTGCCTCAACCTCCTGCATAGCAACCGCACGCCTGCATCCTCCAGGGCGTTGTTGGTGAGGTAGAGCTCAGTCAGGCTCTGGTTGGTCCCCAGGATGGAAGAAAGGTCCTCACAGGCTTTGGCTGTGAGGCCACAACTGTCCAACCTGTGCAAGACAAGCTACATGTAGCACTTGTTTTTAGCCCAGTGTAGGAGGAAACAGACAAGCTTGGCATGGTGGCTCATGCCTTTGATTCCAGCACTTGGGGGGCAGAGCGAATTCAAGGCTACCCTAAGACTACATAGTGAATTCCAGGACAGCCTGAGCTACAGTGAAACCCTACCTCGAAAAAAAAAAAAAAAAAAAAGGCTGCGATTTATCACAGTGTGCATAATACCTAGTGTGCATGGAGCCCTAGGTTCAATCCCTGGTGCAATGGTGTGAAGGAGGCTAGGAAGAAATGTGTCTGCCCAACCAAATGTCAAGGAAAAATGTTTAAAGGTACCTGGATGGAACACTGAAGATATTGGCGTTTACCCTTTCCCAGTAGGGAGAATTGCAAGTACACCTTGCCCACTGCTTCTCCAGCTTTATTTATTTTAAAGGCTTTTATTTATTTGTTTATTTGTAGGCAGAGAGCAATAGAAGAGAGACAAGCAGAAAGAATGGGCATGGCAGGGCCTCCAGCCACTGCAAATAAACTCCAGATACATGCGCCACTTTGTGCATCTGGCTTTCTGTGGGTACTGGGGGAATCGAACCTGGGTCCTTTGGCTTTCTTTGCAGGCAAGTGCATTAAAAGCTAAGCTATTTCTCCAGCCCTATTTATTTATTTGGTTTTTAGAGGTAAGGTTTCACTCTAGCCCAGGCTGACCTGGAATTCACTACATAGTCTCAGGGTGGCCTGGAACTCACTCTGCTCCCAAGTGCTGGAGTGGAGTGCTGAGATACAAGGCGTGCACCACCACACGCGGCCTTGAAAGCTCATTTTTATTTGTAAAATTGCCATAAACTTCTGATGCGTGCTAATGGTCACCTGCCAAACCTGGACCAGGTCGTCTATGTAGGCAGCAGAGTGTGATCGTCAGCAGAGCAGGCCAGATAGGCCCTGGGGTGGCTTGCTGTTGGCACTGAAAACTTGTTGCTTCAGTTCATCTACAGTGATCTTGCCCTCCATGTCCCAGATCTTGATGCTGGGACCCGTGGTAGCACAATTTAGCACGTGGTGGCTTATTTTTCTTACATTAAAAAAAATATTTTATTTATTCTTATTTATTTGAGAGTGACAGACAAAGAGAGAAAGAGGGGGAGGGAGAGAGAGAGAATGGGTGCGCCAGGGCCTCCAGCCACTGCAAACGAACTCCAGACGCATGCGCCTGCCCCCTTGTGCATCTGGCAAAGGTGGGTCCTGGAGAATCGAGCCTTGAACTGGGGTCCTTAGGCTTCACAGGCAAGCACTTAACCGCTAAGCCATCTCTCCAGCCCTACTAAGCCATCTCTACAGCCCTCATACTTTTATTTATTTGTAAGCAGAAAGGGATAGAGACAAAACAAAATGGCCATGCCAGGAAATCCAGTGCTGCAAATGAACTTCAGATGCATGTTCCACTTTGTGCATCTGGCTTTATGTGGGTAGTGGGGAAACAAACTTTGCAGGCAAGTGCCTTAACCACTGAGTCATCTCCCCAACCCTCTTTCAATTTTTATGCATGAGGGAGAAACGGCGCTTACCTCATGCCCCCTCACCAAAGCCAGGCACTTACCACAGCTTTTGGAGCCTGCAGGTGGGGTGACGCAGCCCCTCCCCTAACAGCCACAAGCCCTTGTCTCCCAGGTCATTGAAGCTCAGGTCCAGGTCCCGGATGCACGGGTGAACTTGGAGCACACGGGCCAGCCCCTCACAGGCAGCCGAGCCCAGTCGGCAAATGCCCAATCTAGAGGAGATAATGGTCAAGGTGGATCTGTGTTTCTGTCATACCTTTTGGACACGTCATTTAGCAAAGGTTTCTGGGTGCAGGGGGTGTGAATGCTCATCCTTGAAAAAAAGGGAGAAGTCTCAGGCAGGAAGAGGAGAGAAGGAGTGTCAGAAGCAATAGGCAGGAAGAAAGCTATGCAGGAAGAAAAAATCATTTTATTTATTTAGCTTGGTTTGGTTTTTCGAGGTAGGGTCTCTCTTTAGCCCAGGCTGACCTGGAATTTAATATGCAGTGTCGGGCTGGCCTCAAACTCACGGCAATCCTCCTACCTTTGCCTCCCAAGTGTTGAGACTAAAGATGTGGGTTACCACACCCGGCTCAATTTTTTTTTTTTTTTTTCCGGGGTAGGGTATCACTCTAGCTCAGGCTTACCTGGAATTCACTATGGAGTCTTAGGGTGGCCTCGAACTCATGGCAATCCTCCTACCTCTAACTCTCAGTGCTGGGATTAAAGGCTTGCACCACCATGCCCAGCAACCCGGATCAATTTAATTTTTTTTTTTTCTTTTTCGAGGTAAGGTCTCACTCTAGCCCAGGCTGACATGGAATTCCCTATGGAGTCTCAGGGTGGCCTCGAACTCACAGCGATCCTCCTACCTCTGCCTCCCAGTGCTGGGATTAAAGGCGTGCGGCACCACGCCCGGCAACCCGGATCAATTTAATTTTTTTATTTTTCTGTTTATTTGCAAGCAGAGAGAATATGGACATGGTAGGGTCCCCAGCCATTGCAAACACATTCCAGATGAATGCCTCCCTTTGTTCATCTTGCTTTACATGGGTACTGGGGAGTCGAATCCAGGCAGACAGGCTTTACAAAGAAAGAACCCTTAATCACTGAGTCATCTCTCTAGCCAAGTTTTTATTTTTACTTTAGTTCATTTATTTATTTTTTAGCTTTCCAAGGTGGGGTCTTACTGTAGCTCAGGCTGACCTGGAATTCACTATGTAGTCTCAGGATGGCCTCGAACTCACAGCAATCCTGCTGCCTCTGCCTTGGCGTATGCCACCACGCCTGGCTTAATTTTTTTATTTTTTAAAGTGTGTGGTGAAGGGGAATGCATACATGCCACTTTGTACATGGCTTTATGTGGGTCATAGGAAATTGAACATAGGCCAACAGGCATTGTAATCAAGTTTCTTTAACCTCTGTCTGCCTAGCCCAGTTTTTGTTTGTTTTTTTTGTGAGAGAGCATCTCACTCTAGCCAAGGCTAGTTAGGAACTCACAATGATCTTCCTACCTCAGCCTTCCCAGTGCTGGGATTTGTTTGTTTTGCTTTGTTTTGTTGAGGTAGGGTCTCACTCTAGCCCAGGGTGACCTGGAACTCATTCTGTAGTTTCAGACTGGCCTACAAGCTACAGTGATCCTCATACCTCTTCTTCCCAAATGCTGAGGTTAAAGGCATGTGCCACTATGCCCTGCCCCAGTTTAGAATTAAAAAAAAAAAATTAGGGCTGGAGAGATGCTTAATGGTTAATGCTCTTGCCTGCAAAGCCTAAGTACTCAGATTTGACTCTCCAGGTCCCATATACACCAGATGCACAAGGTGATGCATGCATCTGAAGTTGCAGTGGCCAGAGGCTGTTGTGTGCCTATGCTCCCCCATCTCAAAATACATTTTATTTATTTACTTATTTATTTTGGTTTTCCAAGGTAGGGTCTCACTCTAGCTCAGGGTGACCTGGAATTCACCATGTAGGCTCAGGGTGGCCTCAACCTCTTGGTGATCCTCCTACCTCTGCCTCCTGAATGCTGGGATTAAAGGTGTGTGCCACCACACCTAGCTCAAAATAAATTTTAAAAAAATATTGTTTTTTTAAAAAAATTTTTTTCAGAGAGAGAAAGAGAACAAATAAAGAGAGAATGAGCCTGCCAGGGTTGCTAGCCACTGCAAACAAACTCCTGACACATACACCACCTTGTGCATCAGGTTACATGGTTACTAGGGAATTGAACCTGGGTCCTTAGGTTTCACAGGCAAGTGCTTTAACTGTTAAGCCATTTCTCTAGTAGCCCCCCTTTTTAAATATATTATTTATTTAAAAGAGAAAGAAGCCAGGTCTGGCTGGCCAGCCATGGAGCTTGCCAGGTCCATTGCTGGTTAAGACCATTGTTGATAAACTGGGAGTGGTGGAGCACACATTTAATCCCAACACTTGGGAGGCAGAGGTAGGAGTATTGCCATGATTTTGAGGGTACCCTCAGACTAAACAGTAAATTTCAGACCAGTCTGGGCTACAGACCCTACCTTGAAAAACAAAACAAAAAAAAAAAAAAAAGAGAGAGAGAGAGAGAGAGAGAGAGAGAGAGAGAGAGAAAGATAGAGGCAGATAGAGAGAATAAAATTTTTTAAAAAATTATTCTAGGGGCTGGAGAGATGGCTTAGCGGTTAAGCGCTTGCCTGTGAAGCCTAAGGACCCCGGTTCGAGGCTCGCTTCCCCAGGTCCCACGTTAGCCAGATGCACAAGGGGCGCACGCGTCTGGAGTTCGTTTGCAGAGGCTGGAAGCCCTGGCGTGCCCATTCTCTCTCTCTCCCTCTATCTGTCTTTCTCTCTGTGTCTGTCGCTCTCAAATAAATAAATAAATAAACATTAAAAAAAAATTACTCTAGGGCTGGAGAGATGTCTTAGCGGTTAAGGTACTTGCCTGCAAAACCTAAAGAGCTATGTGCAACTCCCCAGATCCCACGTAAGCCAGACACACTAAGTGATGCAAGCATGCAAGGTTGCACGTGTGCGCAAGATAGCACCCACTTCTAGAGTTCAGTCACAGTAGCTGATGACTCTATTTTCTCTTTTTCACTCTCATTCTTGCTGTATCTCAGAAAAAAAGAAAGCCCTGACGTGGCGCATGCCTTTAATCCCTGTACTCAGGAGACAGAGGTAGGAGGATCATAGAGAGTTCGAGGCCACCTTGACGCTACAAAGTGAGTTCCAAGTCAGCCTGGGCTAGAGTGAGACTACCTCAAAAAAAAAAAAAAAAAAAAAAAAGTAAAGAAAAAAGAAAGAGGGGCTGGAAGGATGGCTTAGTGGTTAAGGCGTTTGCCTGCAAAGCCAAAGGACCGAGGTTCAATTCCCCGGAACCCATGTAAACCAGATGCACAAAGTGGCACATGAGTCTGGAGTTCCTCTCCAGTTGCTGGAGGCCCTGGCATGCCCATTCTTGCTCCCTCTTTCTCTCTGTGTGAAATAAATAAGTAAAAAAAAAAAAAAAAAAATTCCCATGCGTGGTGGCGCACACCTTTAATCCCAGCACTTGGGAGGCGCAGGTAGGGGGATCGCAATGAGTTCAAGGCCACCTGGACACTACATAGTGAATTCCAGGTCAGCCTGGACCAGAGTGAGACCCTACCTCGAAAAACCAAAATAAATAAATAAATAAAAATAAAATTGAAAAAAAAAAAAAGAAAGAGGGCTGGAGAGATGGCTTAGCGGTTAAGCGCTTGCCTGTGAAGCCTAAGGACCCTGGTTCGAGGCTCGGTTCCCCAGGTCCCATGTTAGCCAGATGCACAAGGGGGCACACGCATCTGGAGTTCCTTTGCAGAGGCTGGAAGCCCTGGCGTGCCCATTCTCTCTCTCTCCCTCTCTCTGTCTTTCTCTCTGTGTCTGTCACTAAATAAATAAATAAATAAATAAATAAAAAAGAAAGAAAGAAAGCCAGTCTGTTGAGTTTACTTCAACAAGATTATTTCTAGCCGGTGGTGGTGCATACCTTTAATCCCAGCACTTGGGAGGCAGAGGTGGGAGGATCGCCATGAGTTCAAGGCCACCCTGAGACTACATAGTTAATTCCAGGTCAGCCTGGACCAGAGCGAGACACTACCTCAAAAATAAAATAAAATAAAATAAAATAAACTTTTTTTTCTCTATGAGCCCAGGGTTGTGGTGCACACCTTTCATCGCAGCACTCGGTCGGCACAGGTAGGAGGATTACTGTGAACTCCATGCCAGTTTACGACAACATAGTGAATTCTGGGTCAGGTCAGCCTGGGCTAGAGCAAAATGCTATGAGACAGAGAGAGAAGGTAAGTATGGGTGCAAACTCCAGACACATGCACTACATTATGTATCTGGCTTTATGTGGGAACTGAGGAATCAAACCCAGGCCTGTAGGCCTTGCAAGCAAGTCCTTTTAGCTCCTGAGCCATCTCTCTAGCCTGCATGTATCATTTACTTATTTGTGGGGCAGGGGGAGCGGGAGAGAATAGGTGCACCAAAGGCCTCTAGCAACTGCTTACGAACTCCAGGTGCATGTGTTATCCTTGTGCATCTGGTTTATGTGGGTACTGGGGAATTAAATCTGGGTACTTAGGCTTCATGGGCAAGTGTCTAAACTGCTAAGCCATCTCTCCAGCTCCTTCACACATTTTTTGTTTGTTTTTTGAGGTAGGGTCTCACTCTGGCCTAGGATGACCTGAAATTCACTATGTAATCTCTCAGGCTGGCCTCAAACTCACAACCATCTTCTTCTCTCTGCCTCCTGAGTGCTGGGATTAAAAGTGTAGGCCACTTTTTTTTTTGAGGGGGGGAGGGTTCCAGGGAAGGTTTTGCTTTAGCCCAGGCTGGCCTGGAACTTACTATGTAGTCTCAGAGTAGCCTCGAGCTCACAGCGATCCTCCTACCTCTGTCTCCCAAATGCTGGGATTAAAGGCGTGCGCCACCATGCCCAGCTTCTCCACATATTTTAAATAGAAGCAGAGCCTGTGTTGTCTGCCAGGATTTTGAGTTCCTGAGGCTGCTGTAACAAGTATCACTGACTGAATGGCTACTACATTTCCCTTTTTTTTTTTTTTTTTAGACGTGGTCTCCTTGTCACCCAGGCTTACCTGGAACTCATAGCCTCAAATTCATGAAGATCCTCCCATCTCAGCTTCCTGAGTACTGGGATTACAAGTGTGGCCATTGTGCTCTGTCTCAAATGATTTTTTTTTTTTCTCCCTCCCTCTATTGCAGACTGACCTAGAATTCACTATGTAGTCTCAGGTTGGCCTAGAACTCATGGCAATCCTCCTGCCTCTCCCTCCTGAGGGCTAGGATTAAAGACATGTGCCACCATACCTGGCCATGACACTTTTTAAAAAGAGTGGAAAAGAGGAAGTGGTGGGGGAGAGAATGGGCACGCCAGGTCCTCTAGTCATTGCAAACGAACTCCAGATGCATGTGCTACCTTGTGCATCTGGCTTTACATGGATAATGGGGAGTTGAACCTGGGTCCTTAGGCTTTGCAGGCAAGTGCCCTAACTGTTGAGCCATCTCTCCAACCCTCAAATGACTTATGTTGATAAGTGACATTGAGCAGAAGAGTGAGGCCAGAGAAGCAGGATAATTCTGGGAAATAAGGACAATTTGTGCAAAGACCCTGTGGCAGAAAACCCTGCGATAGCCAGAGTTTGTGAAGAGCCCAAACAGCCTGGCAGCCTTGGGCTCAGAGGAGAGAGGGGGCAAGAATATGGACTGGCACTCCTGCTCACCGGAGGCTCTGGAGTTTGCACTCAGGGTGACTGAGTCCCTCACACAGCAACAGCACCCCAGGGTCCCCGAGGTCATTCAGGCCCAGATCCAGCTCCGTCAGGCTCTGGTTCACACGGAGGGTGGAGGCCAGGTCTTCACAGGAAGCAGGGCCAAGGTGGCAGATCTTCAGCCTGCACAAAATCCAATTCTGAGCGTGCTGGAGGGGTTTCTGGGTAGTGGTAAATGAACCCCATGTCCCCTAGCTTCAAAGTCAAGCATTTTCAGCCAACCGTAATAGGGCACACATGTAATCCAGCACTGGGAGGCAGAGGCAAGAGGATGCTAAGTTTGAGGCCAGCCTGAGAAACATAATAAAATTCTCTTTCAAAAAGCTAGGGTCTAAGCTGGGCATGGTGGCGCACGCCTTTAATCACAGCACTCGGGAGGCAGAGGTAGGAAGATTGTGGCTGTGTGTTCGAGGCTACACAGTGAATTCCAGGTCAGCCTGAGCTAGAGTGAGATTCTACCTCAGAAAACCAACCAACCAAACAAACAAACAAGAAAGCCAGGGTAAGGACTGCAGAAATGACTCAGTGGTTAAGGTTCTTGCCTGCAAAGCCTAACAACCAAGGTTTGGTTCCCCAGTACCCAAGTAAATCCAGGTGAATGCAATGGCACATGCATCCAGAGTTCATTTGTAGCACGGGAGGACCTGACATTCCCATTCTTCCTCCTCTCTATCTCTCTCTCTCTTTGCAAATAAATAAATAATTTAAAAAAAAAATTTTGTTTATTTTTATTTATTTATTTGACAGTGACAGAGAGAGAGAGAGAGAGAGAATGGGTGGGACAGGGCTTCCAGCCACTGCAAACGAACTCCAGACGTGTGCGCCCCCTTGTGCATCTGGCTAACGTGGGTCCTGGGGAACCGAGCCTCGAACCAGGGTCCTTAGGCTTCATAGGCAAGCACTTAACCGCTAAGCCATCTCTCCAGCCCTAAATAAATAATTTTTTAATGCAGGGGCTGGATGTATAAATCAATAGTAAGATGCTTGCATCATATCATACTTGCAAGATCCAATCCCTAGCATTGCAATAAAAGGGAAAGAAGGGCTGCAGAGATGGTTTCACAGTTAATTTGCTTGCTTGCAAAGCCTAAGGGGTCAGGGCCCATTCTTCAGTACCTATATATGCCAGATGCACAAAGTTGTGCATGTGTTTGTAGTTTGTTTGCAGTGGCTAGAGGCCCTGGCATGCCCATTCTCTCTGCCTCTTTCTCTCAAATAAATAAGTACTTTTCTTAAAATTTGTTTTTGTTTTTATTTTTATGTATTTATTTGAGAGCAACAGACAGAGAAAGAGGCAGATAGAAAGAGAGAGGGAGAATGGGCGCACCAGGGCCTCCAGCCACTGGAAACGAACTCCAGACACGTGCGCCCCCTTGTGCATCCGGCTAAAGTGGGTCCTGGGGAATCAAGCCTCAAACCGGGGTCCTTAGGCTTCACAGGCAAGAGCTTAACCACTAAGCCATCTCTCCATCCCAAATAAATACTTAAAAAAAAGAAAAGAGAAGAGGGCTGGAGAGATGGCTAAGGGTTCAAGTGCTTGTCTGCAGTGTATGAGGACTCATATTCAACTCTCCAGGTCCCATGTAAGGCAGACGCACAGCGGCACGCATGCATAAGGTCACACATGAGCACATGGGGGCGGACACGCCTGGAGCTCGATTACAGTGGCTGGAGGCCCTGGCACGCCCATTCTCTCACATTCACTCTTGCATTAAAAAAAAAAAGGGGGGGCTGGAGAGATGGCTTAGCGGTTAAGCGCTTGCCTGTGAAGCCTAAGGACCCCGGTTCGAGGCTCGCTTCCCCAGGTCCCACGTTAGCCAGATGCACAAGGGGGCGCACGCGTCTGGAGTTCGTTTGCAGAGGCTGGAAGCCCTGGCGCGCCCATTCTCTCTCTCTCCCTCTATCTGTCTTTCTCTCTGTGTCTATCACTCTCAAATAAATAAATTAAATAAAAAATTAAAAAAAAAAAAAGGCAGTTTGTTGTGCTTGCCTCAAAAAAAAAAAAAAAAATGCTCAAGATGGCAAGTTTTTCTTTCCGCCCCCAGGAGGTAGGGTTTCAGTTTAGCCCAGGTTGACCTGGAATTCACTATGTAGTCTGAGGCTGGCCTTGAACTCACAGCAATCCTCTTCCCTCAGCCTCTTGAGCGCTGGAATTAAAAAAGCACGGACCATCATGCTGGGCAGAGAGAGCAGGCGCCAGTCAGGGGCTTTTTATGTCGTGCAGCCTAGCCTCGAACTTGCCTCTGTGGGATCACATGGCTGCGCAGCACACCTGGCCGTTTTCATTCAGCATGGAGAGGCTCCCGTGAGAGCAGCCCCGGGAGAACTCACCACAAGGTCCGCAGCCTGCACACGGGGTGCCTCAGTCCCTCGCACAGCAGCCGGAGGCCCCGGTCCTCCAGGGCGTTCCCCGTGAGGTCCAGCTCTTCAAGGTGCGCGTTGGCGCTGAGCACCGAGGCCAGCTCCCCGCAGGCCCCAGGCTCCAGGCCGCACCTCCGCAACCTGGGAGGAGGGGGGCGGTGCACTGGCCTCAGCTCCGACCCGTCCTGCCCGGCCACCCACGGGCCCTCAGTCTCCCTTCCAAGGGGCATTTTCCTCAAGGCAGGACATCCGTGAGGCAGCGCAAGTCTGTTAGGCCACATAAAAAGGGGTTTGCATATAACATATTTCTACTCCTCTCTATATATCTTGCTTTTTCTTTTTCTTATATTTATTTGGTTTTTCTTTTTTTAATATATTTTGTTCATTTATTTATTTATTTGAGAGTGACACACAGAGAGAGTGAAAGAGGCAGAGAGAGAGAGAGAATGGGCGCGCCAGGGCTTCCAGCCTCTGCAAAGGAACTCCAGACGCGTGCGCCCCCTTGTGCATCTGGCTAACGTGGGTCCTGGGGAACCGAGCCTCGAGCCGGGGTCCTTAGACTTCACAGGCAAATGCTTAACCACTAAGCCATCTCTCCGGCCCTTATTTGGTTTTTCGAGGTAGGGTCTCACTCTAGCCCGGGCTGACCTGCAATTCACTATGGAGTCTCAGGCTGGCCTCGAACTCATGGTGATCCTCCTACCTCTGCCTTCTGGGTGATGGGACTAAAGGCGTGCGCCACCACGCCCAGGCTCTTTTTTATTTTTTTTGTTTTTTGAGGTAGGGTCTCACTCTAGTCCAGACTGACCTGGAATTCACCCTGTGGCTCCAGGTTTGTCTTGAACTCACAAGAACCTCAAGCACCCAAGTGCTGGGGTTAAAGGTATGTGGCCACCACATCTGATTGTGTGTGTGTGTGCATGTGTGTACGTATAACTAACTCTTTTGTTGTTTTCATCCTTCAAGATGATGATGATGATGTTCTTTCTGTGTGTGAACGCAGGCAAGTGCAACTGCATGTGGAGGACAATGCCAGGTGTCAGACCTTTGCTTCCCACCTTGTCTGAAACAAGGTCTCTTATTCACTAGTCTGCTCATTGCGTTAGCCTGCCCTCAAGCCCCGGGGGATTCTCCTGTCTCCCCCTCCAATCTTGCTATAGAACTGCTTAGATGACAGACACGTGGTTCTGGATCTTTGAACTCGGGTCCTCATACTAGTGTGACAAATGCTTTATCCACTAAGAAATCTCCCTATCTCTTTCCTTCTTCCCCCCCCTCCCTCCTTGTTTTTCTTTCTTTCATGGCAAGGTCTCATTCTGGCCCAGGCTGACTCGGAACTCACAGCAGTCCTGCTGGGATTGCAGGCCTGAGCCCCATGCCTGACGGACAATACAGCTTAAAAGAAAAGGACTTACTCCCAGTGGAGACACTCACTGGATCATCTGCAGCTGGCACCTGGGGTGCCGGAGCCCTTCACAGAGCAGCGCCACGTCGGGAAGCCCAAAGGCATTGCCACTGAGGTCCATCCTTATTAAATTCCTGTTGGCGATAAGAGCCATGGCAAGGTCCTGGCAGGCAGATCCTGAAACCTGGCACCTCTTCAGCCTGGTGTAAAAGAGGAGAAAACCTGCTCGTTTCCTTGATGGTGATTTTGGGAATTCTCTTAAAATTTCTTTCTCTCTCTCTCTCTCTCTCTCTCTCTCTCTTTTAAATTATTTATTTATTTATTTGAGAGCGACAGACACAGAGAGAAAGACAGATAGAGGGAGAGAGAGAGAATGGGCGCGCCAGGGCTTCCAGCCTCCGCAATCGAACTCCAGACGCGTGCGCCCCCTTGTGCATCTGGCTAACGTGGGACCTGGGGAACCGAGCCTCGAACCAGGGTCCTTAGGCTTCACAGGCAAGCGCTTAACCGCTAAGCCATCTCTCCAGCCCGAGCTCAATTTATTTTTGAGAGAGAAAGAGAGAGAGGCAGGCAGACAAATAACGGGTGTACCAGGGCTTCCAGCTCCTGCAAACGAACTCCAGACATCTTGTGTCTGATACACCTTGTGTTCTGTCTTACGTGGGTCCTAGAGAATTGAACCTAGGTCCTTTAGCTTTACAGGCAAGTGCCTTAACCACTAAGCCATCCCTCCAGCCTGTTTTCCCTTTTTCTTTTCCTTCCTACTTTTTTTTTTTTTAATATTTTTATTTATTTGCAAGCAGAGAGGGACAGAGATAGGGAGAGAGAGGGAATAGGTGCTCCTGGGCCTCTTGCTCAATAATAATAAAACTAGATGTTGACTAACGTGGGTCCTGGGTGTGCACCACCTTGCTCATCTGGCTTCACATGGGTGCAGGGGAAAGAACCAGTTCCATCAGGCTTTGCAAGCAAGTGCCTACACCACTGAGCCGTCTCTCTAGCCCCCTTTCTCTGTTATTTTTATCTTATCTTACCTCACTTAATTAATTAATTAATTTGGGATTTTGAGGTAGGGTCTTGCTTTAGTTTTGGCTGACCTGGAATTCACTACGTAGTCTCAGGGTGGCCTTGAACTCAGGCAATCCTCCTACTTCTGCCTCCCAAGAGCTGGGATTAAAGCTGGTGTCTGCCACCATGCCCAGCTGTATTTATTTATTTTTTTTTATGAGAGAGAAGGAGAATTGGCATGCCAGGCTTCCAGACACTGATAGCCAACTCCAGACACATGCACCACCTGTGTGCGTGTGCAAGCTTGCGTCA
This sequence comes from Jaculus jaculus, assembly GCF_020740685.1. NCBI lineage: Eukaryota > Metazoa > Chordata > Mammalia > Rodentia > Dipodidae > Jaculus > Jaculus jaculus. The sequence goes on along the minus strand of NC_059115.1, from coordinate 16,531,435 downwards.
TCTTGTGCTTCTGGCTTATGTGGGAGCCGGAGAGGTGAACATGGGTCTCTAGGCTTCACAGGCAAGAGCCTTAACCAGTAAGCCAGCTCTCCAGCTCTATGTCATTTATTTATTTGCCAAGAGTATGAATGCACCAGGGCTTCTTGCTGCAACAGACGAACTCTAGATGCACAGTGAGTGGCTGGGGCAGTGGCTCAGAGGTGGAGCTCCTGTCTAGAATCCACAGTGAGGGCTGGGGGCGTGGCTCAGAGGTGGAGCTCCTGTCTAGAATCCACAGTGAGGGCTGGGGGCTGGCTCAGAGGTAGAGTTCCTGTCTACAATCCACAGTGAGGGCTGGGGGCGTGGCTCAGCAGTAGAGCTCCTGTCTAGAATCCACAGTGAGGGCTGGGGCGTGGCTCAGAGGCAGAGCTCCTGTCTAGAATCCACAGTGAGGGCTGGGGCGTGGCTCAGAGGCAGAGCTCCTGTCTAGAATCCACAGTGAGGGCTGGGGGCGTGGCTCAGAGGCAGAGCTCCTGTCTAGAATCCACAGTGAGGGCTGGGGGCGTGGGTCAGAGGTGGAGCTCCTGTCTAGAATCCACAGTGAGGGCTGGGGTCGTGGGTCAGAGGTGGAGCTCCTGCCTAGAATCCACAGTGAGGGCTGGGGTCGTGGGTCAGAGGTGGAGCTCCTGCCTAGAATCCACAGTGAGGGCTGGGGGCGTGGGTCAGAGGTAGAGATCCTGTCTAGAATCCACAGTGAGGGCTGGGGTCGTGGGTCAGAGGTGGAGCTCCTGTCTAGAATCCACAGTGAGGGCTGGGGGCGTGGGTCAGAGGTAGAGATCCTGTCTAGAATCCACAGTGAGGGTGGGGGCGTGGCTCAGAGGTAGAGCTCCTGTCTAGATCCACAGTGAGGGCTGGGGGCGTGGGTCAGAGGTACAGCTCTGTCTAGCATCCACAGTGAGGGCTGGGGGCGTGGGTCAGAGGTAGAGATCCTGTCTAGAATCCACAGTGAGGGCTGGGGTATGGCTCAGAGGTGGAGCTCCTGCCTAGAATCCACAGTGAGGGCTGGGGGCTGGCTCAGAGGTAGAGTTCCTGTCTAGAATCCACAGTGAGGGCTGGGGGCGTGGGTCAGAGGTACAGTTCCTGTCTAGAATCCACAGTGAGGGTGGGGGCGTGGCTCAGAGGTAGAGCTCCTGTCTAGAGTCCACAGTGAGGGCTGGGGGCTGGCTCAGAGGTAGAGCTCCTGCCTATAATCCACAGTGAGGGCTGGGGGCTGACTCAGAGGTACAGTTCCTGTCTAGAACCCACAGTGAGGGCTGGGGGCTGGCTCAGAGGTAGAGCTCCTGCCTAGAATCCACAGTGAGGGGCTGGGGGCGGAGACCTGGTTTACCCACCTGGGGCGGAGGTCCTGGGGGAGATGGGAGCCTGGGATGAGGATGACTGGTCAGCCTTGTGAGTACTGGGGTAGAAGTCAGTGTGAAAGCCAAGGGGAGTAGCTTGGGAAAAGCAACCCACTGTTGATCTCTTGATGGTGGAGTTGCTTCCTTGGCAAGGGAGAAGGTCAGTTGGACTGCGGAAGCGCTCAGTCTGTGAGCTTTTGCGCACAGGTCCATGGCATTCCCACCACGGTGCGCGGTCCCAGGCACGGGACAGCGGGGACTCACCTCAGGTTCTGGAGCTTGCAGCTGGGGTGCCTGAGGCCTTGGCAGAGCCGGCCTACACCCCGACTGCCCAGAGCGTTGCGGTCCAAGGCCAGCTCGATCAGGTTCGGGTTGGTGCACACAGCAGCTGCCAGGTGCTCGCAGTAGGCATCGGGCAGTGCGCTCCGCTCTGGTCTGTGGGAAGGTCACAGGTCAACAATCTAGTTTTATTATTATTAAAAACTGACGGGCAGGGCGTGGTGGCGCACGCCTTTCATTCCAGCACTCGGGAGGCAGAGGTAGGACGATCGCTGTGAGTTCAAGGTCACCCTTATACTGCATAGTGAATTCCAGGCTAGCCTGAGCTGGAGTGACACCCTACCTCATAAAACAAACAAACAAACAAAAACCAACAAAACAAAACAAAACAAAACCTCACCTGATGGCCAGGCATGGTGGCTCAGGCCTTTAATCCCAGCACTCAGGAAGTAGAGGTAGGAGGATTGCCTGAGTTCGAGGCCACCCTCAGGTTCCATAGTGAATTTCCAGGTCAGCCTGGGCTAGAGTGAGACTCTACCTCAAAAACAACAACACTCTCTGATGAATACTTTTTTTATTTCTTTCAAGGAAGGGTTTCACTCTAGTCCAGTGCAAATGAACACCATATGCATGCACCACCTAGTGCAATGCATCGGCTTACATGGGTACTAGGGAATTGACCCTGGGTCCTTAGGTGTTGCAGGCAAGTGCTTTAACCATTAAACTATTGCTCCAGTCCAACATCTAGTTTTTTCTTTTTGTTTTGCTTTGGTTTTTCATGGTAGGGTCTCACTCTAGTCCAGGCTGACGTGGAATTCACTATGTAGTCCCAAAGTGGCCTTGAACTCATGGCATTCCTCCTATCTCTGCCTCCCAAGTGCTGGGATTAAAGATATGAACCACCACACCCTGCTAACATCTAGTTTTTTGTTTGTTTGTTTGTTTGTTTGTTATTCAAGGTAGGGTCTCGCTTTAGCCCAGGCTGACCTGGAATTCACTCTGTAGTCTCAGGGTGGCCTCAAACTCATGGTGATCCTCCCACCTCTGCCCCCCTTGTAACTGGGATTAAAGGTGTGTGCCACCATGCCCTGCTAACGTATTTTATTTATTTGAGAGACAGAAGGATGCAGATAGAGAGAATAGGTACACCAGGGCCTCCAGAGGCTCCAGACACATGAGCCACCTTGTGCATCCGGTTTACATAGGTTAAGGAGGAATGGAACCTGGGTCCTTTGGCTTTATAGGCAAGTGCCTTAATTACTAAGCAATCTCCCCCAGCCTCTACTTTTTTTGTTTTTAATTATTTTTATTTTTTGTTTCTATCCTTTTGGCACCATACAGGGCTTGGCTTTGAACTCTTTAAAAAAAATTATTTGGGCTGGGTATGGTGGTGCACGCCTTTAATCCTAGTACTCAGGAGGCAGAGGTAGGAGGATCGCCGTGAGTTCGAGGCCACCCTGAGACTGCATAGTGAATTCCAGGTCAGCCTAAGCTAATGAGAAACTCTACCTTGAAAAACAAAACAAACAAACAAACAAAATTTGGGCTGGAGGGATGGCTTAGCGGTTAAGGCATTAGCCTCAAAGCCAAAGAACCCAGGTTTGATTCCTCAGGACCCACGTTAGCCAGATGCACAAGGGGGCGCACATGTCTGGAGTTCATTTGTAGTGGCTGGAGGCCCTGCGCACCTATTCTCTGTCTTTTTCTCTCTCTCCGTCTTTCTCTGTCACATAAATAAATAAAATATTTAAAAATATTTATTTATTTTAGTTTTGCAAGATAGGGTCTTGATCTAGCCCAGGCTGACCTGGAATTCACTTTGTAGTCTCAGGGTGACAGAGATCCTCCCTCTTACCTCTGCTTCCAATGGTCAGGGATTAAAGATGTGTGCCACCACTAAATATTTATTTTATTTTATTTACTTATTTGCAAGTAGAGAGAGACAGAAAGAGAGGGAGAGACATAATGAGAGAATGGCATGCCAGGGCCTGAAGAGCCAATCTGACTCCATTTTAATAGCAAGAGGCACTTTGATATAATGATTAAGTTAAGGTTCTGTGTCTCTAAGTTTCGATGTCTGAGCTGGGGCCACAAATTGTTCCCTGGTTACTATTTCCAGGATTGAGTTTTCATAACGTTCTGGGAAGTAGTTTAGTAACTGCTGGTCGGCTTCTGTCACGACACCTGCCTCTGAAAACCCCCGACCCTGTGATTTCTCTGATTTCGCCCTATAAAAGGAGCCCGGGAAGCTGACTCGGCGCTGCTCTCTGCACCTGCTCTAGGGAGGCAGCCGCCGGACCGGCTCTATGGTGCACAATGAAAAGCCTGCTTCAATCTGACCATAATTTGTGGTCAGTGGTCTTTATTCTTGTGAATTCTGGGTTAACAGGCCTCTAGGCACTGCAAATGAACTCCAGATGCATGTGTCACCTTGTGTATGGGGCTTTATGTGGATACTGGGGAATTGAACCAGGGTCGTGAGGCTTTGCAGACAAGTGCCTTAACCTCTAAGTCATCTCTCCAGCCCTGTTTTTATATATTTTTTAGTTGTTTGAGGTGGTGTCTCTAGCCCAGGCTGACCTGGAATTCACCGTGTAGCATGTCTAGCTTCTGTCCACTAGATGTCAGTATTGTTGTGAAAACCAAAAAGAAAAAGTAGATAATTGTCATGTCTATTTTGAATGACTGGGTGAATGGGGCAGCAAAAGCACCCTAGATGCTGGTTGTGATGGCTCACACCTGTAACGTTAGTACTGAGGAAGCCCACGTAAGAGTTGCTGCAAGTTCCAGACCAGCCTGAACGACAGGGTGAGACCCTTCCAAAAAAAAAAGAAAAAGAAAAAGAAGAAGCTAAGCGGGTGTGGTGTGGTGGCGCACGCCTTTAAACCCAGCGCTTGGGAGGCAGAGGTAAGAGGATTGCTGTGAGTTTGAGGCCACCCTGAGACTACATAGTGAATTCCAGGTCAGCCTGGGCTTGAGTGAGACCCTACCTTGAAAAAAAAAAAAAAAAAAAAGCAAGAGATAAAACCAACCAAACAAGGGCTAGAGAGATGTCTCAGTGGCTAGGGCACTTGTTTATAGAGTCTGACAGACAGCCTGTGTTTGAGTCCCCAATACCCACATAAACCCAGTACCCATGTAAAGCCATACAAAGGGATGCATGTGTTTGGAATTTGTTTGCAGCAACAAGAGACTTTGGCTTTCTCCTACTCTTTCTTTTTCGCAAATAAAAACAATTAAAATAACAAAACAAAAACAAACAAACAAACAACGCAAGGGCTGGAGAGATGGCTCAGCAGCCGGGGGCACTTGCTTGCAAAGTCTGGCAGCCTGGGTTTAGTTTGCCAGTACCTACACAGAAACGGAAACTCAGGCACCTAGAGTTTGTTTGCAGTGGCATGAGGCCCTGGCCTGTTCATTCTGCCGCTTTCAAATACATACACACACACACACACACACATATATATATATACACAACAAAACACCCTAGGGGCTGAAGAGATGGCTTAGAGGTTAAGGCACCTGCAAAGCCAAAAGACCCAGGTTCAATTCCCCAGTACCCACGCAATCCAGATGCACAAGGTGGTGCATGCATCTGGAGTTTGTGTGCAGTGGCTAGCGGCCCTGGCACACCTATTCTCTCTCTATTCTATCTGCCTCTTTCTCTCTCAAATAAATAAATAATTTATACATATGTACCAACCCTGAGTATGGTGGCACATGTCTGTGACCCCAATACTTGAGAGGTAGAGGCAGGAGGGTCAGGAATTTAAAGTCTTTGATTACATGGTGAGTTCAAGGCCAGCCTGGGTTACACGAGATCATGTCTCAGACAAAGAAAACAAGAATACAAAGCAAAATCACTCTACAAATTCACACCTAGTTGCAAATCACAGGTTAAAGATTTGGGGCTGGAGAGATGGCTTAGCTGTTAAGGGGCTTGCCTGTGAAGCCTAGGACCCAGGTTCAATTCCCCAGTACCCATGTAAGCCAGCTGCACAAGGTGGTGCGCAGGTCTGGAGATTGTTTGCAGTGGTTACAGGCCCTGGAGTGCCCATTCTCTCTCTCTCATGCTTGGCTGCCTCTCTGGCTCTTTCTCTCTCATAAGTAAATAATTAAATAAAATATTGAAAAAAGTGCCAGGCACATGCCTTCAATCCCAGCACTCCGGAGGCAGAGGTAGGAGGATTGCTATGAGTTAGAGGCCACTCGGAGACGACATAGTGCCTTCTGGGTCAGCCTGAGATATATATAGACGTGGACCGAGAGAGCTGGCCCCAAGGGTACTTACGAGTCTCTGGACAGAGTCCGGGTTCCTGGAGGTCCGGTCCCGTTGTCCCGGTCGCCCTCACCCTCGCCCTCACTGTAGGCGCTACCGTACAAATGCAGTACCATGACATTCCGGCAGTGCCTCACGCAGAACGAGCAGATCATGTGCTCCATCTTGGTGGCAATGTTGCTGACCACGATGGCTTGGAAGGGGCTCAGGGCCTCTTGGATGAATTCTTCATCCTGGATCTCGTACAAGCAGCTGAACAGCTCCAGGGAGCCATGCTGCAGGGTGGAGCCCTCGCTGTGAGCCTTGCTGTGGATCCAGGCCAACAGCTCCGCTTTGATGTGAGGAGAGATCTTCCAGCCCAGATTCTTCTCCAGGTAGCGGCTCATGTCCTCGTCTAGGAGCCCGAACAGAAACCGCGCGGTGAGCGCCACGAAGCTCCTTTCAGAAAGCCCGTACTCGGCCAGCACCCTCCTCACGGTCTCGCCCCCGTGCAGGACACAGTACATGGCTGCAAAGAACTCCTGGAAACTCAGGTGGATGAAGCTGTAGAACTTCTCGCAGTTGATGTCCTTCTGGAAGATGTTTATGTTGAGGAAGGCAGAGACATCACACCCGTCCAGGCCATGTTTCTGCAGGTCCCGCTCCTCAAACAGGATTTTCTGGTTCCACACGCCGTCCGCTGCCAGAGACACCAGACCTTTGTGATTGAGTGGCGCTTTGAAGGTTGGAGTCCCTGGCTTGGGATGCATCAGACTCAGGAGATAGAACATGTACACGGCCGTGGTCGTTCTGGATGTTTGTCTTAAAAGGCCGCCACCCTCCAGCTGCTGCTTGAGGCAGGTGCAGACTACCCAGGACACCATGGGGACGAAGCACATGGTGAAGAGAAGCTCATTGTCCCTCAGGAAGCTGAACACTTGATGGGCCTGCTCTGCGTTGTGGAAGTACTGGTAGCAATACTCTTTCTTCTCTGCCTCAGAGAAGCCCAGGATCTGCACGTGCCTGGGATGTTCCAGGCAGCGATGGAGCTTCTCCAGAGCACACGGTCGCGTGGTGATGAGCAGAGACAGCTCGGGCAGCAGCTTCTTGCGAATGAGGCTGCCCAGGAGGAGCTCCGTGGATGGTCTGTCTTCCCAGCAGATGCACCAGGGTCCCTGGGCTTCGTGGAAAGAAGGCTGCAGTTCATCGAAACCGTCGATGATGAGGAGCAAGTGCTCGGGCGCCCGGATCAGCTCCTGGAGGGGCATGCTAGGCTCGGGCCAGCAGCTGGCGATGAGATCCTGGACACTGCACTGCACGTGGCTGCGGTTCAACTCTCTGCAGCTGATGTAGAAGACGTAATGGAACTTGCCATGGAAGAGCTTGCCATTGGCCCAGTCCAGCATGGCCTTGTGGGCCAGCATGGATTTCCCCATGCCCGCTGCCCCCTGCAAGACCACTGTTCGTGGTGGCTCGGGGCGCTCCTCATCTGGTTCAAAGAGGGTCTCCATCTGGATAGAACTGGGCTGGTGGCCCATGGATCTCGCGTGTCCGCGACCCATGTCCAAGAGCTTCTGTTGGGCCCACGTGGGATTTGAGTGCTCCTTCACTAACAGGAGCCGGGTGTAGCGGTGGCTCAGGTTGACACATTCCCCAAGACGTGCATTGCGGTCTTCCATCAGCTGGAATCTCCTCCGAACATAGTCCCTGTAGAGTTTCTGGGGATCTATTAGAGGAAAGGGGACTCTGTGAGACTCCTCAGCTACTTGTTTTGTCTTTCGAGGCAGGGTCTCTAGCTCAGGCTGATTCTAGTCTCAGGGTGGCCTCAAACTCACGGTGATCCTCCTTCCTCTGCCTCCCGAGTGCTGCTGGCATTAAACGTGTGTGCCACCACGCCTGTCTGCTACTTTTTTTTTGTTTTTAAACTTTTTGCTGTTGTTGTTAATGGGGTTGGGGAGGAGTTCTTTTTTTTTTTCGAGGTAGGGTCTCACTCTAGTCCAGGCTGACCTGGAATTCACTATGTAGTCTCAGGGTTGCCTCAAACTCCTCCAACCTCTGCCTCCTGAGTGCTGGGATTAAAGGCGTGCATCAGTACGCCTGGCTTCCCGCCCCCCCATCCCCCACCCCCACCCCCACCCCCCACCCCCACCCCCCACTCTATTTGTTTGAGAGAGAGAGACCAAAAGAGAGGGAGGGGGAGAGAGAGAGAGAATGGGCACACCAGGACCTCCAGCCACTGCAAAGGAACTCCTGATACATGCATCACCTTGTGTATCTGGCTTAAGTGGGTCCTGGGGAATCAAACCTGGGTCCTCTGGCTTTGAAGGCAAGTACCTTAGCTGTTATGCCATCTCCCTAGCCCTCATCAGCTACTTTTTGTTTTCCATGTGTATGTATGTGGTGGGTATACATGTGTCTGCATGTGGGTGTGTATATGTGTATGTATGTGGTGTGTATACATGTGTATGCATGTGTGTGTGTATATGTGTGTTTGCATAGGCCAGAGGTTGAGTTTGAGTGTCCTGCATTGCTCTCTTTATTTGTTTCTTGGTTTTATTTTTTATTTATTTGAAAAAATATATATATATGGAGAGAGAGAGAGAGAATGGGCACACCAGGGTCTCCAGCCACTGCAAACAAACTCCAGATGTATGCACCACCTTATGCATCTGGTTTACATGAGTCCTGGGGAACTGAACCTGAATCCTTTGGTTTTGCAGGCAAGCGCCTTAACTACTAAGCCATCTCTCCAGCCCGATTGCTCTCTTTACTGAGGAAGGGTGTCTCACTTGAGTCCAGAACTCACTGGGAGCTCCAGCCTAGCTAGGGACTCCCTCTCTGCCTCCCACTCACTGGAACTACAGGGGCCACCTTATCCTCCTGTCATTTACAACGTGCTGGGGATCCAAACTCTGCTCCTCATGCTTTGTCCCTGGGCTGCCTCCTCAGTCCCACACCAGCTACTTCATTGTTATTTGAAACAGTCTCATGAAGCCCAGGCTGTCCTCAAATTCACTGTGTAGCTAAACTGGGGATGACCTTGAATTTCTGATCTTCCTGCCTCTTTCTCTCAACTGCGGGGATCACAGAACAAACCTGCCAGGCCTTTTTTTTTTTTTGTTTCATTTTGTTTTTGATTTTGTGTGTGTTTGTGTGTGTGTGTGTGTGAGAGAGAGAGAGAGAGAGAGAGAGATCGAGATCTTCAACTACATACAAGTTCAAAGCCAGCCTGGGCTACATGAGATCCTGTCTCAGAAAAATCAAAATGGGCCAGGCGTAGTGGTACACACCTTTAATCCCAGTAGAGGTAGGAGGATCGCTGTGAGTTCGAGACCACCCTGAGATTACATAGTGAATTCCAGATCAGGTTGGGGTAGAGCGAGACCCTACCTCAAAAAGAAACAGAAAAACCAAAAACAAAAACCCCCCACTTTCCAGGCTGGAGAAATGGCTTAGCAGTTAAGGTACTTGCCTGCGAAGCCAAAGGACCCAGGTTCGATTCCCCATGACCCATGTAAGCCAGATGCACAAGGGGACATGGGTCTGGGGTTTGTTTGCAGTGATTAGAGGCCCTCACATGCCCATTCTCTCTTTGTCTGTCTCTCTTCTATCTCTTTCTCTGCTTGGAAAACAAACACAAAAACAAAAAACCTTTAAGAAATACACTTTCCACTTGATCTGCCCTCAGCTGGGGTGGTTGGGTTCATGGAACTATTCCATCTCAAAAGACACATGGTTTGTGACTCACCTTTTCTTGGAGTGCTAGGAGACACTTCTAGAAGGCACGTGGATTGTCTCCCAAGGGAGTTCTGAGCACCAGGTGGAGTAACTGCAAGAGATATTTTGGGAGGTCAGCTGGCCAGCACTCACTGATACAGAGCTACTGTTTGAGACAGCCTCCTGAATGCTGGGGTTGCGGGCCTACACTGGCAGCCAGCTGTCATGGAACATTGTCTTTTTGTTTTTGTTTTGTGACTATAGAGTCTTATTATGTACCTCTCGTTAGGCTGGAGCTTTGTAGCAATTCTCCTGGCTCTGTCATGCAGCATTTTATGTTTTTCTCTTCTTCCTTCCTTCCTTCCTCCCTCCCCCCCTTCCCTCCCTCCCTCCCTCCCTTTCTCTCTCTCTCTCTCTTTTTTTTTTTTTTTTGGTTTTCCAAGGTAGGGTCTTACTCTAGCCCAGGCTGACCTGGAATTCACTATGTGGTCTCAGGGTAGCCTCGAACTCATGGTGATCCTCCTACCTCTGCCTCCCGAGTGCTGAGTGCTGGGATTTAAGGCATGCGCCACCACGCCCGGTTTCATGCAGCATTTCAATAATCTGTTTCTTTTTCTTTTCCTATTTTTTTTTTTTTTTTTGGTGTGTGTTTTTTCCATCTTTCTCTAGCTCAGGCTGACCTGTGATTCACTATATGTAGTCTCAGGTTGGCCTTTAACTCATGGTGATCCTCCTACTTCTACCTCCCGAGTACTGGGATTAAAGGCATGTGTCATCATGTCTGGCTTAATCTGTGGCTTTTAATTTTATCTTATTTATTTGTTATTTGAGACAGAGAAGCAGGTAGCAAGAAAATGGGCACACCAGAGCCTCTAGCCACTGCAAATGAACTCCAGACACATGTGCCGCCTTGTGTATCTGGCTTACATGGGTCCTGGAGAAATGAACCTGAGTCCTTGGCTTTGCAGGCAAGTGCCTTAACCGCTGAGCCATCTCTCCAGCCCCAATAATCTGTGTTGTATCACTATGCACAAAGGATGCCCAAGTAGAATCGAGACATGGTGGCACATGCATGTAATCACAGCATTTGGGAAGTAGAGGCAGGAGGATCAGGAGTTCAAGGCTAGCCTTAACTACATGATGGGCTTGAGGCTGGTCTCAGCTACATGAGACCCTGTCTCAAAAAAAAAAAAAAAAAAAAAAAGCAAAACATGAAGAAACAAAGATGGGCTGGGGAGATGGCTCAGCTGTTAAAGGTGCTTGCCAAGTCTGTCAGCCCAGATTTGACTCCCCAGTGCCTACGTACAGCTAGATACACAAAGTGGGTCATTCATCTGAAGCTCATTTGCAGCAGCAAGTAGCCCTGGCACACCCATGTTCTCATTCTCTCTTTCTTTCACAAATAAATAATTAAAAAGTCTTTAAAGCTGGAGGGATTGGCTTAGTGGTTAAGTAAGTTGTTTGCCTACAAAGCCAAATGACCCAGGTTCGTTTGGTTCTCCAGGACCCACATAAGTCAGATGCACAAGGTGGCACATATGTCTGGAGTTCATTTGCAGCAGCTGGAGGCTCTGGTGTGCCCATTCTCTCTCTCTCTGTCAAATATATAAATAAAATATTTTTAAAAATATTTTTTGTTGGGCATGGTGGCATATGCCTTTAATCCCAGCACTGGGGAGACAGAGGTAGGAGGATCGCTGTGAGTTCAAGGCCACCCTGAGACTACATAGTGAATTCCAGGTCAGCCTGAGCCAGAGTGAAACCCTACCTCGAAAAAACAAAAAAAAAACAAACAAGCAAAAAAAAAAAAAAATTTAAATAAAGACACTTGAGAGGTAAAGGAAGGAAGATTACTGTGAGTTCAAGACCAACCTGAGACTACAGAGTGAAGGTTAGGTCAGGCTGGGCTAGAGTGCGATTCTACCTTGAAACAAAGAAAGAAAGAGGGATGGAGAGATGATTCAGTGGCTAAAAGCACTTGCTTGCAAAACCTGACAGCTCTGGTTTGATTCCCTAGAACGCATGTAAAACCAGATGTACAAAGTGGTGCATATGTCTGGGGTTTATTTGCAGTAGCAGGAGGCCTGGATCTGTCTCTTTCTGTCTCTATGTCAAGTAAATAAATAATTTTTCTTAAGCAGGGTGTGGTGGCACATGCCTTTAATCGTTGCACTCGCAAGGCAGAGGTAGGAGGATCTCTGTGAGTTCCAGGCTTCCTTAAAACTATATAGTGACTTCCAGGTCAGCCTGTGCTAGGGCAAGACCCTATCTCAAAAAAGCAAAAAATAATAAAATAATAATTTCTCTCTCTCTTTCTTTTTGTCAAGGGTGGTGGCTCACACCTTTAATCCCAGCACTTGGGAGGATCACTGTGAGTTCGATGCTAGCCTGAAACAACATAGTGAATTTTAGGTCAGCCTGGGTTAGAGGGGGACTCTACCTGGAAAAACCAAAATACATAAATAAATAAATACATACAATAAATAAATACATAGAAAGAAGAACACCCCTGAGTGCTAAGGAAGCAGGAGAATGGGGGAGATAGTCAGAGAAAGAACTGTAGCAGGGTTTACAGAGAAGGTTGCGCAGAGCAAGCATCCTGGATTTGAAAAATCTGAAAGTTGGGCTGGAGAGATGGCGTAGCGGTTAAGCGCTTGCCTGTGAAGCCTAAGGACCCCGGTTCGAGGCTCGGTTCCCCAGGTCCCACGTTAGCCAGATGCACAAGGGGGCGCACGCGTCTGGAGTTCGTTTGCAGAGGCTGGAAGCCCTGGCGCGCCCATTCTCTCTCTCTCCCTCTATCTGTCTTTCTCTCTGTGTCTGTCGCTCTCAAATAAATAAATAAAAATTAAAAAGAAAAAAAAAAAAAGAAAAATCTGAAAGTTGAAGTCTGTAATGCTCCACAGCACAGAACTTTTGAACACTGACAGGATGCCACAAGTGGGAAATTTCCTACCTGAACTACCGTGACCAGTCTCAGTCACAGCCTAGATGTGGGGCTGGGAAGATAGCTTAGTGGTTAAGGCCCTTGCCTGCAAAGCCAAAGGACCCAGGCTTGGCCCTGGTGCACTCATTCATTCTTCCTCTCTATCTCTCTCTCTCTCTCTCTGTCAAATAAATAAATAAATAAAATTTAAAAGTCACAAAAAGTTAGATGTGAAGGCTGAGGATGCGGCTCAGTTGGCAGAGCCCTTGCTGAGCATACATGGAGCCCTAGGTCTGAGCCCCAGCAGTGCATAAGCCAGGTGCTGTGATGTACTCCTGTAACCCCAGCCCCGGGAAAGCCGGAGGATCAGGAGGTCAAGGTCAGCCTTGGCTGTATAAGGAGTTTCAGGCCAGCCTAGGCTTCATGAGAACCTTTCTCAAAGATACAAGGAATGGAGAGATGGCTTAGTGGTTAAGGCACTTTCCTGCCAGGTTCAATTCCCCAGTACCCACGTAAAGCCAGATGCACAAGGTGGTGCATGTATCTGGAGTTTGTTTGCAGTGGCTAGAGGCTCTGACATGCCCATTCTCCCTTTCTCTCTCTCTCTCTCTCTCTAAAATTAAAAAAAAAAAAAAAAAAAAAAAAAAAAGAACTGGGCATGTTGGTGCATGCTTTTAATCCCAGAATTTGGGAGGCAGAGGTAGGAGGATTGCCATGAGTTCAAGGCCTCCCCTGAGACTAAATTCGAGGTCAGCCTGGACCAGGGCAAGACCCTACTTCAAACCCTCTCCCCCAGAACCCTCCAAAAGATAGTAATAAGACACTTCAGGATACTAAAACTGCTATGTCACATTATCCTGTGTGAATAATGTATGAAACACAAATGCATTTCACATTTGGATTTAAATTCCATCCCCCAAAATATCTCACTGTGTTGTGCCAATATTACAAAATCCTCCCCAAATCCAAACTCCGAAAGACTTCTGTTCTTAAGCATTTTGGATAAGGCATATTGAACCTATATTTTTGAAATTTTCAACAAAGAATTCCCAACTAGGTATAGTGGCATATGCCTGGAATCTTAGCATGTGAGAGGCTGAGGTAGGGGGATTGGGCTGCACAGTGAGACCTTACCTTCTCTCCAGTCCCCACACCCCAAAAATAAAACAAAAGATTTTTTTTTTTTTTAGGCAAAGATGATGGGGAGGAAAAAATAAGACAGGGAGCTTCTGGGCTTACAATAGCATGAACAAACACTAAGGAGCCAACATAAGGCTGTGAGCTCTCGCAGCTCAGGGTTATTGGGGGAGACCAGGGAATTGGTGGCTTCTGGTCTTGGCTGCCTCTCCATCTCCTTACCCCTCACCAGCTCTTCTCTCTGTCCTTTCTCCCAAAGGTCCTTCCTGTGGATTCGATCAAACGTCCTGAGAGCCAGTAGCCAGGCGTCTCTTGTCCCCAAATGGGTCACCAGCAACTGGGCCATTTCTAGGGGACCAGCTTTCTCCATGCGCCCCCAGGGAATCTTGTCCTGGCCCAGTTCCTCCTGGGCAGTCCCTAGGTATATCTTGAACTTCTTCAGCTCCATAGCCTCAAGTTCTTCCAGGTAGGTGGACAGGAGACAGAGGCTGTCCTTGGCTGTGCTGGGCAGCATGGGGGTGCCGAATTGGAGCTGGGTGCTCTAATGCTCCTATGTAAGGACAAGTGGCATTTCCAGCATACCAGCACAAGCTCATTTGCAGGCAGAGGAAAGGACCAGAGGTTTCTGCAAGCGGCTGTAAGAATGAGACCCAAGTAGAGGGATGGCCTTCTGCCGAAAGCGAGGCTTTCCCACGCTCCTGCCTGATTCTCACTAGTGGATGTTCGCTCTGAAGAAAGAAGGGGAAGTTGGGGAGATGGGGCAACGTCAGGAACCCTTAACTGAGAATGACTTTAACTTCCTCTGTCCTCCGCTCCTTAGGAAGGTGTGTGTAGATTACATTATCAGAGGTAGTGGCTGAGTATCTTCCAGGAAATGTGTCAAGAACAACCTTCACTCTGTAGGCAGAGGTAGGAAGGACTGCTGTGGGCTCGAGCCCACCCTGAGACTGCATAGTAAACTCCAAGTCACCCTGAGACTAGAATGAGACCCTATCTTGAAAAAAAAAAAAGGTTATTAGACTACTGTTACATTTATTTAAAAAAATGGGGCTGGAGAGATGGCTTAGCGGTTAAGCGCTTGCCTGTGAAGCCTAAGGACCCTGGTTCGAGGCTCGGTTCCCCAGGTCCCACGTTAGCCAGATGCACAAGGGGGCGCACGCGTCTGGAGTTCGTTTGCAGTGGCTGGAGGCCCTGGCGCGCCCATTCTCTCTCTCTCCCCCTATCTGTCTTTCTCTCTGTGTCTGTTGCTCTCAAATAAATAAATAAAAATTTAAAAAAAAATGTATAAAGCCGGGTGTGGTGGCACACACCTTTAATCCCAACACTGGGAGGCAGAGGTAGGAGGGTCGCTGTGAGTTCAAGGCCAGCCTGAGACCACATAGTGAATTCCAGGTCAGCCTGTGCCAGAGAGAGATGCTACCTTGAAAAATTAAAAAAAAAAACAACAAAACAAATCATATTAGAATTGGAGAAATGGCTCAGCATTTAAGATGCTTGCCTGTAATGTCTAATAACCCAGGTTTGATTTCCCAGTACCCACATAGGCCAGATGC
This sequence comes from Jaculus jaculus, assembly GCF_020740685.1. Lineage (NCBI taxonomy): Eukaryota > Metazoa > Chordata > Mammalia > Rodentia > Dipodidae > Jaculus > Jaculus jaculus. The sequence continues at coordinate 16,516,192 of NC_059115.1, read as the reverse complement.
CCAGGGTGGAGCATGTGTCTGTAGTTTGTTTGCAGGTGCTGGAGGCCCTGGCATGCCCATTCTCTCTCTATTTCTGCTTTCAAATAAATAAATAAGTTTATTAAAAGTGTATATTAGAAATCGAGCATGGTGGCACACACCTTTAATGCCACCTTGGGCATCTGGCATTTACACTCGGGAGGTCCAGGTGGGAGGTTCACTTTGAGTTCAAAGCCAGTCTGAGACTACATAGCGAATTACATGTAAGCCTGGACTAAAGGGAGAACCTGCCTTGAGAAACCAAAAAACAAACAAAACATTGGGCTAAGCATGGTGACTTCTGCCTTTGATCTCAGCACTCAGCAAGACAGAAGTAGGAGAATCCCTGTGAGTTTGAGGCCATCTTAGAACTAACTACAGAATGAGGTTCAGGGTCAGCCTGGGCTAGAATGAGAGACTACCTGAAAGATAGAAATTAAAAAAAAAAAAAAGAAAAAAGTAAAAGAAAAAAGTCAACTAGGTAGATGGCTGTGCGGGCAAAAGTTCCCTCTTGTGTCTGTCCTCACTGCGGGACCCGCCCCCATGGTCACACTCAGGCCTCTTCAGAGCCCCAGGAAAGGGCTTGTGAAACTTCCTCTCCCCTGAGCTGTGTGCTCACTCTCAGACCACAGAAATGGCAGGAAGCCCCCATCTTGGCTGTCCCCTCCCCCACTGGCTTTAGGGACAAACCCAGTATGTCCTTCCCCTCTCACAAGACTCCCCCATCTTGTCCTAGTCAATCAGGAACTTAGCCACGTTGCTGATGGTAACATCAGGACACAGTGGTGACGCTCAGAGGAAGAGAAAAATAGGTCATGCTCCTAACTTCTCAGGCCAGTCATCTCCAACAGACTCCGCAACAGCCAATAGGAGAGATAAAGAGATGTGATTGATAGGCTGATAGATACATTCATACATAGATGAGAGGCAGACACAGAAGATGCAGGAGACGGGCTGGAGAGATTGCTTAGTGGTTAAGGTGCTTCCCCGCAAAGCCTAACCATCGGGGTTCAATTCTCCAGTACCCACATAAAGCCAGATGTACAAAGTGGCTCATGTGTCTAGAGGATGAATAACAAGGTATTTTTATTTACTTGCAAGCAGAAAGACGAAGAAGAGGAGAGCGGGCACACTAGAGCCTTTACTCACCGCAAACAAACTCTAGACGCATCTTTGTGCACCTTTGTGCACCTGGGGAATCGAACCTGGGTCATTAGGCCTCACAGGCAGGCGCCTTGACTGCTGAGCCATCTTGCCAGCCCTTATGCTGATCTTTTTGCTTATACCCATCCTGCAGTACAGCGTCACATGGCTTCATCGGGTTGCAAAAGAAATTGGATCATGTGACAGATAAATTCAGAGTGTTTTGCTATTACAACCGTAGGGATTAGATACACAGAATGAGGCTGAAGCCTCCCCATGTCTGGACTGCAGGTCACTGAGCTAACTGCCAGGATGCTGGAAAGAGCTATGCAGCTGCTGGGGGGGAAGAAAAGTCATCAACCGGCTTTGTGTTTGTTTGTGCTGTTTCTCGAGGTAGGGTCTCACTCTAGCCCAGGCTGACCTGGAATTCACTATGTAGTCTCAGAGCGGCCTCGAACTCACTGTGATCCTCCTGCCTCTGCTTCCCAACTACTGGGATTAAACGTGTGCGCCACCAAGCTTGGCTTATTACCAGTGGTCTTAACCAGCAGTGGACCTGGCAAGCTCTATGGCTGGTCAGCCAAGCCAAATATACCAACTGGTGCAAAGACGGCAAGTCTGTTGTGGAGGAAAGCAGCTGCTCTCTGAGTGAGCTGGAGGCCTGCTCCATGCCTGGTGCATGTGTCTAGAGTTCATTTGCAGTGGCGTGCCCATTTTCTATCTGTGTATATCTGCCCTTTTCTCTCCCGCTCATAAATAAACAAAAATAATTTAGCCATCATGGGGGCACACACCTTTAATCCCAGCACTTGGGAGGCAGAGATAGGAGGATCATTGTGAGTTTGAGACCACCCTGAGAATATATAGTGAATTCCAGGTCAGCCTGGGCTATAGCGAGACCCTACCTCAAAAAACAATTTTTTTTTTTTTAATTAAAAACAAGGGCTGGGGAGATGGTTCCACAGTTACAGGAGCTGCTTACAAAGCTTGCTAGCTCAGGTTCAATTCCCCAGTAGCCACATAAGGCCAGATGCACAAAATGGCAAATGTGCCTCAAGTTCATTTGCAGTAAAAAGAGGCTCTGGCAGCCCACATTCTTTCTCTCTCAAATAAACAAAAATACTTCTTGCCCATTGTGGTAGCACGCCTTTAATCCCAGCACTGGGGAGGCAGAAATAGGAGGATTGCTGTGAGTTCAACACCATCTTGAGACCACATTGTGAATTCCAGGTCAGCCTGAGTGAGACCCTACCTAGAAAACTCCCCTCAATTTTTTAAAAAATAAATTTAATTAATTAACTAATTTGGTTTTACGAGAATCACAAGGTGGCACATGCATCTGGAGTTCATTTGCAGTGGCTAGAGGCCCTGGCACACCTATTCTCTCTCTCTCTGTCTGCCTTTTCCCCTCTCTTGCTCTCTCAAATAAATAAATAAATAAAATTTAAAAAATTTTTGTTTATTTATTATTTTAAAAATATTTTATTTTTTATTATTATTTGAGAGAGGGAGAAAGAGGCATATATATATATGTATTTATATATGTATATGTATATATATATAGAGAGAGAGAGAGAAGGGGGAGGGAGAGAGAGAGGGGGGAGAGAGAGAGAGAGAGGGAGGGAGGAAGGGAGCGGGGGGGGGGAGGGGGAGACGGTGAGCAAACACACACTAGGGCCTCTAGCCACTGCAAATGAACCCCAGACACATGCACCATTTTGTGTATCTGGTTTACTTGGGTACTGGGGAGTTGAACCTGGGTTCTTGGCTTTGTAGGCAAGCACCTTAACTTCTAAGCCATCCCTCTAGGCCCCACCATGGGTTTATTTTTATTTATTTATTCTTTTTTTGAGTTTATTTTTTAAAATTTTATTTGTTTGCAAGCAGACAGACAGAGAAAAAAAGAGAGAAAAGAGAGACAGAGAGAGAGAGAATGGGCACTCCAGGGCCTCCAGCCACTGCAAATGAACTCCAGACACATGTGCCCCTTGGGCATCTGGCGTATGTGGATCTTGGGGAATTGAACCTAGTTCCTTTGGCTTCGCAGGCAAACACCTTAACTGTTAAGCCATCTCTCCAGTTTAGTTCTTAAAATTTAATTCAATTTAACTTTTTGTTTGTTTTTCAAGGTACTGTCTTACTCTAGCTCAGGCTGACCTGGAATTCACTATGTAGTCTAAGGGTGGCTTCAAACTCATGTCAATCCTCCTATCTCTGCTTCTTGAGTGCTGGGTTTCAATAGTGTGGCCCATCATGCCTGGCTTCAGTTTTTCTTTTCTTCTTTTTTTTTTTAAGGGAATATTTTTATTTATTTTTAAATTTTTTTGTTTAATTTTATTTATTTGAGAGCAACAGACACAGAAAGAGGCAGATAGAGAGAGACAGAGAATGGGCGTACCAGGGCCTCCAGCCACTGAAAACGAACTCCAATGCATGTGCTCGCTTGTGCATCTGGCTAATGTGGGTCGTGGGGAATTGAGCCTCAAACTGGGGTCCTTAGGCCTCACAGGCAAGCGCTTAACCACTAAGCCATCTCTCCAGGCCATCAATCAGTCTTTTATTTTGATGTCATGATCTTTTCCTGCTATTATGATGGTCTTGTGTAGGTAGTGTCAGGCACTGTGAGGTCATGGATATTCAGGCTGTTTTGTGTCTGGAGGAGCACATTGTTAGGAGTCCTATCCTTCCTTTGGCTCTTACATTCTTTCTGTGACTAGGTAATTTCTTTTAAAGTTTTTTTTTTTTTTTTAACTATTTACTTATTTATTTGCGAGAAGAAAGACACACGAAGAGAGAGAGAGAGACAGAGAGAGAAAATGGGCATGCCAGGGCCTCCAGCCATTGCAAACAAGCTCCAGACGCATACACCCCCTTGTGCATCTCATTTATGTGGGTCCTGGGGAATTGAACCGAGGTCCTTTGGCTTTGCAGGCAAATGCCTTAACTGCTAAGCCATCTCTCTAGCCCAGCCTAGATAATTTAGTGAGCCCTGTCTTACAAAGTAAGGCTGGGTCAATGTGTGTCATGTGGTGACACAATCTGTAATTTTAGAATTTGGGAGGCAGAAACAGGAGAATCAGGAGTTCAAGGCCATCTTTAGCTACATAAGGAGTTGGGGGCAGCCTGTATTATGAGACCTTGTCTCATCAAACAATAACTAAAATTGGGCTGGAGAGATAGCTCAAGGTTTAAGGCATTTGCCTGTGAAGCCTAAGGACCCAGGTTGGATTCCCCAGGACCACAAGGTGGTGCAGTGGTTAGTACAAAACACACCCTGTACTGGAGGGTGCGGGCGCAGAGTGAATAGGTCAGATCCCTGTTCCCTGTTGCCCTTCCTAGTTTCCTGGTCCTGGTAGATGCCCCTGTGGCTGGCTTGGGGTTGCTTGGACCCTGGGAGCTTGCTATGGAAGCAGGCCCCTTGCCCCACCTTCCTGATCGAAGTGCCTCTAGGTCCCCAATTCCCTGATACCCTGAGGCAGAAGGTAGGGAGACCTGAGGAGATAACCTACTCCTCACACTTCAGCCAAGCCATAGCTGAATCCACAGAGGAATGGGGAAACAGCAAGAGTGCTCCTTTCGGGCTGGAGAGATGGCTTAGCGGTTAAGCGCTTGCCTGTGAAGCCTAAGGACCCCGGTTCAAGGCTCGCTTAGCCAGAACCCACGTTAGCCAGGTGCACAAGGGGGCGCACGCGTCTGGAGTTCGTTTGCAGTGGCTGGAGGCCCTGGCGCGCCCATTCTGTCTCTCTCTGCCTCTTTCTCTCTGTGTCTGTTGCTCTTAAATAAATAAAAATAAACAAAATATTAAAAAAAAAGAGTGCTCCTTTCATGCTGTTCCTGATAACCAATGCCAGGTGTAGGAGACAGGCCCTGAGGATACTCAACACCTACCAAAGCAGAGATCCAGAGGCTCCTAAGAGCTCCTCATTGAAGTAGACTTAAAATTGACCCACCACGGCTCAGGGAATTTTGCGGAAGAGAGGGCGGAAAGATTGTAAGAGCCACAGGTTGAGACATCATGCCCAGAGGCATTCCCTCCCCCCCCCCCCAAATAACTGACTACTGCTCCCACAACACATAAACTACAACCCCATGCAACCTTACTGAGGAGTGAACCCGACGGAATGGGGGCAGGGACGAGGGAGAAGACGGTACCAACACATGATGTATCCATACGAAACATCTTGTTAATAATAATAATAATAAACATTAAAAAAAAAAAAGGTAAGCCTTGGGTCCTTGATGGCCACTACCAAAAAAAAAAAAAAAAAAAAAAAAAAGTACAAAACAATGTCCAGGCTTGGTGGCATATGCCTTTAACCCCAGCACTTGGGAGGCAGAGGTAGGAGAATTGCAGTGAGTTTGAGTCCAGCCTGAGACAACATAGTGAATTCCAGGTCAGCCTGAGCTCGTAAAACCAAAAATCAGGGCTGGAAGGATGGCTTAGTTGTTAAGGCACTTGCATGCAAAGCCAAAGGACCCAGGTTTGATACCCTAGGACCCACATAAACAAGATGCACAAGGGTGGCACATGTATTGGAGTTCATTTGCAGTGGCTGGAGGCCCTGGTGCACCCATTCTCATTCTCTCTCTCTCTCTGCCTCTTTCTCTCTTTCTCTGAAATAAATAAAAAATAAAATCAGCTGGGAATGGTGGAACATGCCTTTAGTCCCAGTACTTGGGAGGCAGAGGTAGGAGGATCACTGTGAGTTCAAGGACATTCTGAGACTACATAGTGAATTCCAGGTCAGCCTGGGCTACAGTGAAACCCTACCTTGAAAAGCACAAAGTACCCCCCACAAAAAAATTCATGTGTTAAAAGAAAGAAAAACCAAAAAAAAACAAACAAATAAGGAAGGAAGGAAAGAAGGAGGAAGGGAGGGAGAGAAGAAAGGAAGGAAGGGAGATGGAAATTGAGTAAGGAAATTTAGAAGCCTTGCCCCAAAGTTTCGCCCTGTACTGCATAGTCTTTTGTGCTGACACTGAAGTTTTTGTATTGTTTCAAGGCCACCCTCTATTGTGAACCACTTTATGCTGTTTAATTATTAAAATATATATATATATATATATATATATATATATATATATGTATATATATTGAGAGAGAGAGAGAGAGAGAGAGAGAGAATTAGCTCACCAAGGCCTCAGTCACTGAAATCAAACTCCAGACACCTATGCCACCTTGTGCAGCTGGCTTAAGTGGGTCCTGGGGAATTGAACCTGGGTCCTTTGACTTTGCAAAGTGTCTTAACCAGTAATTCATTTCTCCAGCCATTTATATATATATAATTTGTGTGTGTGTGGCTTTGAACTCATGGCGATCCTTCTACCTCTGCCTCCCAAGTGCTGTTTTTTTAAAATTTATTTTTTATTAACAACTTCCATGATTTTTAATGACATTTATTTACTTGCAAACACAGAGAGAGGTAGAGGTGGGAGTGGGGACAGAGAGAAAGTGGGCAGGCTAGGGCCCCCAGCCCTACAAATAAACTGCAGATGCATGCGCCATTCTGCATCTGGCTTTATGTGGGTACTGGGGAATCGAACCTGGGTTGTTAGGCTTTGCAGGCAGTGCCTTAACTGCTGAGCCATCTCTCCAGCCGCTATGCTTCTTTTTATATCTGCCCACGAGTTAACTTTTTTTTTAATTTTTTTTTTTTTTTTTTTTTTTGCCTATGGCATACTCAGGGTCTCTGGCATTAGGCTGGGTCTCAGCTCTGAGCACAGTCCAAGACAAGGTGCAAAAACTCCCGGCTCTCAGAGCTCAGGGTCCAGGCTTTGAAAGAGATTCCCATAGACCCACGCTGGTGTGAAAACACACTGATTGTCCACTCAGTCTCTGGTGCAGGTTCGGTGAGCCTGAGCTTTCAGAGGGAAGGGAGGAGAGGCGGGAACGTAACTCAGGGTATCACGCTTTCTAGCCAGAGGGCGGATGTAGGATTGCTTCTCAGCACTGCAAAACAAACAAGCCAACAAATGAACGAAACAGCGACAATTAAATGAACCCGATGCCAAACCTTCCCTAAGTCTTACACTCTGAAGACCTTAGACCTTACTTAGTCTCTGCCCTTGAGCATCAAATCCGGGCTCACTTTGTGGGCCAGCTGGTTCCGGAGGCAGTAGATGAAGGGGTTCAGCAGGGGCGACCCCGTGGCGTGGCAGAAGGCCACCCCCTGGTCGAGGCTCACCGAGCCCGTCTGCGGGGGGGCCGGGATGCAGCAGCTGCGAGCAGCCGGTGCGGAGGCCTCGCTGCTGTGCGCACGCTGCCCTCGCCCGGCTCCAGCAAGGGGCCGGGGTGCCGTGGCTGTCGCGGAAGAAGTGACTGATGACGTCCGGGCCGCAGAAGGGGAGCGAGGACGTGCAGGTGCGCAGCCCACGACGGCCCGGAGGCTAGAGGTCCGGCCGGCCGCGCCGGGGACGCGCACACTCGGGCGTCGTGCGAGCCGGGTAGCGCAGAGGCCCGCAGATGGCCAGGTGGTGGTCGATGGACGCCATGGCCAGCAGCAGGGTCTCCACGGTGCCCAGGATGAAGTAGACGGCCATCTGCACGAGGCACCCGGAGCGGGAGATGACCCCACTGGCGGTGAGCAGGTGGAGCTGTAGTCCGCGCCCTTGGCGACCCACCCCCCGGAGCACGGAGACCAGCACGGAAGAGCGGTTGGCAGCAGGGCTGGGCGCACCAGCCCCCATATGCCCAGGCTGCGGGGAGCCAGGCCGCTCGTGCGCCCTGGTGCATCGCCTGGCCCCTCGGATGTTCTGTCGCTTTTCAGTAAGGCCGCGATGGAAGCAGGGTCCGTCCCACCGAGTCGTGGAGACGAAAAGCACGACTTTTTAGAACGCGCATGACTTTGTGTCATTACCTGAGCGCAACGATGAACCAGCGCGGGCGCCGCATGGTGGCACACTCCCCTAACCCAGCCTCGGGGAGGGGAAGCAGGGTTAGAATCCCAGGACTTGCGAGGCAGAGGTAGGAGGCTCACTGTGAGCTGGAGCCCAGCCTGGGACTGCAGAGTGAGACCCTACCTCAAGGAAAAACAAACAAAAAAACAACAAAAGCGCCATGGTGGCGCACGCCTTTAATTCCAGCATTTGGGAGGCAGAGGTAGGAGGATCGCCGTGAGTTCGAGGCCACCCTGAGACTCCATAGTGAATTCCAGGCCAGCCTGGGCTAGAGTGAGACCCTACCTCAAAAAACCACAACAAAAACAAAAACAATGGGGTGGAGAGATGGCTTGGTGGCTAAGGCGTTTGCCTGCAAAGCCAAAGGACCACGTTTCGATTCTCCAGGACCCACATAACCCAGATGCACAAGGGGGCACATGCGTCCGGAGTTCGTTTGCAGTGGCTGGAGGCCCTGGCGCACCCATTCTCTCTCCCTCTTTCTGCCTTTTTCTCTCTCTCAAATAAATAAATAAATTTAAAAAATGAATAAGACAAAAAAAAAATAGTATTTCCTGGGGCTGGAGAGATGGCTTAGTGGTTAAGGTGCATGCCTGTGAAGCCTAAGGACCCAGGTTTGATTCTCCAGGTCCCATGTAAGCCAGATGCACATGCTGGTGCATGCGTCTGGGGTTCATTTGCAGTGGCTAGACGCCCTGACACGGCCATTCTCACTCACTCCTCCCTCCCCCCCGTTTCTAGTAAATAAATAAAAATAAATCTTTAACTAAAAAAAAGAAAAGTATTTTCTTTAGTTAGAAGATATTTTGTTTCCTGTTCCCCCAAGGTACTTGTTAGATACTGCGTACAAGCTTTGATAATCCACTTGGGGATTTTCCTTAAAAATTTTTATTTTTACCCGGCACCACGCCTTTAATCCCAGCACTTGGGAGGCAGAGATAAAAGGATCACCGTGAGTTCGAGGTCACCCTGAGACTCCATTGTGAATTCCAGGTCAGCCTAGGCTAGAGTGAGACCCTACCTTGAAAAACCACAAAAAAAAAAATTAACTTTTTTAGTTTTCGGGATAAGATTTCAAGGGGGGATTATAAGTATGTCCCATCACACCACACTCAGTTTATGCAGTGTTGGAGATGGAACCCAAGGCTTGGTGCCTACTAGGCAAGCACTCTACTGAGTTACATCCCTAGCCCCTAAGCTAAAATCATATATGTATAAAATTAATTAATTAATTATATTCATATTTTTATATTATATATTTATATGTATATAAATATATATTTATATTTAAATATATATATTTAATTAATTACTTTGCTTTTTGGTTTTTCAAGGTAGGGTTTTGCTCTAGTTCAGACTGACCTGGAATTTACTATGTAGTCTCAGGCTGGCTCGAACTCACAACAATCCTCCTGCTCTGCCTCCTGAGTGCTGGGATTAAAGGCGTGCACCACCACGTCCAGCTTTATATACATACATATATAAAACGTTAAACATTATATTATATTAAATAATATAAGTATATATTTTTTGAGATAAAGTCTTACTCTAGTCCGGGCTTAGGGTGGCCTTGAACTCATGGTGATCCTCCTACCTCTGCCTCCCAAATGCTGGGATTAAAGGCATGCTCCACCATGCCCAAATAATATTTTTATATATATACATATATATATATACATACATACATATATATATACATACATACATACATACACATATATATATATATAATTTATTTGAGAGTGAGAGACAGGCAGAGAGGAAGGGAGGAAGAGAATGGGCATGCCAGGGTCTCCAGGCACTGCAAACAAACTCCAGATGCATGTGTCACCTTGTGCATTTGGCTTACATGGGTCCTGGGGAATGGAATCTGGGTTGTTTGGCTTTGCAGGCATGTGCCTTAACTGCTAAGCCATCTCTCTAGCCCCTTTAAGCTAAAATTTTAATATACATATCATCACAACTTATCAGTAAATGATATTTAAATGAGTTACCAGTTCTCTGAAGAGTAATAAGGGGCTGGAGAGGTGGCTTAGCAGTTAAGACACTTGCTTGCAAAGCCAAAGTACCTAGGTTTGAATCCCCAATACCTATGTAAGCCAGATGCACTAGGTCGTACATGTGTCTGGAGTTCATTTGCTGTGGCTAGAGGCCCTGGTGTGCCCATTCTCTCTCGTTGTCTGCCTGTCTCAAATAAATAAATAAAGCCAAAATTTGAAAAAGAAAGTTTGAACCGGGCATGGTGGTGCATGCCTTTAATCCCAATATTTGGGAGGCAGAGGTAGGAGGATCGCCATGAGTTCAAGGTCACCCTGAGACTACATAGTGAATTCTAGGTAAGCCTGGGCTAGAGAGAGACCCTACTTCAAAAACATTATTTTAAAAATAAAGAGTAATGCCGGGCGTGGTGGCGCACGCCTTTAATCCCAGCACTCAGGAGGCAGAGGTAGGAGGATTGCCATAAGTTCAAGGCCACCCTGAGATGACAGAGTTAATTCCAGGTCAGCCTGGACCAGAGTGAGACCCTACCTTGAAAAACCAAAAAAAAAAAAAAAAGAGTAAGGGCTGGAGAGATGGCTTAGCAGTTAAGCGCTTGCCTGTGAAGCCTAAGGACCCCGGTTCGAGGCTCGGTTCCCCAGGTCCCACGTTAGCCAGATGCACAAGGGGGCGCACGCGTCTGGAGTTCGTTTGCAGAGGCTGGAAGCCCTGGCGCGCCCATTCTCTCTCTCTCCCTCTATCTGGCTTTCTCTCTGTGTCTGTCACTCTCAAATAAATAAATTTAAAAAAAAATAAAAATAAAGAGTAATATAAGTAAATGATGAACTGAGGCAATGAATCTTTGGATGGATGAGAATTAATGAGAGAAGTGCAAAGTGCAGGAACCGGGAGGAGGAGGACCACTCCTACCGTCCCATTCCCTTCACGTAAACACAAGAACACAGAATGAAGGGCGCACGCCTTTCATCCCAGCGCTCAGGCTTGGTAGTAAAGCCTGACGGCCCAGGTTCAATTCCCCAGTACTCACAGAAAGCCAGATGAACAAAGTAGGGCAGTTGTCGGGAGTTTGCAGTGGAAGGAGGCAACTGTGTGTCCGTACTCTCTTTCTCTGTCTGTCTGCCTCTTTCTCACACACACTCTCAAATAAATATGTAAAAAATATTAAAATACTAATTTAATAAGACCCTGTGTGGTAACAGATGCTTTGAAGGGTGTTTCTCAATCCTTTTGTTGTTGTTGTTTGGTTTTTTCTAGGTGCAATCTCACTCTAGCCTAGGGTGCCTGGAATTCACTATGTCGTCTCAGGGTGGCCTTGAGCTCAAGGCATTCCTCCTACCTCTGCCTCTTGAGTGCTGGAATTAAAGGTGTGCACCACCATGTCCGGCTACTTCCCAATTCCTTTTTACAAAGCCACCCAAATCCGAATTTGAACTCTGGTACTGCCTCCAAAGCATGTGACCGTGTGGCTTGCCCTGTCTGAGCCTCAGCTCTTTCCCCTCTAAGGTGAGAATAACACCTATTCAGTCTTTTCCATCAATATGCTCAGACATCCTAACAAAACCTCGAGTATGGAATATTTTATATTACAGCATGTGTTGCAAACATGAGAATTATTTAAAGGATTGCATTCCCCCTGTGAATTGATGAATTTCCTTCCCACGGGTTCTATCCAGGTAAAGATTTGCCATTTAGGTCTGAAGTTCATGGTTTGCTGTGAGCCTGGCCTATAGGTAACCAGCTGCCTTCCTCACCTCTTCAGACTCTGAGGGTGCTTTCACTGTTTCTTCTCCAATAAGGCTATTCTAATCCCATTAGAAAGAGGAAGAGGTCCCCCAGCTCGTTCTACCTCGCCCCCTCCTTCTCCCGGAGACAGGGTCTCTCTAGCCCGAGCTGACTCGCAACTCTCTCTGTAGCTACAGGCTGGCCTCACGCTCATAGTCAGTCTCCCAAGTGCTGGGATTAAAGGTGGGTAACAGCATACCTGGCTCCATTTCATCTTCTTCATCTTTAATGATTTCTTGTTCTGCAGCCCCCAGCTCTCCAGTAAATGGTCCAGATGACACTTAGAAAACAGGGGACGAGGACTGGGTGCGGTGACGCACGCCGACAGACCCAGCACTTTGGAAGCAGAGGTAGGAAGTCCAAGACAAGCCAGATCTGTATTTCAAGAGGTGCTTTCAAAAAATATAATTAAGGGCTGGAGAGATGGCTTAGCGGTTAAGGCCCTCGCCTGCCAAGCCTAAGAATACATGTTTGGGCTGGGAATGGTGGTGCACGCCTTTAATCCCAGCACTGGGGAGGCTGAGGCAGGAGGATTGCTGTGAGTTCAAGGTCAGCCTGAGACTACATAGTGAATTTCAGGTCAGCCTGGGCTAGAGTGACACCTTATCTTGAAAAACAAAATACAAAAAACAAACAAATAAAGCATGTTTGAATCTCCAGGTCCCACATAAGCCAGATGCAAAAATTAACAACAAAAGATGCAAGTGTGCAATGCTGCACATACACACCAGAGGGCGCATGTGTCTGGAGTGCATTCACAGGGCCTGAAAGGCCCCGCATACCCATTCTCTCTCTCTCTCCCTCTGCTTTTTCTCTCTCTCAAAAATAAAATAATTAGGGGCTGGAGGGATGGCTTAGCGGTTAAGGCATTTGCCTGCCAAGCCAAAGGACCTCGGTTTGATTCCCCAGGACCCACATAAGCCAGATGCACAAGGGGGCGCACGTGTCTGGAGTTCCTTTGCAGTGGCTGGAGGCCCTGACGCGCCCATTCTCTCTCTCTCTCTCTGTCAGTCCAAGTGACATGGATCAGGAGTCCCCAGAAAAGAAAAGAGACAGAAACACAGATAGACCCTGTAAGGAAAGAGGGTGAAGCCGGGCGTGGTGGCGCATGCATTTAAATCTAGAATTTGGGAGGCAGAGGTAGGAGGGTATCCTTGAGTTCGAGGCCACCCTGAGACTACATAGTGAATTCCAGGTCAGCCTGGGCTAGAGTGAGACCCTACCTCAGAAAACCAAAACCCAACCAAAACAAACAACAAAAAAAAAAAAAGAAAAGAGAAACAGAAAAAGAAGGGCACCGGCGGTGGCGAGGGTGGGCGGTCCAGAGGCCTCTGCGGCAGCTGGTGGCGCAGGTGGCTCTCGCGGACGCGGGCAGAGGCGGCCAGCCCGCCCCCGGCCCCCGCGGCCCCCGCAGCCCCGAGGCATCGGTCCCCGGCCCGATCCTGGGCTTCCATCCGCCCCCGCACCTCTAGGTCCCCAGCCGAGCGCACCCCCTTCTGGCGTCAGGGCCCCAGGCTTCGCCCCGGGGAAAGATGACTCGCGATTTCAAACCTGGAGAGCTCATCTTTGCCAAGATGAAAGGTTACCCTCATTGGCCGGCTCGGGTAGATGAAGTTCCCGATGGAGCTGTAAAGCCACCTACAAACAAACTACCCACATTCTTTTGGGGAACTCATGAAACTGCCTTTTTTTTTTTTTTTTTTTAAGGACCAAGGGATATATATTTCCATACTCAGAGGATAAGGAGAAGTATGGCAAACCAAATAAACGAAAAGGATTTAATGAAGGTTTATGGGAGATTAGATAACAATCCAAAAGTGAAATTTTCAAGTCAGCAGACATCAACTAAACAATCAAATGCATCATCTGATGTTGAAGTGGAAGAAAAAGAAACTAATGTTTCAAAGGAAGATACTGATCATGAAGAAAAAGCCAGCAATGAAGATGTGACAAAAAGCTATTGACATAACCACTCCAAAAGCTGCCCCACGAGGAGGAAAGAGAAAGGCAGGAAAACAAGTAGAAACTGAGGAGGCAGGAGTAGTAACAGCAGCAGCAGCATCTGTTAATCTGAAAGTGAGTCCTAAAGGAGGGTGACCTGCAGCTACTGAGGTCAAGATTCCTAGCCAAGAGGCAGACGTAAAAGAGTAAAATAAGTACCATTTACATCAACAAGGAGGGTCTAATGGGAGGGGGTAACTCATAGATGAGCCTAAACAATGGTACCAAACTGCCTGTATTTGATGAAAAGAAAACTAATAAATCAAATTTAAAAAAAAGAAAACTAAAAAAAAAAAAAGAGTAAAATAGCCCTGCCCTTCAGAGAGTGACATGGTTGCTGATGAAGATAAAAGTAAGAAAAAGGGGCAAGAGGAAAAACAACCTAAAAAGCAACTTCAAAAGGAAGAGGAAGGCCAAAAGGAAGAGGATAAGCCAAGAAAAGAACCAGATAAAAAAGAGGGGAAGAAAGAAGTTGAATCAAAAAGAAACTTACCTAAAACTGGGGTTGCATCAACTTCTGATTCTGAAGAGGAAGGAGATGATCAAGAAGGTGAAAAGAAGAGGAAGGGCAGGGCTGGAGAGATGCTTAGCGGTTAAGCGCTAGCCTGTGAAGCCCAGGGACCGGGGTTTGAGGCTCGATTCTCCAGGACCCACGTTAGCCGGATGCACAAGGGGGCGCACGCGTCTGGAGTTTTGTTTGCAGTGGCTGGAGGCCCTGGCGCGCCCATTCTCTCTCTGTCTCTGTCTCTATCTGCCTTTCTCACTCTGTCACTCTCAAATAAATAAATAAATAAAAATAAAAAAGTAAAAAAAGAAGAGGAAGGGTGGAAGAAACTTTCAGACTGCTTACAGGAGGAATATGTGAAAGGGCAGCATGAAAAAAAGCAGCAGATCGAGGGCTGGAGAGATGGCTTAGCAGTTAAGCGCTTGCCTGTGAAGCCTAAGAACCCCGGTTCGAGGCTCGGTTCCCCAGGTCCCACGTTAGTCAGATGCACAAGGGGGCGCACGCGTCTGGAGTTCGTTTGCAGATGCTGGAAGCCCTGGCGCGCCCATTCTCTCTCTCTCCCCCTCTATCTGTCTTTCTCTCTGTGTCTGTCACTCTCAAATAAATAAATAAAATTTAAAAAAAAAAAATTTTTTTTAAAAAGCAGCAGATCGAAAACGCAAGCAGGAGGAACAAATGGAGACAGAACACCAAACAACATGTAATCTGCAGTAATAAAAAATATATCTCATTTTGGGCTCAAAGCATTAATCCAGTTACTGAAAAGAGAATACAAGCCGGGCGTGGTGGCGCACGCCTTTAATCCCAGCATTTGGGAGGCAGAGGTAGGAGGATCGCCGTGAGTTTGAGGCCACCCTGAGACTCCATAGTGAATTCCAGGTCAGCCTGGGCTAGAGTAAGACCCTACCTCGAAAAAGCAAAAAAAAAAAAGAAAAGAGAATACAAGTGGAGCAAACAAGAGATGAAGCTATTGAGACAGACTCATTGGATTGAATTTCCACTTACCCCCTTGATGGAAGAATGTTCCAGATTCTAAATTGAGGGCTTCACTATTAATGGCATTATTACTGTGTTATGATTGTTAACAGTATTTCCTGTAAGGTATACACTACATATTAAGGTCGGCCATCATTCCTGTTACTTTTTTTTAACCAAGCTTAAAACGAAGCTTTGTGTTTGAACGTTATAACACGCATAGATGCAGACGGTGGTTGTACATTATTTAATTTAGAAATAAGAAAATTAATTTTGTTTTGAAGCTAGACATTAAACTGGAATAGCTATTACACCCTTAAGAGTGGGACAGCTGTGTCCTTCCCTTGACATTCCTTTGTTGTTTAATTCTTTAGAATCTTTTTTTGTTGTTGTTGTTGTTTTTTGTTTTTTGAGGTAGAGTCTCACTCTAGTCCAGGGTGACCTGGAATTCACTATGGAGTCTCAGGGTGGCCTCGAACTCATGGCAATCCTCCTACCTCTGCCTCCCGAGTGCTGGGATTAAAGGCATGCGCCACCGTGCCCGGTTTAATTGTTTTTTTTTTTTTTTTTTTAATCCTGAGAAAGTAAACAGTAGACTTGTTAAGTTAAAAAAAATGCAACTGTAACGAAAATTTTAAAATAAAGTTTTTTAAAAAAAAGAAAAAGAAAAAAGGTGGCTGAGAACAAAGGGGAGTAGAGAAGGAAGCGCAGTTGGGGATAAACAGGCACAGTGAGAGAGGTTGAGAGAGCTAAGACCGAGGGAAGAAGCAGGACAAAGACTGAGAATGCAGGAAAAAGAAGATGCAAGGAGACAAAGAAAGAGATCAGAAAGACCACAAATGAGGAGAGAGCCAGCTTGGCGGGCGGTGCAGCATGCCTTTATTCCCAGCACTGGGGAGGCAGAGGTAGGACGATCAATTCCAGGTCAGTCTGGGCTAGAGTGAGACCCTACCTTGAAAAAAATAAGTTATCAAAAAAAAAAAAAAAAAAAAAAGAGGAGAGAGACAAAAGCAGGTCCTTGAGCCCCTTGCTGAGAGAGGAGTTGCCTTGCTCTGGGGTGTGGTGGGTGGGGGGGAAGCAGACACCCCAATGTGAAGGTGGGAGACATTTTTCCATTTTAATTCTCCAGTGCCTCAAGCCTCAGGGACCCAGAAAATTTGTAAAACTTTTAATCATCCTTAAGGGACTAATTAATTCATCTTCCTTCAAATATCACTCCTGGGAACCTGTTTAGGCATTCATGATTTGTGGAGAGTCCCTTCCTTCCTCCCTTCCTTTTTTTCTTCCTTCCTTCTTCCCTCCCTCTCTCTCCTTCCTTCTCTCTCCTTTCTTTCCTTCCTTTCTTTGTTTAGCTTCCCCAAGAATAGACTGTTCACAGGCTCCATTCAGAGAAGAGATAGAGCAAGGGCAAGGCTACCAGGGTGGATGCAAGGTGGTAAGAAGCCTGGGCATGAGGGCTTGTGATTAAGCCAAGCCTTGGGTTGAAGAGATTGCACAGTGGTTAGTGTGTTTGCCTGCAAAGTCTAAGGATCCAGGTTCAATTCCCCAGTATACACATAAAGCCGGATGCACAAGATGGCACATACGTATGGAGTTCGTTTGCAGTGGCTAGAGGCCCTGGCATGCCCATTTTCTCTCTGTCTTGTTTTCTCTCTCAAATAAATAAATGAAATGTCCTTTTTTTCATTTAAAAATTGCAACATTTGGCCAGGTGTGGTGGTGCACGTCTTTAATCCCAGCACTCAGGAGGCAGAGGTAGGATTATTGAGAGTTGGAGGCCACCCTGAGACTTCACAGTGCATTCCAGGTCAGCCTGGGCTGAGCAAGACCCTACCTGGAAAAGAAAAAGAAAAAGAAAAAAAGCAACATTTATTTCATGCTACACTCCTGTGTTTTCATAAATAAATTTAAGCATTGTGGTACACTTTTAATAAAGATAACAAGTAAATTTCATGTAACTTTATTTTTTCAAGTATTTTATTTATTTATTTAATTATTTGAGAGAAACAGACAGGTAAGAGAGGGAATGGGCGCACCAGGACCTGTAGCGACTGCGAACAAACTCCAGATTCATCTGCTACCTTGTGCATTTGGCTTACATGGGTACTGGGGAATCAAATCTGGGTCCTTAAGGCTTTCCAGGCAAGTGCCTTAACCACTAGGCCTTCTATCTAGTCCTCATCTAATTTTAAGCACTAATTAAATACTTTATTGAATAAACACAATGCCAAACAAATGCATTCAAATGCTTAAAAAAAAAAAAAAATCAGCTGGGTGTGGTGTCTCATGCCTTTAATCCCAGCACTTATGAGGCAGAGGTAGGAGGATTGCTGTGAGTTAGAGGCCACCCTGAGACTACACAGGTCAGCCTGGCCCAGAGTGAAACCTTACCTCGAAAAAAAAAAAAAAATCAATAAGGCCCTTCTATTTAGGATAATGAGAAATACAATAAAGTCATATATGCCAATTTAACATAATTGGCTGACTTTATACAGCACTTATATTCCCAAGTGTAGTATTAAATGATAGAGAATGTCTGATACAACCATTTCTACCGAACTAGGAAATAAATTTCTAAGAAAGAAAGGTTTTACAGACCCCATCTTTTGTACCCACCCCAACAGTCTGACTCTCAAGAGGAGAAAGCCAATGCCATTCCTCACAGGAGCACAGGACTGTGATCCGTTATGAGCTTTGGGACAAGGTTCAGATATTCCCAAAGAAGCACAGTGCACGTTGCGATTGCCTGTCCAGCCACAGTGAGCAGCGCATTCCGCACTCTCTCCCCAGGAATTAGATGAGGTCAGCCACAGCCACGCGCATTTCCTCCCCTGTCCTATTGTAGAAAGGCTCAGCGTCATGAAGAGTCCTCTTGTCTTTAGTAACAAAGTTTATAGCCACGCCTTTCCTCCCAAAACGACCCCTTCAGCCAATCTGATTGCTTTTTTTTTTTTTTTTTTTTTGAGGTAGGCTCTCACTCTAGCTCAGGCTGACTTGGAATGCACTATGTATTCTCAGGGTGACCTTGAACTCACTGCCTCTCAAGTGCTGGGATTAAAGGCGTGTGCCACCACACCCGGCTTCTCCTCCTCTTCCTCCTTCTGTCTTTTTCTTCTGGGGGGTGGGCAGAGAGACATGCATTTTCTCAGTGAGCCAATCTACCTTTTATTGAGAAAAATCACAGCCCGTGTAATAGTCAATGTCCCATATAAGTCACAAAGTGTGTCCAACTTCCACTCCATTGTATGTCAAAGAAAAGTCCAATTTAATGTCCAATTTTTCATTACATTCATTCTGTTTCTGTATAAATACAATATTGCACCAAATCTTAAGACACAGGACGCTGGACATTAAGAAAGAAGTCCCCCCCCAGTCCTTGGGACCTGGCGCAGTCAGTGTTCTTCCTGTGTGTACCCTGCCAGCACTATTACAAAAACCACCCAGCAAGGTGGCACCTGAATCAAACCACCGCACCCATAAACTTAGGTGTTCTGAATGCTAGGTTCCCAGCTGATGGAGATTTGGGAATTAACGCCTCCTGGAGGCGGTGTATTGTTGGGGGCGGGCTTATGGGTGTTACAGCCAGTTTCCCCTTGCCAGTGTTTGGTACAGTCTCCTGTTGCTATTGTCCGCCTTATGTTGGCCAGGGGGTGATGTCCATCCTCTGCTCATGCCATCGCTTTCCCTGCCATCATGGAGCTTCCCCTTGAGTCTGTAAGCCAAAGTAAACTCTCCCTTTTTTTTCTCCCAAAGCTGCTCTTGGCCGGGTGATTTCTGTAAGCAATGAGAACCTGATTGTAACACGTGGGTTCTGGGAAATTAAACAAGGCTTTCAAGGGAAATGCCTTAACTGCTAAGCCATCTCTCCAGCCCATCGTCAGTAGTTTAAAATACATCTTGAGGGCTGGAGAGACGGTTTAGCGGTTAAGCGCTCGCCTGTGAAGCCTAAGGACCCCGGTTCGAGGCTCGGTTCCCCAGGTCCCACGTTAGCCAGATGCACAAGGGGGCACACTCATCTGGAGTTCGTTTGCAGAGGCTGGAAGCCCTGGCGCGCCCATTCTCTCTCTCTCTCCCTCTATCTGTCTTTCTCTCTGTCTCTGTCGCTCTCAAATAAATAAATAAAATATTTAAAAATTAAAAAATACATCTTGAAAGCAGATCCCATTCACAATATATTTGAAAGGAAAGAGTATTTGTGAATTTAAGACTCTAATATAGATGAAAGCGGTGACATTCTTAGCACTAAAATAGATAAGCAAGCTGCTTGTGGTGGCACATGCTTTTAATCCCAGCACTTGGGAGGTAGAGGTAGGAGGATCACTATGAGTTCGAGACTACCCTGAGATTACATAGTGAAATCCAGGTCAGCTTGAACTAGATAGAGTGAGACCCTACCTGGGGGGAGGCGGGGGAAAGCCTACCGGGCATGATGGCAGAGGTAGGAGAATCGCTGTGAGTTCAAGGCCACCCTAAGACTAAATAATGAATCCTAGGTCAGCCTGGGCTAAAGCAAGACCCTACCTTGAAAAACAACATAAAACAAAAAAAAAAATATGCTGGTGCTGGAGAGATGGTCTGATGGTCAGGGTTTTACTCCTCAGTTATCCACGTAAGCCAGAAGTATAAAGTAACACATGCATCTGGAGTTTGTCTGCGGTGGCAAGAGACCCTAGCATGCCCATTCTCTCTCTTTCTCTCAAAAAAAAAAAAAAAAAAAAGGTAAGCCCGGCGTGGTGGCACATGCCTTTAATCCCAGCACTTGGGAGGCAGAGGTAGGAGGACCTCCGTGAGTTCGAGGCCACCCTGAGACTCCATAGTGAATTCCAGGTCAGCCTGGGCTAGAATGAGACTCTGCCTTGAAAAACAAAAAACAAAACAAAAATTTCAAAAAGACAAAATTGCAGACCAATATCTCTAGTGAATACATGTAAAAATTCTTGGCAAAGTACTTGCAAGTTAAATTCAAGAATACATCAAAAAGATCATTCCTGGGGCTGGAGATATGGCTTAGTGGTTAAGACATTTTTGCCTGCAAAGCTAAAGGACCCTGGTTCAATTCCCCAGGACCCACGTAAGCCAGATGCAGAAGGGGTCACATGTGACTAGAGTTTGTTTGCAATGGCCAGAGGCCCTGGTGTGCCCATTCTCTTTCTCAAATAAATAAATAGAAATTTTAGAAAAGCAAACAAAAAAATCATTCCCCACAATCAAGTAGACTTCATTTCCAAGACGCAGAGGTGACATATGTAAATCAGCAAAGGTAATTAGTCACATAAATGGACTCAAGGACAGAAGCACGATTATCTCAATGGATACAAAAGTCCTCTGACAAAATCTAACATCCCTTTATGATAAAAATCCCTGAACTCTGGGCTAGAGAGATAGCTTAGTGGTTAAGGCACTTGCCTGCGAAACCTAAAGACTCATGTTAGACTTTCCAGGTCCCATGTAAACCAGATGCACAGTGACACAAGCGTGCAAGCTTGCACATGTGCACGCGGAGGTGCATGTGCCTGGAGTTCGATAGCAGTGGCTGAGGCCCTGGTTCATCAATTTTCTCTCTCTCACATTAAAAAACAACAGGGCTGGAGAGATGGCTTAGTGGTTAAGCGCTTGCCTGTGAAGCCTAAGGACCCCGGTTCAAGGCTCGGTTCCCCAGGTCCCACGTTAGCCAGATGCACAAGGGGGCACACGCGTCTGGAGTTCGTTTGCAGAGGCTGGAGGCCCTGGCGCGCCCATTCTCTCTCTCTCCCTTTATCTGTCTTTCTCTCTGTGTCTGTCACTCTCAAATAAATAAATAATTAAAAAAAAAAAAAAAGAAATGGTAAAAAAAAAACAACAAACACCAAACCTGGCGTGGTGGCACACGCCTTTCATCCCAGCACTCGGGAGGCAGAGGTAGGAGGATCGCCATGAGTTTGAGGCCACCCTGAGACTACAGAGTTAATTCCAGGTCAGCCTAGGCCAGAGTGAGACTTCAAAAAACCAACCAAACAAACAAAAAAAAAAATTGGAATAGAATGAACCTGTATGTTCAACATTATATTCAATGGTGAAAAATATATAAAGTACTTCCTCAAAAATCAGGAACCAGACCAGGGTGTCAACTTTCAATATTATTAGTCAGCATAGTTCTGGAAGACTTAGGTAAGCAATAAGCTAAGAGAAGGTAGCAACAGTTATACTAAAAGGAAAGGAAGAAGTCCAATCACTCCTATTTGCAGATGATGTGATTCTATGCACAAGAGACCCCAGAGACGCCCCCAGAGTGCTGGGGAGATAGATGCACTAGTGTGACTGAACACCAGAACCCAGGTAAGGTCAAAACCTGTAGCGCTGGTGTCTGGGATCCCAGCATGCCTCTGGCAAGAAGGGAGGTGGAGACAGAATTGCCTAGGAGCTCACAGGCCAGCTAGGCTGAACACAGTGTGAACAGCATGAACAAGAGACTACCTCAAACAAGGCGGGAAAAACAAGGACCCACTCTGAAGCTGTTCTCTGCCCTCCACATGCAGATTGTGACAGGCAAATGCCCGCACAAATGCCTGCACAAATGCCCACACAAATGCCCGCACACAAACACAAATGAACACGCATGTGTGCGCACACACATGCCATTAAAAAAATGGTTGACTTTTCTCAGTTGCCATAAAATAATAATATTTGAGCTCAAGAGATGGCTTAGCAGTTAAGGTTCTTGCCTGGGAAGCCTAAGGACCATGTTTGACTCTCCAGATCCCACTTAAGCTGATGCACAAAGGTGAGGCAAGTGCAAGGTCACACATGCCCACTAGGTGGCACAAACGTCTGGAGTTTGATTTCAGAGGCTGAGGCTCTGGCTCACCAATTCTCTCTCTCTAAAAAAAAATATTATATTCCTAGCTGGGCGTGGTGGTGCACGCCTTTAATCTCAGCACTTGGGAGGCAGAGGTTAAGAGGATTGCTGTGAGTTTGAGGCCAGCCTGAGATTATCGAGTGAATTCCACATCAGCCTGAGCTAGAGTGAGACCCTACCTTGAAAAGTGCCTCCCCCCAATTCCTACTGAGGCAGAAATTTGACTTGGTGGCATTAGTAGGAAAGATAATCATCTATATTGTTACTATTTAAAGATAAATAATAATAAATCTTGGGCTGAAGAAATATGTTAGTGGTTAAGGCGTTTGCCTGCAAAGCCAAAGGATCCCAGTTTGATTCCCCAGTACCCAAGTAGGCCCGATACACAAGGTGGTGCATATGTCTGGAGTTCATTTGCAGTGGCTGAAGGCCGTGGCATGTCTGTTCTCTATATGCCTTTCTCTCTCTCAAATATATAAATAATAAAATAAAATTAAATTAAAAAATAATAAATCTGATGAAAGTTAATCAGAGTCTCTAAGAATTTTAGGGCCTGGAGAGATGGCTCAGTAGGTAAAGCATTGACTGAGTAAGTGTGAGGCCCTGAGTTCAGATCCTGAGAACTCACGTAAAGCTGCACGCAATAGCAGGCGTCTGTAATCCCAACTCACCACAGCAACGTGGGCCACCCATTAGGCTGGATGCCAAGTGGCTCAAGCACAGTGTTTGTTTAAAAATTGGAGTTAGGAAGCCGGGCGTGGTGGCGCATGCCTTTAATTCCAGCACTTGGGAGACAGAGGTAAGAGAATCGCCATGAGTTCGAGGCCACCTGAGACTTCATAGTGAATTCCAGGTCAGCCTGGGCTAGAGTGAGACCCTACCTCGAAAAATAAAAAACAAACAAACAAACAAAAAAATTGGAGTTAGGGCTGGACAGATGGCTTAAGTGGTTAAGGTGCTTTTAAGGTGCTTTCCTGAAAAGCCAAAGGACCAAGTTTCGATCCCGAGGGTCCCTGTAAGCCAGATGCACAAGAGGACACATTGTCTGGAGTTCATTTATGGGGGCTGGATGCACTTGTGCACCCCTTCTCTCTCATACCTGCCTATTCCTCTCCCCCTCAAATAAATAAAAATAAAATTAAAAAAAACTGGAGGGGTCTGGAGAGATGGCTTAGCATTTCAGGTGTTTGCCTGCAAAGCCTAAGGCCCCAGGTTCAATTTTCCAGTACCCATGTAAGCCAGCTGCACAAGAAGGTGCATGTATCTGGAGTTCATTTACAGTGGCTAGAAGTCCTGGTGTGCCCATTCTCTCTGCCTTCCTTTCTGTCACAAAATAAATAAACAAGTAAATGAATGAATGAATGAATGCATAAATAAATAAATAAACAAATAAATAAAAGGGCTGGAGAGATGGCTTAGCAGTTAAGGTGCTTCCTGAGAAGCCTTTGTACTCAGGTTCAACTCTCCAGATCCCATGTTAGCCAGCTGCACAAAGGTGAGTCAAGCGCAAGGTCGCACATGCCCACTACGTATGGGCGCAAGCATCTGGAGTTCAATGTTAGTGGGGCTGACTGGGCATGGTGGCACACACCTTTGATACCATAACTGGGGAGGCAGAGACAGGAACATCATCTTCCCATAAATTCAAGGTGCCAGCCCAGAGCTACAGAGATTCAAGTCAGGCTGGGCTAGAGTGAGACCCTGCACCTCCAAAAATATTGGGGGCTGGCTTACTGCTCCAGCCAAAGTACTGGAGTTTGATTCTAAGTCATCACGTAAAAAGCTGGATGTTGCAGAGGACCTTTTTTTTTTGTTTATTTTAATTAATTTATTTGAGAGTGACAGTGAGAGAGAGAGAGAAAGAGGCAGATAGAGAGAATGGGCGCTCCAGGGCCTCCAGCCACTGCAAACGAACTCCAGACGCATGTGCCCCCTTGTGCATCTGGCTAACTAACGTGGGTCCTGGGGAATTGAACCTTGAACTGGGGTCCTTAGGCTTCATAGGCAAGCACTTAATTGCTAAGCCATCTCTCCAGGCCTTTTTTTTTTTTTTTTTTTTTGAGGTAGGGTCTCACTCTAGCTCAGGCTAATCTGGAATTCACTATGGAGTCTCAGGGTGGCCTTGAACTCACAGCAATCCTCCTACCTCTGCCTCCAGAGTGCTGGGATTAAAAGCGTGAGTCATCATGACTGGTTTTTATGTTTTTGTTTTATTCACGCCCAGCTTTTTTTCTTATTTAATTTTTTTTATTAACAACCTCCATGATTATGAAAAATATCCCATGGTAATACCCTCCCTCCCCACACTTTCCCCTTTGAAACTCCATTCCCCCCATCTCAATCAGTCTCTCTTTTATTTTGATGTCATGATCTTTTCCTCCTATTATGATGGTCTTGTGTAGGTAGTGTCAGGCACTGTGAGGTCATGGATATCCAGGCCACTTTGTGTCTGGAGGAGCATGTTGTAAGGAGTCCTACCCTTCCTTTGGCTCTTACATTCTTTCTGCCACCTCTTCCGCAATAGACCCTGAGCCTTGGAAGGTGTGATAGAGATATTGCAGTGCTGAGCACTCCTGTCACTTCTTCCTAGCACCATGGTGCCTTCTGAGTCACCCCAAGGTCACTGCCATCTGAAAAGAGAACATTCTTTACCAAAAGTGAGAGTAGCATTAATATAAGCATATGAACATTAAGAGAAGTGCTTACTGGGCAGTTTGATGAGCATAGTATATACATTTAGCCAGACAGCAGTTTTTATGCTTTTGTTTTATTCACACCCAGCTTTTTTTAAAAAAAAAAAATTTATGGGTTGGAGAGATGGCTTAGCAGTTAAGGCGCATGTCTATGGAACCTAAAGACCCAGGTTCGATTCTCTAGGTTCCACATAAGCCAGATGCACATGGTGGCATATGCATTTGGAGTTCATTTCCAGTGGCTAGAGGCCCTGGTGTGCCCATTCATTCTCTCTCTCTCTCTCTCTAGTAAATAAATAAATAAAAATAAAAAATCTTTAAAAAATGTCTTATTTAGCCAGGCATGGTGGCGCACACCTTTAATTGCAGCATTTGGAAGGCAGAAGTAGGAGAATCACTGTAAGTTTCAGGCCACCTTGAGAGGACATAATGAAGTCCAGGTCAGCCTAGGCTAAAGAGAGACCCTACCTCAAAAAAAAAATGTTTTATTTATTTATTTGTTGGAGAGAGAGAATGGGTGCACCAGGGCCTCCAGCCACTGCAAAGGAATTTCAGATGCATGTATCACTTTGTGCATTTGGCTTATGTGGGTCCTGGGGATTCAAACCTAGGTCCTTAGGCTTCACAAGCAAGTGCCTTAACCACTAAGCCATTTCTCCAGACCTTTTTGTTTTGTCTTGTTTTTCAAGGTAGCCCAGGCTGACTAGGAAATCACTGTGTAGTCTCAGACTGACCTCTAAGTCACAGGAATCCTCCTACCTGGGCTGAGATTAAAGGAGTGCATCAGCGAGGCATGGTGGTTCCATGTACTCCCCGTACTTAGGAGGCAGAGGTCGGAGAATCATTGTGAGTGTGAGACCACCCTGAGACTGCATAGTGAGTTTCAGGTCAGCCTGGGTAAGAGCCAGACCCTACCTCAAAAAACCATACACTAAAAAAAGTAACTTCAGTAACCCCAGCACGCCGACTGGTAGAAAAGATGACAGGTAGGATGGGCGTGGTGGTGCACACCGTTCATTCCAGCACTTGGGAGGCAGAGGTAGGAGGATCGCTATGAGTTCAAGGCCAGCCTGGGACTACAGAGTGAGACCCCATGCCTCAAAATAAATAAATAAATAAATAAATAAATAAATAAATAAATAAAATAAAACCAGGGTTAAGGCGTTTGCCTGCAAAGCCAAAGGACCCAGGTTCAATTTCCCAGGACCCACATAAACCAGATGGACAAGGTGGTACATATGCCTGGAGTTTGTTTGCAGTGGCTGGAGGCCCTGGCAGGCCCATTCTCTCTCATTCATAAATAAATAAATAAATAAATAAAGTATGAAAACCCAAACTAAAAAATGATGAGAGGTGGGGAAAGAAATTTCTGGAAGCTTGCAGTGAGCACAGCAATGAACACCATCCATCAACAGAGTGAGTATCCAGAGAAACCCTGCCCCACTTGAGGAGGAAAGGGGAGGACTGAGCTGTGCATGTGCCTGAGCGTATGCACACGGACACCCCGAAAATGTGTACAGGAGTTTCTATGAATAGGTAACGCTGCGATAAGTTGCTTACTTATGACCTTTCTAATTTCTTTTCTTTTCTTCTTTTTTTTTGTATATTCCAGGTAGGGTCTCACTATAGCCAAGGCTGGCCTTGAACTCACAGCATTCCTCCTACCTCTGCCTCCCAAATGCTGGGATTACAGGTGTGTGCCACCATGCCTGACTTTCTAATTTCTTTTTTTTCTTCCTTCCTTCCTTCCTTCCTTTTTTTTTTTTTTTTGCTTAATTATGTTTTATTACTGAAAAATTTACTAGTTATCTTCATCTTTTACAAGAGTATAAGGAAGGACAGGTTGTTTGCCAAGTCTGCCGGGCTCAGGTTCAATTCCTTCTCACAGTACGTTCCCCCTCACTCAGCAAAGTGGAGCATTATCTGGAGTTCTTTTGCAGAAGCACTAGGCCCTACCTAGAGTGCCCATTCTCATTCTGTTTGCATATAAATAAGATTAAGAGGTAGTGGTAGGAAGACTGCTGTGAGCTAGCCTATGACTACAAAGCAAGTTCCAGGTTAGCCTGGGCTACAGTGAGACCCTACCTCAAATGAGGAAAAAAAACAAAGGTTTAGGTAACTATGCTTAGTGGCAAATACTCCCTGGAGGCTGAGACAGGCTGGTTACATTGTTGGAAACAAGTCTGACTTACAAAGTGAGATTTAACCCAGAACACCAAAATGTACTCACCCTAAAACAGTCACTAAATGTTCTGTCCAATGCAATGCCTGAGGCTCACTTTTTTAAAATATTTGAGAGAGAATAAAGGGCTGCACCAGGGCCTTAAGCCACTGCTTGTTAATTAACTCCAGATGTGTGTGACCCATTGCACACATTTGTGACACTGCTTGCTTGTGTCACTGCACCTGGCTACAGTGGTTCCTGGAGATCCGAACATGAGTTCTCAGGCTCGCTCCTAAGTGCTAAGCCATCTCTCCAGCCCTTTTGGGGGTAGGGTTTCACTCTGGCCCAGAATGACCTGGAATTCACTTTGTAATCTCTAGGTGGCCTCAAACTCATTGAGATCCTCCTACCTTTGCCTCCAGAGTGCTCAGATAAAGGGCATGTGCAGCCACCATGTCAGGCTCAAGAATCTTATTTTTTAATATCAGAAATTTCCAACTCAACGCCTGTAGGTACATTCTATTCTATCTTTGTCAATTGCCAACCAGAAAAGAAAGTTGATCTCCAGGTGCATGCACCACCTTGTCCATCTGGCTGGGGAAATGAAACCTGGGCCCTTAGGCGTTGTAGTCGAGAACTTTAACTGCTAAGCCATCTCTCCAAACCACAAATATTTGAGAGAATGAAGCAAACAGAAAAAATGTACTACCAGGCCCTCTAGCCATTGCAAACAAAATCCAGACACATGCACCACCATATGCATCTGACTTCTATATGTATTAAGAAATAACTTTGATCCTTGGATTTTCCAGGCAAATTCCTTACACTATGCCATCTCTCCAGCCCAAGAATGTTTCTTAAAACAGGTAAATGGGATGGCTATGAAGTCTGAGGCACTTGCCTGTAAATGTAACATCTGGCAGTCTGGGTTGATTCCCCAGTACCCAGGACAGCCCGATGCATCAAGTGGTGCATACTCCTGAAGTTGTAAGCATTCTTCTCTAGAATCTGGTTGAGTATCTGTTCTTTCTGTATGATTTGATGTAATACATTACATGGTGTGACAAAAGAGTCAGAGATCCGATTTTCTGATGGAGACAGGTTTCGTGTTCAGGCGAGGGCATCTGAAGCCAGTTGCAATGCTATATGCTATCTTCTTTCTTCAGGTGGGTCAAGAATACCCTATTTTCAAGCCATCCTGATGGGATTCAGCTCGTTGGTGGAAAAACAGGTCCAGTTAACTCCTTTAGTCAAGTGATTAGTCTGTGTCTCTCTCTCTCTTTTTTTTTTTTTTTTGGTTTTCTGAGGTAGGGTCTCTGGCCCAGGCTGACCTGGAATTCACTATGTAGTCTCAGGGTGGACTCGAACTCACAACGATCTTCCTACCTCTGCCTCCTGAGTGTTGAGATTAGAGGCGTGCGTCCCTCGCTTATCTCTAGTGGAGATTGCAAGAGCTTTTTATTTTGCAGGGTCCACTCACTCCGGGAGAGAGGAATCTTGGGTGGTGTGCAGAGGTATGGGGGGAAGGAAGGTGATCTTCCCTCCTCTTAGCTCAAAGGTGTATCAACCAGAAGGCAGTCCCAGAGTCTCAGGGTGGATTGAAATGGCCAGAGAACTCTTACCTAATTAATCTACCTCAGGTAATTTAAAACAGGAAAAGCAATAGAGGCCTCGTTGATGTCTTTTTTTTTTAAATTTAATTAATTAATTTATTTATTTGAGAGCGACAGGCACAGAAAGAAAGACAGATAGAGGGAGAGAGAGAGAGAATGGGCACGCCAGGGCTTCCAGCCTCTGCAAATGAGCTCCAGACGCGTGCGCCCCCTTGTGCATCTGGCTAACGTGGGACCTGGGGAACCGAGCCTCGAACCGGGGTCCTTAGGCTTCACAGGCAAGCGCTTAACCGCTAAGCCATCTCTCCAGCCCTCGTTCATGTCTTAAAGCCGAATCCCCTTCTCATGGCCTTGTAGCCGCACGTGGTTCTCCCTAACCAGCTCCGCGGGCGCTCTGCCCTGGCGCCGGGCTCAGGTGACTTGACTCTACCCGGAGCACTCCGGAGCCAAGTCTGGGGCTACGACTTCCCCGCCGCCCCTTAAAGAGAACCTCCGATCCCGGGGTCCCAAAGAAACAAACCTTCACTTCGCCCCGCACCCAGGCAGAAGCCGCTCCACCCGCCAGCTGAGCCGGTCCTCTCCCTGCCAGGCCTTCGCCCACGTGCTCCGCTCCGGAGCTCTTCCCCACGCTCTCTCTTTTTTTTTGGAGCACTTTGTTTTTTTTTTTTTCTTTCTTTTTTTTCCTGAGGTAGGGTCTCACTCTAGCCCAGCCTCACCTGGAATTCACTATGTAGTGTCAGAGTGGTCTTGAACTCATGACAACCCTCCTACCTCTGCCTCCCAAGTGCTGGGATTAAAGGCATGTGCCACCACACCTGGTCACTTTTTAAAAAATATATTATTTATTTATTTATTTATTTAAGAGAGAGAAAGAAGGAGACAGAGAGAGAATGGGCACACCAGGGCCTCCAGCCACTGCAAAAGAACTTTAGATGCATGTGCACCCTTGTGTATCTGGCTTATGTGGGTCCTGGAGAGTCAAACCAGGATCCTTTGGCTTTGCAAGCAAACTCCTTAACCACTAAGACAACTCCCCAGCCCTCTAATTTCTTTTATTATTATTATAGTTATTTTATTTTTAATATATTTTAAAATTTTTATTTATTGATTTATTTGATAGAGAAAGAGGGAGAGAGAGAGAGAGGGAATGGGCACGCCAGGGCCTCCAGCCACTGCAAACGAACTCCAGACATGTGCACCCCTTTGTGTATCTGGCTAATGTGGGTCCTGGGGAATTGAACCTGGGCCCTTTGGCCTTGCAGGCAAATGCCTTAACCGCTAAGCCATCCCTCCAGCCCTCTAATTTCTTTTTTTTTTTAAATTTTTATTAGCATTTTCCATGATTATAAAAAAATCCCATAGTAATTCCCTCCCTCCCCCCCGACTTTCCCCTTTGAAATTCCATTCTCCATCATATTACCTCCCCATCACAATCATTGTACTTACATATATACAATATCAACCTATTAAGTACCCTCCTCCCTTCCTTTCTCTTCCCTTTCTAATTTCTTAATATAGGCACTTAAAGTTATAAATTTCCCTCTTAGAACTGGCTTCATTGTGTCCCAAAGGTTTTGGTATGTTGTGTTCTCATTATCATTTGACTCTATGATTTTATTTTTCAAGGTCGGGTCTCACTCTAGCTCAGGCTGATCTGAAATTCAATATGTACTCTCAGGGTGGCCTCAAACTCATGGCAATCCTCCTACCTCTGCCTCCTGAGTGCTGGGATTAAAGGCGTGTGCCAC
This sequence comes from Jaculus jaculus, assembly GCF_020740685.1. NCBI lineage: Eukaryota > Metazoa > Chordata > Mammalia > Rodentia > Dipodidae > Jaculus > Jaculus jaculus. The sequence goes on along the minus strand of NC_059115.1, from coordinate 16,485,820 downwards.
CACGCCTGGCCAACCATAAGCTTATTAAGGTTTTTAAGGTTTTCAGTACCAGCTAAGTATTCCCTCCAGTGGAGTGGGCCTCCAGTCCAATTAGAGAGCTGTGTGTTTCTCCCATAACAGGCATGCCACTATTACACCCAGTGGTTCATTTGGCTTGGCTGGCCAAATTTAAGGCTTGTAGTGTCCACTGTTGTTTATCTCCATGATGATTTCTTTCTCCCGTGGGGCTGCATGCAGCATAGCTTTTTCCAGCTTTCAGTCAGCTGGTCTATACTAAGGAGGCTTTTGGCTCAGCTCCAGCAGGATTTCTTAGTGACCTTGCAGCCCAAGTGTGTGGAGTCTTGGCAATAACATGTAATGTTTGGGGGGCATCAGGGACCTCCCTAGCCAACATCTCACTAGAAGATATCCCATCATTGGCATTGAAAAATTTCTAGTAACAATCTATGGCTTCTGAGTGTTTCATTGTCCAAAAAAAGGAGGTTTCCATATGACTTATTTATATCCTCTTAGATTTTGACTAACCCTCCCTCCACCCTTTCTTTACTAACTCTCTTCCCCTGATCTCACTTAGGCCATTCCACCCCCAGTAATCTGTTCACCTACTTACATATATACAATACCCTCTCCTTAAGTCCTCCCCTCTCCTCCCTCCCTTATAGCCCCCTTCTAGCTTACTGGCTTTTGCTATGGATTTTTACTCCAACTCATACACAAGTCTAAACATTTGTAGCTAGGATCAACATATGAGAGAGAACAGGCAGCATTTAGTTTTCTGGGCCCAGGTTACCTCACTAAGTATAATCCTTTCTAGATCCATCCATTTTCCTGTGACTTTCATAATTTCATTTTTATTTACCTCTGAATAGAACTCCATTGTATAAATGTATTGCATCTTCATTATCCATTTGTAAATCAAGGGACATCCAGACTGAATGAGCAAGTATCTCAAGAGTCCTTAGGATATATGCCTAGGACTGGTATAGCTGGGTCATATGGTAAATTTATTTTTAAAAATATTTTATTTTTATTTACTTATTTGACAGAGAAAGAGGAAGAGAGAGAGAGAGAGAGACAGAGGGAGAGGGAGAGAGAGGGAGAAAATGGGCACGCCAGGGCCTCCAGCCACTGCAAACGAACTCCTGATGCATGCGCCCCCCTGGTGCATGTGGCTAATGTGGGAATCAAACAAGGGTCCTTTGGTTTTGCAGGCAAATACCTTAAACACTAAGCAATCCCTCCAGCCCTGGTAAATCTATTTTTAGCTATCTCAGGAACTTCCATACTGATTTCCACAATGGCTGGACCAGTTTACATTCCCACCAGCAGTGTAGAAGGGTTCCTCTTTTCCTCATCTGCACCAGCATTTATTGTCATTTGTTTTCTTCTTCTTCTTCTTTTTTTTTAATTTTTTTATTGTTATTTTTATTTATTTATTTGAGAGTGACAGAGAGAGGAAGAGGCAGATAGAGAGAGAGAATGGGCGTGCCAGGGCCTCCAGCCACTGCAAACGAACTCCAGACGCATGCGCCCCCTTGTGCATGTGGCTAACATGGGTCCTGGGGAGTCGAGCCTCGAACCATGGTTCTTAGGCTTCACAGGCAAGTGCTTAACCGCTAAGCCATCTCTCCAGCCCCCTTCTTCTTCTTTTAATTTGATTTTTCAAGGTAGGGTCTCTTTCTAGCTCAGGCTGACCTGGAATTCAGTATGTAGTCTCAGGGTGGCCTAGAACTTGCGACGATCCTCCTACCTCTGTCTCCTGAGTGCTGGGATTAAAGGCGTGCACCATCATGCTCAGCAGACATTTGTTTTCTTGATAGTCATTCTGACAGGAGTGAGATGGAATCTCAAAGTAGTTTTAACTTGCATTTCCCTGATGGCTAAGGATATAGAACATTTTTTAAAGATGTTTATATGCTGTCTGTATTTCTTCTTTTGAGAACTCTCTCTTTAGTTCCAAAGCCTATTTTTTAATTGTGCTGTTTGATTTATTATTAGTTTTTTGCATATTATGGATATTAATCCTGTTATATATATAGCTGACAAAAATTTTCTCCCAAAGTTGTCTCCTTGCTGTATTCACAAAGTGTCCTTTGCTATACAAAAGCTTTGTAATTTCACGAGGTCCCAGTGGTTGATTAATGGTTTTATTTTTCTGAGCAACAGGGCTTATATCCAGAAAGTCATTGCCTATGCCAATATGTTGAAGTGTTTCCCCTACTTTTTTTCTGGCAGTTTCAGAATTTTAGGTCTGATATTAAGGTCTTTGATCCATTTGGACTTGATCTTGTGCATGGAGTGAGATGAGGGTCTAATTTTTAGCAGGGCGTGGAGGCATATGCCTTTAATCTCAGTACTCAAGAGGCTAAGGTAGGAAGGTTGCTGTGAGTTCAAGACCAGCCTGATACTCATTCCAGGTCAGCTTGGGCTAGAACAAGACTACCTCAAAAAAAAGGGGGGGAGGAGAAAGGATCTATTTTTTTTTCTCTCTCTCTCTTTCTTTTTTTTTATTTTTGAAAGGATCTATTTCCGTCCTTCTACATATAGATATCCAGTTTTCCCAGAACCATTTATTAAAGATGCTGTCTTTCCTCCAGTGAATATTTTTGGCATTTTTGTTGAAAATTAGTAGCTGCCTGGGTATTTACATCTGGGTCCTCTATTCTGTTGCATTGATCTACATGTCTGTTTTTGTGTCAGTATCATGGTGTTTTTGTTACTATGGCTCTGCAATATAGCTTAAAATCAGCCTTATTTTTGGTGCTCAAAATTGTTTTGGCTATTCAAGGATTTTTATTCTTCCAAGTGAATTTTAGGAATGTTTTTTCTTTTTCTTTCTTTCTTTTCTTTTTTTCTTTTTGGTTTTCCAAGGTAGGGTCTTACTCTAGCTCAGGCTGACTTGGATGGAATTCACTATGCGTTCTCAGGGTGGCCTTGAACTCATGGCGGTTCTCCTGCCCCTGCCTCCCTAGTGCTGGGATTAAAGGCGTGCGCCGCCATGCCCGGCTAGGATTGTTTTTTCTATTTCCATGAAGAATGCGATTGAACTTCCCCCCCGCCCCCCCGAGGTAGGGTCTCACTGTAGCCCAGGCTGACCTAGAATTCACTATGTATTCTCAGGGTGGCCTTGAACTCATGATGATCCTCCTATCTCTGCCTCCTGAATGCTGTGATTAAAGGCATGAGCCACCATGACTGGCAATGCCATTGGAATTTTGATGGAGATTGCATTAAATGTGTAGATTGTTTTTTGTAAGATTGACATTTTCACAATATTGATTCTTCCAATACAAGAACATGGGATATCTTTCTTTCTTTCTTTCTTTCTTTCTTTTTTTTTTTATAATCATGGGATATCTTTCTATTTCCTAAAGTCTTCTGCACTTTCTGTCCTTTTTTTTTTTTTTTTAGCTAGGGTCTCATTCTGGCACAGGCTGGCTGATCTGGAATTCACTCTGTATTCTAGGGTGGTCCCAAACTCATGGCGATCCTCCTACCTCTGTCTCCTGAGTGCTGGGATTAAAGACATGTGCCACCATGCCCGGCAAATTGTGTTGAGTGTTTTAAAGTTTTCATTGTAGAGATCCTTCACCTTCTTGGTTAGGTTTATTCTAAGGACAATTATTTTATTTTATTTTTTATGCAGTTGTGAATAGGAATGATTCTCTGATTTCATCCTCAGAGTGCTGTTAGCATATAGAAAGGCGACTGATTTCTGCAGGTTTGTTTTTTATCTTGCTACTCCGCTATAAGTGTTATTAGCTCTAACAGTTTGCTGGTGGAGTCTTTAAGGTTCCTTATGTATAGCATCATGTCATCTGCAAATAGTGATAACTTGATCTCTTCTTTTGTAATTTGTATCCCTTTTATGTGTGTCTCTTGCCTTATTGCTATGGCTAAGACTTCCAGTACTATATTAAATAAAAGTGGGGACAGTGGACACCCTTGTCTTGTTCCTGATTTTAGTGGAAAAGCTTCAAGTTTTTCTCCATTTAGTATTATGTGCGCTGTAGGTTTGTCATAAATAGCCTTTATTATGTTCAGGTATGTTCCTTCTATTCCCAGTTTCTGTAGGACTTTTATCATAAAGGGATGTTGGATTTTTGTCAAATGCCTTTTCTGCATCTATTGAGATGATATTGCAGTCAGGTTTGCAATGCTCGTAGAAATCACCCAACTGAGAGCAGCTTCTGGGAAAAAGAGGTTTATATTGGCTTACAGGCTCAAGGGGAAGCTCCACAATGGCAGGGAAAATGATGGCATGAGCAGAAGGTGGACATCACCCCCTGGCCAACATAAGGTGGACAATAGCAAAGGGAGAGTGTGCCAAACACTGGCAAGGGGAAACTGGCTATAACACTCATAAGCCCGCCCCCAACAATACGCTCCCTTCAGGAGGCCTTAATTCCCACATCTCCATCAGCTGGGGAGCTAGCATTCAGAACGCCTCAGTTTATGGGGGACACCTGAATCCAACCACCCTCCTGCGGGGACACGGAAGTGTGACGAGCACGTCCACTGCAGGTCTACTTATCAGGCTTTGGGGCAGGTGACCCAGGGCAAGCCTGCTGTCACCTAGTGGGGTGGCTCTGGTCTCACCTACACTGAGTGCCCACCTGGGTCCGGCTTTCTTGCACTATGGGTTCTGCTAGGGTGGCTGGGTTGGTGGGTGCTGTGTGGCTGACTTCCCTTCCTCAGGTCTCAGTGGTTACCTGGCATTGGCCGTGGGGGGAGAGGAGGGGGTAAAGGGTGCCTGGAGGGTTTCTGGAAGTTCTCAGCTGGTGTCTGTGGGCGTCCCTTCCAGGAGCTGCTCAGCCTGTCTCTGCTGCCTTCTTCTGGCTTCTTGACCCTGCGAGGAGGCTGATGTGAGTGGAAAATCCCTTTACCCGGATTCTGCTCCTGCGGTTCAGGCGGGGTCAGGCATGAGCAGCTTTTCCCAGTGGACCGCTAGAACGGTACTGTGGTGGAAACCAGTTCTGGCTGGTTTGTGGTTGCTAGAAAAATCTAGCCCAGGCTAGATTTCACTATGTAGTCTCAGGGTGGCCTTGCACTCACGTTGATCCCCCTGCCTCTGCCTCCCGAGTGCTGGCATTAAAGGCCTACACCTGGCTATCAAAGGACACCCTTTTCTAAATTTTGTTGACCAAGTTCTCTTAGAGGGCCCAAGGTGGGCTGTCCTGTGGCTGCAGTGACCGTGTTCGCCAGCAGAGGGCAGTAGGACACAGGAAATGCAGGCAGGAGCGCGCAGTCCGAGGGGAGGTTGCTCTCAGATGCTTTGCCCATAAACCCTTGAGGGCAGTTAGGAAAGCAGCCCAGACAGAAGTAACCACCGGGAGCAATGGCTAGAGTTGCCAAATTAGCAAAGTAGTGCGTTTGGGGAGCTTAATAAAACATTAAAAAGCACATATTAAGAGATGCCATTGTTTGTTGAGGGTAAAAAAAAAAAAGCTCTTAATTGGCATATGCCAGTATTTACTAACAAATGATAAAGTCAGTTCACCAGCTCTGCCTGCAGTTTTGGGAGTTATTATTTTTAACTAATTATATTTTGAATATATATATTAAAACTTTTTAAAATACTTTATTTATTTTGGGGAGAGAGAGAGAGGATGGGAGCTCCAGGGCCCCAGCCAGTGCAAACTAACTCCAGACACATGTGCCATCATGTGGGTTCTGAGGAACCCAACATGGGTCCTTTGGCTTTGCAGGCAAGAGCCTTAATTGCTAAGTCATCTCTCCAGCCCAGTTTTGGGAGTTAATAAGGGTTCATGCCTGAGATCCTTGTTGTCCATGGGTGACGCCTGTAATCCCAACACTGAGGAGGCACAGGCAGGAGGATCATGAGTTCAAGGCCAGGCTGGGGTATGTTGGCATAAAAAAGAAAAATGAAAAAAAAAAAAACAACCCACAGTTTCCTGTCAGGATACTGGAAATTCCTATGCAGACAGCCTGCTGAGGGAGAAAAGTCCCCAGTCCTCTTAACCAGCAGTGGATCCTGCAAACTCTGTGGCTGGCCATCCATGCCAAATGTACCAACTGATGGGATGTCTGTTAGGGGATAAACCAACTGCTCTCTGATTGAACTTGAGGCACTATGAGAGGAAATTCCTGCCTGGTACTGAAAACGTAATCAAAAGCCTATGGCGGGGGAGGTCAGGAGCCTTAGTGGGAGATCTACGCTACTACTGTTGTCTAGCTAAGTGGATCTATTACGTCCACGAAACTGCTCACTACACACAGACACACACACACACACACACACACACACACACACACACACACACAGTTTGTTTTGCTTTTGGAGGTAGGGCCTCGCTCTAGCCCAGGCTGACCTGGATGAAATTCACTGTGTAGTCTCAGGGTGCCCTCCAACTCATGGTGATTCTCCTATCTCAGCCTCCCGAGTTCTGAGACTAAAGGTGTGTGCCACTATGTTTGTTTGTTTATTTTCTAGGTAGTGTCTCACTCTACCCCATTCTGACCTGGAACTCACTTGTTAGTCCCAAGCTGGCCTTGAGCTCACAGTGATCCTCCTACCTCTGCCTCCCAAGGGCTGGGACTAAAGGTGTGCACCACGCCTGGTTTATGTACGTAAATTAATGTTACTCTCACATTTGGTTGGGGAAGCTTATCTTTTCAGAAGGTGGTGACCACTGGGATGATTCAAACCTTGCCAAAGTGCTGAGAAGTGACAGTGGAGTGTTCAGTAAAACATCTCTCTCACACCTTCCAAGGCTCAGGGGCCATTGTGGAAGAGGTGGAAAAAAAAAAAAGGTAAGAGCCAAAGGAAGGAGAGTAGTGCTCTGCAATACTGTTTTCCAGACACAAAGAGGCCTTGAGAGTCATGACCTCACAGTGGCTGACTCTACCTACATAAGACACAAGACACAATAGGTGGAAAAATATGATGACATCAAAACAGAAGAGGAACTAGCTGGAAAGAAGGGATTCAGTTGTGGGGGGGGGATTTGGGGAGGGAGAAAAGGGAAGGTGGTGGGGGGAGATTACGGATCATAGCAAATTGTTTGCTCCGCCATGGGCCTCAGACCCTATTGGATGGCATTTTACCATCCTCAGATGCTATTGGAGGACACTCTACCACTGGCCTCAGATGCTATTGGACAGATTCTTGGCTTTTGGACTGGTGGAAGCTGGCCGTCAGTTGGTGCAGTCCCGGTGACTGAGCTAATAACAGCGGCTAGAATGTTGGGACAGACACAGGGATGGGCAGCAATAAAGACCCCAGGAAATCTGACTCTAGACCTGCACCATCCAACTCTGCATAATCGTTAAAAATTCTAATCAGTCAATTGGCTTTGTAGAATGTTTATTGTAGGTGTGGCTTTTTTTTTCCCCCTGGGAACTTCAATTCACAGCTACATAGGAAGGCTTTGTTTAAAAAAAGAGAGAGAAAGAAGGAAAGAAAGAAAGAAAAATCTGGAGCCAGGTGTGGTGGCACACTTAATCCCAACACGCAGGGGTCAGAGGTAAAAGGATTGCTATGAGTTTGAGGCTACCCTGAGACTACATAGTGAATTTCAGGTCAGCCTGGGCTACAGCAAAACCCTACTTTGAAAACCAACCCCCCCCCAAAAAAAAATCTGAAAAATCCACAAGCAGGATTGGAGAGATGGCTTAATAGTTAAGGTGCTTGCCTGCAAAGCCTGAGGACCCATGTTCCGCTCTCTAGATCCCAGGTAAGCCAGAGGCACAAAGGTGGGGCAAGTGCAAGGTCATACATGCCCACTAGGTGGCGCAAGTGTCTGGAGTTCCATTGTAGTGTGGCTGAGGCCCTGGCTCGCCAATTCTCTCTCTCTTTCTCTCTCTCTCTAAAATAATCATAATTTGTCCACAGGCAAAGATCCTTGACAGTAATACCCCATCCTTTGTGTATGTGCATATGTATGTTCACGTGTGTGTGCATTGGGTGTTTCTCTCAATTACTCTCTTATTTTTTTCAAAATTATAAGAGAATAGCTTTTATTTCATTAAAAAAAAAATTAGGGTGTTGGGCGTGGTGGCACACGCCTTTAATCCCAGCACTGGGGAGGCAGAGGTGGGAGGATGGCTGTGAGTTCAAGGCTACCCTGAGACTATATAGGGAATCCAGGTCAGCCTGGGCTTGAGTGAAACTCTACCTCAAAAAAACAAAAACAGGGCTGGACAGATGGCTTAGCGGTTAAGCGCTTGCCTGTGAAGCCTAAGGACCCCGGTTCGAGGCTCGGTTCCCCAGGTCCCACGTTAGCCAGATGCACAAGGGGGCGCACGCGTCTGGAGTTCGTTTGCAGAGGCTGGAAGCCCTGGCGCGCCCATTCTCTCTCTCCCTTTATCTGTCTTTCTCTCTGTGTCTGTCACTCTGAAATTAAAAACAAACAAACAAACAACAACAAAAAAAAAACAAATAAATTAGGGGCTGGAGAGATGGCTTAGCGGTCAAGTCACTTGCCTTCACAGCCAAAGAACCCAGGTTCACTTCCCCAGGACCCATGTAACCCAGATGTACAAGGTGGTGCATGCCTCTGGAGTTCGTTTGCAGAGGCTAGAGCCTCTGATACTTCCTGACGCACCTATCCTCTCTCTTTCTGCTTCTTTCTCTCTCTCTGCCTCTCTCAAATAAATAAATAAAATAAGGCAAAAGTTTTTAAAAATATTTTTTAGTTATTTGGCAGAGGAAGAGAGAAAGAAGCAGAGAGAGAGAGAGAGAGAGAGAGAGAATGGGTGTGCCAGGGCTTCTAGACGCATGTGCTACCTTGTGCATCTGGCTTACATGGGTACTGGGGAATCAAACCTAGGTTCTTAGGCTTCGCAGGCAAGTGCCTTAACTGTTAAGCCATCTCTCCAGAACCCCTTTTATAATTTTTAAAACTTTTATTTATTAGAGATTTTTTTGTTCTGTTTTTTGTTTTTGTTTTACTCTTTTAAAAAAAATTCTTTGGTTCATTGTTATTTATTTATTTGAGAGTGACAAACAGAGAGAGAAAGAGGCAGATAGAGAGAGAATGGGCACGGCAGGGCCTCCAGTCACTGCAAACGAACTCCAGACACATGCGCCCCCTTGCGCATGTGGCTAACGTGGGTCCTGGGGAGTCGAGCCTCGAACCGGGGTCCTTAGGCTTCACAGGCAAGTGCTTAACCGCTAAGCCATCTCTCCAGCCCTTGCTTTTGTTTTTCAAGGTAGGCCCTTGCTCTAGCCCAGGCTGACCTGGACTTCACTATGTAGTCTCAGGGTGGCCCTGAACTCACAGCATTCCTCCTACCTCTGCCTCCCAAGTGCTGGGATTAAAGGTGTGTGCCACAATGCCTGGCTTCATTTATGTTTAATTTTTATTCATTTATTTGAGAATGAGATAGAAATAGGCAGGGAGAGAGAGAGAATGGGTGTGCTAGGGCCTTCAGCCATTGTAAGCGAACTCCAGATGCATGCAGCCCCCTGTGCATCTGACTTACATGGGTACTGGGGAATCGAACCTATGTCCTTTAGCATCACAGGCAAGTGCCTTAACCACTAAACCATTTCTCCAACCCTTATTTCATTAAAATTTTTTTTGATTTATTTTTTAGTTATTTATTAGAGACAGAAAGAAGGACAGAAAGAGAGAAAGAGAATGGGCACGATGGGGCCTCTAGCTACTGCAAAAAAAACCCTCCAGATAGATGCACCAGCATGTGTATCTGGCTTATATGGGACCTGGAGAATCAAACCTGGGTCCTTGGGCTTCACAGGCAAGTGCCTTAACTGCTAAGCCATCTCTCCAGCCCCCTCCCCTTTTTCAAAAATATTTTTATTTATTAGAAAAAGACATAGAGATAGAGGGAGGGGGCAGAGAGAGAAAGAGAAAGAGAGAATGGGTGCACCAGGGCTTCTACCCACTGCCAATGAACTCCAGACACACACACCACCTTGTGCATCTGGCTTGTGTGGGTCCTGGGGAATCGAACCTGGGTCCTCTGGCTTCACAAGCAAGCACCTTAACCACTACACCCTCTCTCCAACCCCTCATTTTTGAAATTTTATTGACAAGCTGAGTCGGGATTAAAGGTATGTGTCACCACGCTCAGTTTTTGTTTTGTTTTGTTTTGTTTTGATCCAGGCTGTGATGGCCAAGATGATATCTCACTTGTCCTCTGGGAGGAATGTATTAAGTGATTGAGTTTTTTTTTCTTTCTTTCTTTTTTTTTTTTTTTTGTGGTAGGGTCTTATGTATTGCAGGCTGCCTTAGAACTCTCTATCTAGCTGACAATGATCTTGAACTCCTGAACCTCTTGGATCTACTTCCAAGTGCTGGTACCACTGTCCTGTCTGATTTATACAGTGCTGGGCATTGAAGCAAAGGTTTCATGCATGCCAGGCAAGCACTCTACTAACTAAGCCTCATCCAGGAGGAAGAGGTTTCGAGTCAGTAGTGATAGGGCAGATCCTAAGTGCACCCAACGGGTGCTATTACTGAGCTCCAGCACAAGAAAGCTCAAGGAAAACTGACTGAATCAGGAAACTATTTAATGAATCAGCTGGGGGAACAAGAAATTTATTGCATTTCGTTATTGGCAAAGGTGACATGGGAACTGGAGTTAGTTCATTTGTCTCCCTCCCTCCCTCCCTCCTCTTCCCTTCTTTCTTTCTTTCTTTCTTTCTTTCTTTCTTTCTTTCTTTCTTTCTTTCTTTTCTTTCTTTCTTCCCTCTCTCTTTCTTTCTTTTTTTATTGTGGTAGGGACACAATTTCGCCTAGGCTGACCTGAAACTCACTCTGTAGTCTCAGGCTGCCTTTGAACTCACAGTGATCCTCCTACCTCTGCTGCCTCTTGAGTTCTGGGATTAAAGGTGTGTACCACCATGCCTCCCTCCCTCTCTCCCTTCTTCCTTCCCTCCCTTCCTTCCCCCCTTCCTTCCTTTTTTTTTTTTAATATTTATTTGAGAGAGAGAGATAGAATGGGCATGTCAGGGCCTCTAGCCACTGCAAACAAACTCCAGACACATGTGCAATCTTGTACATCTGGCTTGCATGGGTCCTAGGGACTCAAACCTGGATCCTTAGGCTTCCCAGGCAAGCACCTTAACCACTAGCTCTCTAGCCCCCTTCCTTTCTTACTTGACAGGTCTCCCTATGCACCTCAGGCTGGCCTTGAACTCACTGCTGCTAACCTGAGTGACAGTTGTCAACTCACTTGTCTGATGTCACCCAGTTACTCATGACAGCCCAGGTGGGATCTATGCCCAGTAGTTTGGAGTCTGTACTGCAAATCTGTTTCCTGCACTTCCTCATCCATTGCAGGCAAGGGAGTTTAGTTAGTTTAGTTTCTTACTCTTCTCTTGCTACAGTGCTCACTGGTTGCTTTTAGGATAAGTCACACACTCCCACTTTTAGACATCAGAATTTTTTCTTCCATCTGTCAGGAAAGACTGAGACAAGCCTTACTTAAGAGGAGCCTTCCCTGCACACCCTACCTGGAATCGTACTGGGTTACTCCAACTGTTGTGCTGTGATGGAAGTATGTGGGTATTTAAATGAGTTCATGCATGCCTATGATGTATTTTAATCATATTCACCCCTGTACCATTCTTCCAGCCCTATTTTTTTTTTCAGTCCTATTTTTCTTTTCTTTTCTTTTCATTTTTCGAGGTACGATCTCACTCTAGCTCAGGCTGACCTGGAATTCACTATGTAGTTTCAGGCTGGCCTCGAACTCATGGCGATCCTCCTACCTCTGCCTCCCCAGTGCTGGGATTAAAGACATGCACCACCATGCCCTGTTCTTCAACCCTGTTTTTAACTGTTGAGCCATCTTCCTAGGCCATCCCCTGTTTTGAGGAAGGGTCTCACTTTAGGTTTAGAGTGATCTGGAATTCACTGTGTAGCCCAAACTGGCTTCAAACTCACTGCAATCCTTTAACCTCAAGTGTTTGGAAGATGGATTGATTCCAAGTGCTGAGATTCAAGGCATGAACCACCACACTTGGCTTGACCCAGAGTTTAAAGGGTTAGCATATGTGAATGTGGGTGAGGGGTTACGGGGTTATTTGCCAGAGGATGGGCAACTCACCAGTAGCTGCACCGTGGAACAAACTGTCTCCCCCTGCAGTGAACTAAGGTTCCTGGATGGAAGCCACACTTACGTTGAGCAGCCTACAGGACTGATTGGAACTTCCGTGAGGATGGGGAGTTGAAATGTTGCCCATCCAGAGCCACGTTATCTCAGGTTATCTTAGCCTTTTTATGGCCATTTATTTTTTTTAAATTTTTATTTATTTATTCATTTATTTGAGAGCGACAGACACAGAGAGAAAGACAGGTAGAGGGAGAGAGAGAGAATGGGCGCGCCAGGGCTTCCAGCCTCTGCAAACGAACTCCAGACGCGTGCGCCCCCTTGTGCATCTGGCTAACGTGGGACCTGGGGAACCGAGCCTCGAACCGGGGTCCTTAGGCTTCACAGGCAAGCGCTTAACCACTACGCCATCTCTCCAGCCCTTATGGCCATTTATTGACAACTCTGGTGTGACCTAACATCCTTGTGACTATTAGATAAACCCTTTAGTGATGTACAAATCGACCCCTTCCTTTCATCATTCCCAAAGCAAAATATGTCATCAGATAGCATCTGAGGTCTAGAGCAGAAATGTACCCACTCTGCTGTAAACTGTTCATCAGATGTTTCCACCAAGGAATTAAAAACATTTTTTTTTGGTCTATTTTTATTGATTTATTTGAGAGTGACAGACAGCGAGAGAAAGAGGTAGTTAGAGAGAGAGGGAATGCGTGCGCCAGGGCCTCCAGCCACTGCGAATGAACTCCAGACGCGTGCACCCCCTTGTGCATCTGGCTAACATGGGTTCTGGGGAATCGAACCTTGAGTCGGGGTCCTTAGGCTTCACAGGCAAGCGCTTAACCGCTAAGCCGTCTCTCCAGCCCCCAAGGAATTTTTTAAAATTTTTTTTTGTTCATTTTTTATTTTTTATTTATTTATTTGAGAGCGACAGACATAGAGAGAAAGACAGATAGAGGGAGAGAGAGAGAATGGGCGCGCCAGGGCTTCCAGCCTCTGCAAACGAACTCCAGACGTGTGCGCCCCATTGTGCATCTGGCTAACGTGGGACCTGGGGAACCGAGCCTCGAACCGGGGTCCTTAAGCGTCACAGGCAAGCGCTTAACCGCTAAGCCATCTCTCCAGCCTCCCACGGAATTTTTTGTTTGCTTGTTTTGTTTTGTTTTTTTGTTTTTCGAGGTAGGGTCTCACTCTGGTCCAGGCTGACCTGGAATTAACTATGGAGTCTCAGGGTGGCCTCGAACTCTCAGCGATCCTCCTACCTCTGCCTTCCAAGTGCTGGGATTAAAGGTGTGCGCCACCACAGCCGGCTTGTTTGCTTGTTATTTTCCAGGTATGGTCTCACTCTAGCCTAGGCGGACCTGGAATTCACTCTGTGATCCCAGGCTGGCCTCAAATTCACAGCCATCCTCCTATCTCTGCCTCCCGAGTGCTGGGATTAAAAACATGTGCCGTCATGCCCGGCTTCGTTTCGTTTCCTTTTGTTTCTTTTTCTTTTTCTTTTTTTTTTTTTTTTTTTGAAGGTAGGGTCTTACTGTATCCCAGGCTGACCTCAAACTCACGGCAATCCTCCCACCTCTGCCTCTGGCTCTTTGTTTTGTTACTATCAATACTTAAGATTAAGTATATATAAAGCATGGGGTTGGAGAGGTGGCTCAGCAATTAAGGCAATAGCTTGCAATGCCTAATGTCCAGGGTTCAATTCCCCAGGACCCACACAAAGACTGATGCACGAAGTGAAGGAAACATGTGGAGTTCCTCTGCAGCAGCTAGAGGCTCCGGTATGCCCACCCATATTCATTCTCTCTCTCTCTCTCTCTCTCTCTCTCTCTCTCTCTCCTTGCAAATAATAAATTAAAAAAAAAATGTTGGGAGGGGGGAATGGAGAGATGGCTCAGTGATTAAGTGCTCTCCTGCAGAGCCTAATGACCTGGGTTTGATTCCCCAGTACCCATGTATAGCCAGATGCACAAAGTGGCGCATGCATCTGGAGTTCATTTGCAGTGGCTGAAGGCCCTGATACACCCATTCTCTCTGTCTGTCTCTCTTCTCTTTATCTCTTTCTGCTTGCAAATAAATTAAAAAATATATATATATTTTAAAAGAATTGATGCAGGGAGCTGGGTGTGGTGGCGCAAGCCTTTAATCCCAGCACTTGGAAGGCAGAGGTAGGAGGATCGCCGTGAGTTTGAGGCCACCCTGAGATTGTGAATTCCAGGTCAGCCTGGGCTAGAGTGAAACACTACCTCGAAAAACCAAAAAAAAAAAAAAAAAAAAGAATTGATGCAGAAACCTTTAGCCGGGCATGGTGCACATGCCCTTTAATCTCAGCACTTGGGAGGTAGAGGTAGGAGGATTGCTGTGAGCTCAAGGCTACCCAGAGACTACATAGTGAATTCTAGGTCTGCCTACAGCCTGAGCTAGAGTGAGACCATACCTGGATAAACAACAAACAAAAAACAACAAACAAACAAACAAACAAAGACCCAGTAGCAGCAACAACGACAACAAAAGCCCCACGTGGTTGAGAGTTGGCTCAGTGGTTAAAGGTACTTGTTTGTAAAGCCTGATGTGATGGTCCAGGTTCAATTCTCCAACATTCATGTAAAGCGAAAGCGGGGAGCAAAGTGGGTGGAGTCCAGTTGCAGCAAGAGTCCCTGGGGTCCATGCTTGTGCATTCACACATGCACATAAACACACACATACACACACATTACGTGAAATTAAAACAACAAAAACACACCAACAAAAATTTTAAAAAGGGGCTGGAGAGATGGCTTAGCGGTTAAGTGCTTGCCTGTGAAGCCTAAGGACCCCAGTTCGAGGCTCGGTTCCCCAGGACCCACGTTAGCCAGATGCACAAGGGGGCGCACGCGTCTGGAGTTCGTTTGCAGAGGCTGGAAGCCCTGGCGCGCCCATCCTCTCTCTCTTCCTCTATCTGTCTTTCTCTCTGTGTCTGTCGCTCTCAAATAAATAAATAAAAAATTTTAAAAAATTAAAAAATAAAAAAAAATTTTAAAAAAAATTTAAAAAGCCTATGGCTGAAAGGACATAGCCCTAGTGGAAAAGCTACTACTGTTGTTAGGCAAAATGGACTAATTATACCCACCAAATTCTAAGTATTTGTGTGTATGCCATAGTATTGCTCTCACTTTTGGTTAAAGAAGCTTTACTTTCCAGATGGTGGTGACTTCTGGGAAGACCCAAGCCCTCATCAGTGACAGTTCAGTTTTCAGTACTAAAGGAGACACCTCTACCACACTCTCCAAGGCTCAAGGACCATTGCAAGACAGAAAGAATGCAAGAACCAGGGCTGGAGAGATGGCTTAGAGGTTAAGGTGCTAGCCAGCAAAGCCAAAGGATCTACGTTGGATTCCCCAGTACCCACATAAAAACAGATGCACAAGGTGGCCCTTGCATCTGGAATTCATTTGCAGTGGCTAGAGGCCCTGGCACTCCCATCCTGTCTCTCTCTGCCTCTTTTTTGTTTGCTATCTCTGAAATAAATAAAACTAAATGAAAATGAAGATTTAGAAAGAATGCAAGAACCACCAGGATGGGGAGGCGTGCTGTGGAATGCCCTTTCACATACAAAGTGGTGGTGGCATTTATGACCTCACAGTGGCTTTTGTTACTTGCACAAGACATATGTAATATGAAGGGAAAAGTTTTTAAAAATGCTGGGCTGGAGAGATGGCTCAATGGTTAAGGCACTTGCCTATGAAGCCTCAGGACCCAGGCTTGACTCTCCAAAACCCACGTAAGCCAGATGCACGTGCTGGTGCATGCGTCTGGAGTTTGTTTGCAGTGGCTGGAGGCCCTGGTGCGCCCCTTCTCTCTGTCTCTCAATAAATAAGTCAAAATAACATTAAAAAATTAAAAATAACAATAACCCCAAGCTTGACTTGGAGTCATTATTTTTTTAAATTTTTATTTTGCTTTTAAAAGCCGGATGTGGTGGCACACGCCTTTAATCCCAGCACTTGGGAGGCAGAGGTAGGAGGATCACTGTGAGTTCGAGGCCAGACTGAAACTCCATAGTGAATTCCAGGTCATCCTGGGCTAGAGCGAGACCCTACCTTGAAAAAGAATTAAAAAAAAAAAAAAAAGGCTGAATATAAAATTCCAGCACATGAGAGGCTGAGAGAGGAGGATCAGTGTGAGTTTGAAGCCAGCCTCGGCTGGGCTGCAGAGTGAGTTCTGGGTCAAACTTGGCTAGAGTGAGATCTTCAAAAGAGGGGGGCCGGTGGGGGAAGGGGGGGAGAAAGAGAGAAAGAAACCATTTCTCTTGGAAAAGCCACACAGTGGCATGTGGTTAGTTACCAGTCACGCCTGCATCCGGCAGGATGGGACTTCACTTTCTCTGCAGCTTATCTGTCCTGTTTAGTACAGGTCACAGAGCGCCCACAAATGCCTCCGGGAGTAAAGAAACCTCCCTGCAGCCTGAGGCGCTCTCCTCCCCTCTGGAGGGACCCCAGCCGGCCCTCAGCCTTCTCACTAAGTTCCTGCCTTGACACTCACTTCTCTGCTCTTCCCTCCACTAAGCAGGATGCTTTCAAAACACAGAAGCCAGATTATGTCATTTCCATTTTAAAGGCCGCTAATTGCTTCCTTTTCCACTCTGAACAAAAGCCAGATGCGTGTCCCAGAGTGCCTGCCTTTCCTGATACACTCCTGCGAGCCAGCCTGGCCGGCTTCCAAACTCCCTTTTCCTTATTTTCCCTCTCTGTGGTCCATTACTTTGGCTGCTAGGTTATTTGTCACTGACTTACTGAGAAGTCCATATTCTTGGCCCTTAGCACGAACTCTTCCTTGCGTTTGGAACGCCATCTAGCCAGCCTTGGGATCTTTGGGTAGCTGGCTTTGCCGCATTCTTCAATTTGCAAGTTTATATCTTAGCCTAGGATCGTCAAAAAATTAAAAATAGAACCACCATATGATGCAGCCAATCATACTTCTGGGTTCATATCCAGAGGAAAAGAAAGGCGTGTGTGGAAGAGATCTGCCCCTGGTACCACTGTTCTCAGCAGCCCAGAAAACAGCCTGTGTCTATCAACCTGTGAACGAGTAAAAAATGTGAAGTGTCACTTACAATAGACTATTTTTCAGCTTTACAAAGGACATGAGGGCTGGAGGGATGGCTTAGCAGTTAAGGTCTTGCCTGTGAAGCCTAAGCAGCCCAGTTCGAGGCTCGATTCCCCAGGACCCGCGTAAGCCAGATGCACAAGGGGGCGCAGGCGTCTGAAGTTCGTTTGTAGTGCCTGGAGGCCCTGGCGCGCCCATTCTCTCTCTCTACCTGTCTGTCTCTTTCTCTCTTCGTCTGTTGCTCTCAAATAAATAAATAAACAAAAAATATTTTTTTAAAAAAGGGAAATGAGGGGGTCTGGGGAGGTGGCTCAGTAAATAAGGTGCTTGCCTGCAAAAGCCTAACAACCCAGGCTCGATTCCCCAAAATCCCACCTAAAGCCAGATGCGCAAAGTGGTGCATGTATCTGGAATTCATTTGCAGTGGCTGGAGGCCCTAGCATACCCATTCTCCTCTCTCTCTCTCTTCTCTATGCCTGCAAATAAATAAATAATTAGGAAAAAAAAATTTAAAAAACAAAACAAAACAGGCTGAAGAGATTGCTTAGCAGTTAAGGTGCTTGCCTGGGAAGCCTAAGGACTGGTGTTTGACTCTCCAGGTCCCACATAAGCCAGATGCACAAAGTGATGCAATTCTGCAAGGTTGCACATGTGTACAAGGGGGCACTTGCCCTCTGGCCTTTGATGAAGTGGCCGGAGGCCCTGGCATACCAATTCTCCTCTTTCTCTCTGTCTTGCTTGGTTGCTCACTCACATTAAAAAAAAAAAAAAAAAAAGGCCAGTTTGTTGGGCTTGCTTGCTTCAAAAAAAGAAAAGAAAAAAGAAAACAGAAGAAAGAAAAGAGGGCTAGGGAGATGGCTCAGTGGCTAGAGGCACTTGCTTGAAATGCCTGCTGGCCCAGGTTCAATTCCTTACTGTCCACTCAAAACAAGATGCATAAAATGGTGCATCCATCTGGAGTTCAATAGCAGTGGCAAGAGGCCCTGGCATGCCCAATTCTCTCTCTCTGTCTCTCTGTTTCCCTTTCTCTGCTTGCAAATAAACAAACAAACAAACAAATACAAATGAGGGGCTGGAGAAAGCCCCGTGGCTAAGAGAATTTGTTGCATGAGCATAAATACCTTAGTTCGATCCCTAGCGTCTATGCGAAACCACACATAGCCCTGCATGCTGAATGGGTCAGAGATAGGAGGATTACTGTGGCTCACTGGTTGGCTAGTCTACACACACGTACATACAACACACACCTACACATACACTCCAAAAATATAAATAAATAATTTTTTTTTTTAAAGAACAAAGAGGGCCAGAGAGATGGCTTAGCTATTAAAGCACTTGCCTGCAAAGCCAAGGGAACCAGGCTTTATTCCCCAGTACCCACATAAGCCAGATGCACAAGGTGGCCCATGTGTCTGGAGTTCATCTGCAGCAGCTGGAGGCCCTGGTGTACCCATTCTCTGCTTCTCTCTTTCTTAAAGAAATACATAAAAATAAAATATTGTTTAAAAAAGAACAAACAGCTGGGCATGGTGGTACACGCCTAAAATCCCAGCATTTGGGAGGCAGAGGTGGGAGGATCACTGTGAGTTTAAGGCCAACCTGAGATTACATAGTGAATTCCAGGTCAGCCTGGGCTACAGCGAGACCCAACCTTGAAAAAGCAAAAACAAACAAAACAAAACAAAGATGAGCTAGAGAGATGTCTCAGCAATTGTAGGCCCTGACTTGCTAAGCCTGATAGCATAGGTTGGAGTCTCCAGTACCCACATAAAGCCAGATGCACGAACTGGCTCATGAATCTGTAATTCATTTGCAGAGGCAGAAGGCCCTGGCATGCCCATTGTTTTTCTCAATCTCTTTTAAATATATTTTATCTATTTACTTATTTGAGAGAGAGAGAGAGAATACGAGGCAGAGAGACACAGAAAGAATGGGCACACCAGGGCCTCCACTGCAAACAAACTCCAGAAGCCTATGCCACATTGTGTACCTGGTTTTATGTGGGTCCTGGGGAATCAAACCTGGGCCCCTTGGCTTTGCAGGCAAGAGCCTTAACAGCTAAACCATCTCTCCAGCCCTGTTTCTCTTTCTTAAATTAATAAGTCAAAATATTTTTTTAGGGTTGGAGAGATGGCTTAATGCCTGTTAAGCCTAAAAACTCATGTTCAAATCTCCCACATAAGGCAGACAGTCTGGAGTTTGTTTGCAGTGGCTGAAGGCCCTGGTACTTTCTCTTTCTCTGTCTGCCTATTTCTCTCTCTCTCTCTTAAAAAAAAAAAAAAAAAAAAAAAAAAAAATATATATATATATATATATATATATATATATATATACACACACACACACATATATATAATGTTTTAAAAATTAGAAAGAAGGGCCCACGTTAACCAGATGCACAAGGGGGCACACAGTCTGGAGTTTGTTTGCAGTGGCTGAAGGCCCTGGTACTTTCTCTTTCTCTGTCTGCCTATTTCTCTCTCTCTCTCTCTCAAAAAAAAAAAAAAATATATATATATATATATATATACATACACATATATATATATATATATATACACACATATATATATATATATAATGTTTTAAAAATTAGAAAGAAGGGCCCACGTTAACCAGATGCACAAGGGGGCACACAGTCTGGAGTTCGTTTGCAGTGGCTGGAGGCCCTGGCCTGCCCATTCTCTTTCCCTCTTTCTCTGTCAAATAAATAAATAAGTAAATAAAAATATTTTAAAAAATTAAAAAGGGGCTGAAGAGATGGCTTAGTGATTAAGCACTTGCCTATGAAACCTAAGGGCCCCAGTTCAAGGCTCAATTCCCCAGGACCCACGTGAGCCAGATGCACAAGGGGGTGCACGCGTCTGGAGTTTGTTTGCACTGGCTGGAGGCCCTGGCGTGCCCATTCTCTCTCTATTTGCCTCTTTCTCTCTATGCCTGTAGCTCTCAAATAAAAAAATAAAAATAAACTAAAAATATTTAAAAACAAAACAACAACAGAAGCAGGCCAGATAGACCTCTTCCGCCTAGTTTCTAGATACACTGTGGGATGCATTTGAATAAAAACTAACCACAACAAGGGAGTTACTGAATGTTGCTAGGGAGCTATAGGTCAGAGCAGCCGAAGGGGTGTGTGTGTGTGTGTGTGTGTGTGTGTGTGTGTGTGTGTGTGTGTCTCCGGTCAAGTCCAGTCCCAGGCTGCTGAGCTATGGCTCTACTTGGCTGCCTCCAAGGGATATTATGCTAAGTGAAGTAAAGCAGACACAGAGAGAAAAACCACCCTGCATGGCCTTACTCAGATGGAAACTGAGACAGTTAGCTCATCAAAACACAGAGCAGGGAGACTTGGACAGAGGCTCGGGGAGATGGAGGATTCTAGGTGTTAGATACGGTAGTGATACAATTTCAGTTAGAAAGAATAAATTCACTGGGTGTGGTGGCGCACGCCTTTAATCCCAGCAGAGGTAGGAGGATCACCTTGATTTTGAGGCCACCCTGATACTACATAGTGAATTCCAGGTCAGCTTGGGCTAGAACAGGACCCTACCTTGAAACCCCCCCCAAAAAAGAAAGAAAGAAAGAAAGAAAGAAAGAAAGAAAGAAAGAAAGAAAGAAAGAAACAGTACTACATGACTGACAATGTGCTGTACACCATAGTTTTGCAAATTTATTTGTGAATCTGAAAGAAAATCATTGTTTATTTGCTAGGTAAAACTTAGTATCTCATTTCATTACTGTTGGTGCGGGGTGTGTGTGTGTGTGTGTGTGTGTGTGTGTGGTGCGTGCACTTGTACATGTGGAGACCAGAGGAGAATATCGGGTATTCTCCTCTATGGCTTTTATTTCCTTCATATGGGCTCTGGTTTTTCAATTAAACTGGCTTACCAGGGAGTCCCGTGATCCTCATGTCTCCCTCCACCTCAGCGCTGGGGTTGCAGGCAGGTAGGATGTCACAGACAGCTTCCATGTTGCTGGGATGAGCTTCCAAACCAGGCAGTTTACAGAGGAATGGAATTTATTTGAAGCTTACAGATGCAGGGGAAGTTCCATAATGGCAGAAGTTGGCTCCCTTTCACGGTCTAGGCACAGAGAGAGAGAAAAGCCCCCCCCACCCCCACCACACCATAAGCAAAGCATTCAGAAACACCAGGCCCAGCTCAAGCACTGTGCACATTGGGGCCCGAAATTCTACACCTGCCTCACACCTTAGGGCTGGGCCCCTGCACCCACCCAGTGACACCTCCTCCAGATCTAAGTTACAAGCTTTAATAAACTCCTGTGTCTTTTGGGGGACATCCATTCAAGCTACCACATACAGCCATGTCTGGACCTGTTTTTTGTTTTTTTTTTTTTACTTTCTCGCCTTTAGACAGGGTCTCTCTCTCCCAGGCTGCCATGCAATTTGCTAGGTAGCTGAAGATGTTCTTGAACTCCTGATCTTTCTGCCTTCACCTTCTAAGTGCTGGGATCACACACCTGTGCCACCCTGCCTGGCACTCTTGGGGAAGGCGTGGGACGGTCTCTGCGGTCTGCTCTGTGGCAAAAGGCGCAGTGTTCTTCCTCCGCACCATGCATCCCAGTGCCGGGCAGTGAGGGCGTGGGGCCACCACTGTCCTGGACTGCTGCAAACCTAACGCTCTCAAAAAGAAATAAGAACAAAGACTGAGATGGCACGGCAGTTCAAGGTGCTTGCTTGGAAAGCCTCATGGCCTGAGTTTGATTCCCCAGTACCCACGTTAAAGGCTGATGCACAAAGCGGCGCATGTGTCTGGAGTTCGTTTGCAATGGCAAGAGGCCCTGGCGTGACCATAATTACTCTATCTTTTAAACAGAAATGAATGAATGAATG
Organism: Jaculus jaculus; assembly: GCF_020740685.1. Lineage (NCBI taxonomy): Eukaryota > Metazoa > Chordata > Mammalia > Rodentia > Dipodidae > Jaculus > Jaculus jaculus. Next base: position 16,463,847 of record NC_059115.1, on the reverse strand, counting down.
AACTTTTAAAAAAAAATTATTTATTTACTTATTTGAGAGCGATAGACACAGAGAGAAAGACAGATAGAGGGAGAGAGAGAGAATGGGCGCGCCAGGGCTTCCAGCCTCTGCAAACGAACTCCAGACGCGTGCGCCCCCTTGTGCGTCTGGCTAACGTGGGACCTGGGGAACCGAGCCTCGAACCGGGGTCCTTAGGCTTCACAGGCAAGCGCTTAACCGCTAAGCCAACTCTCCAGCCCCTGAATGAACTTTTTGTTTACATTTATTTATTTCGGACAGAGAGAGAGAAAGAGGCAGACATATAGAGAGAAGGAGTGTGCTAGCGCCTCTAGACACTGCGAACAAACTCCAGAGGCATGTGCCTCCTGTGCAGCTGGCTTTATGGGGTACTGGGGAATTGAACCTGGGTCTTTTGGCTTTGCTGGCAGGCACCTTAACCACTAAGCCATCTCTCCAGCCCATTAAATCCATTTTATTTTTAAAACATATTTTAAAAATAAATTTTATTTATTTTTAATTTATTTTACTTATTTACTTATTTGAAAGAGAGAGAGAGAGAGAGAGAATGGGCATGTCAGGGCCCCCAGCCACTGCAGACGAACTGCAGACACATGCACCACTTTGTGTGTCTGGCTTTATGTGGGTACTGGGAAATCAAACCTACGTCCCTAGGCTTCCCAGGCAAGTGCTTTAACTGCTAAGCCATCACTCCAGCCTGCCATAAGTAATTTTTTTTTTTTTTTTGAGGTAGGGTTTCGCTGTAGCCCAGGCTCACTATATGGTCTCAGGATGGTCTTGAACTCATAGCAGTCCTACCTCTGCCTCCCAAATGCTGAGATTAAAGGCGTGTGCCACTGTGCCTCATCTAAATATATATATATATGTATTATATGTATAATTTTTTTTAAGGTAGAGTCTCACTCTAGCCCAGGCTGACCTGGAATTCACTATGGAGTCTCAGGGTGGCCTCGAACTCACAGCGATCCTCCTACCTCTGCCTCCCAAGTGCTGGGATGAAAGGCATGTGCCACCACGCCCGGCTAAATAAAATGTTTTAAAACCATGAACTGTGGTAGGCTTCCATAACCTCAGGCTGCTGAGGGCAAGATGAGAGGAGAATGGACGCTTGCAGTGAGCGCAGCGGAGAAGCAGAGCAGAGCCAGAGCCAGAGATCGGGCCTGGGAGGAGGCGGGAAGGCGAGGGCTGACCCCAGGCCGCCCCCGGCCTCCGCGTGAGCACCACGGCACGCGTGCGTCCACACGCACATCCACAGGAACGCGCGTACACTGCACACACAAAAATAAATTTAAAAAGTTAAATGTCATAATGAAACCCATTATGCATAATTAATATATGCTAACTTAAAATGTTTTAAAAATGTCAGACTTTTATGCTAAAATTGGAGCGATACAGATGATCAGCGTGGCCCCAGTGCAAGGACAACACGCAAATTCACGAAGCATTCCATGTTTTATGTCCTTTGCAGAAAAATGGATGCAGCTGGAGACAGTCACAGGAAATGAACTGAGCTAGACGCAGAAACACAAATACCATGTTTCCCCTTATTTGTGGTTTTATAGATTTTATATAGACAAATAATCTCACATATGTGTAGATTTTTATATTTTTATTTATTTATTTGCAAGCTGGCACTACTTCCTATTTTTATAACCACACCCTCTGTGGAGCTAACGAACATCCTTTTTGTTTTTGGTTTTTCGAGGTAGAGTCTCACTCTAGCCCAGGCTGACCTGGAATTCACTATGTAGTCTCAGGGTGGCCTCGAACTCATAGCGATCCTCCTACCTCTGCCTCCTGAGTGCTGGAATTAAAGACGTGCACCACCATGCCCAGCTTCTTTCTTCTTCCTCTTCCTCTTCCTCTTCTTCTTTAATGCAAGAGAGAAAGAGTGTGTGGGCGTGGTGGCACATTCCTTTAATCCCAGCACTCAGGAGGCAGAAGTAGGAGGATCGCTGTGAGTTCAAGGGCAGCCTGTGAGTACATAGTGAATTCCAGGTCAGCCTGGGCTAGAGCGAGATCCTACCTGGGGGAGGGGGGGGGCGGGGAGAAGAGAGTGAGAGAGAGAGGTGTGGTGGTGGGGGACTGCCCAGCCAGGGCCTTCAGGCCCTGTAACAGAACTCCATACTCAAGTGTCCCCTTGCGTGTCTGGCCTACGTGGGACCTGGAGAGTGGAACATGAGTTCTTAGGCTTTGCAGACAAGCACCTTAATGGGTAAGCCATCTCTCCAGCCCCTAATCAACATCTATAAGAACTACATTAATCTTTTCTGAGGGCAGAGATCCAAATGCCTAACTACTTTCCACTAGGGCCCACCTCTTAAAGTTCCCACCACGTCTCAACTTGGCCAGCTCTGGGGTACAAGTCCTCAACACGCGACCTTTAGGGGCACACACCCAAACCATAGCAATTCGGAGGGAAGCAAGGCAGTGAGGGAATGTTTGAGAGCATTGTCACGGGTCATTGTCACTGGGGTGGTGTCTGCAATACTGCTGTGACAGTTTCCCAGCCCATGGCGACTTAGGAACATTCCTCCTCCTGTCTACTGGCTCTCTACCAAATTCCCCAGCCCGATTCCCCAGCCTCCCCACAGCACCCTGTGGTTTCCTCGGTGCCCTTCAACACGTTTGTCCCCTTCTCTGGGTCCAGCGGCAGCACCTGTGATTCACAAACAAAAAGCGAGGTGGTTACAAGCTCTGATGGCTGAACTGCAGAGACCCTGGGGAATTCCCCTTGGTGCAGCCGGAGAGGGGCTTTTGCATTCATGAAACAGTTTTTTCATCCTTGACGCAGATTGGATTAACAGATGGTGTCTTTGTCATCCTTAAATGCAATCGGATGAAGCCTTGTTTTGAAGGCGTAGGCTGCCTTTCAGGGGATAAGGAAGGAAATCGACTTGATTTCTCATGAATGCACTAACCAGATTGGAAATAAATCAAGTCCGCTCATAGGGAACGGGGTTCACAGAGGTGCATTAATGCAATGCAACAATGTGTACATCTTTGTCTTCTACTTCTCTCTCTCCCTTTTTTGGCTTTTTGAGGTAGGGTCTCACTCTAGCTCAGGTGGACCTGGAACTCACTATGTAGTCTCAGGGTGGTCTCGAACTCACAGTGATCCTCCTACCTCTGCCTCCCAAGTGCTGGGATTAAAGGTGTGTGCCACCACGCCCTGGCTACTTCTCTGTTTTTGTGGGGAGGGTTGAGACAGGGCTGGGTCTTACACTTGTAGCAATCCTCCTGCCTTGGCCTCCCCAGCCCTGTTTCACTACATTTATATAAACAATGGAGGGATAAACAAGACCCTAATGAGAGTGGGGTCCTCTGAGTGAGCGCAAATATAAAGATATGTAGTACAGACCGGAGTGGAAGTTTTTGGGGTATATGCATATTTTAAAAAATATATTATTTTTATTTATTTGCAAAGAGAGAGGGAGACAGAGAGAGGGAGAGGGAGAATGGACACACCAGGGCCTCTAGCCACTGCAAATGAACTCCAAATACATTCACCACTTTGTGCATCTGGCTTTATGTGGGTACTAGGGAATTGAACCTGGGTGATTAGGCTTTGTAGGTAAGCACCTTAACTGCTGAGCCACCTCTCTAGCCCCATATATTTTTTTTTGAGACAAGGTCTCATGTAGCCCAAGATGTCCACAAATTCACTATATAGTTGAGGATCACCTTAAACTCTTGATCCTCTGTCTCCATCTCTCAAATGCTAAATGTTTTATGTATATTAACAAACTATTTGTTTAAAATTCTATCTGTAGTTATGCTACCTGGCTCAATAAACATAAAATATTTAGAATAATATATATATTTTAAAAATTAATCCCAGCACTTGGGAGGCAGAGGTATGAGGATCACTGTGAGTTTGAGGCTAGACTGAGACTACATAGTGAATTCCAGGTCAGCCTGGGCTAGAGTACAACCCTACCTTGAAAAACCAAAAAAAATTTTTTTTCATTTATTTATTTGAGAGAGAAATGGGTACACCAGAGCCTCTAGCCACTGAAAATGAATTCCAGAGACACGCGTGACCTTGTGCATCTGGCCTTACATGGATGCTGGGGAATTGAACCTGGGTCCTAGGCTTTGTAGTAGGCAAGTGCCTTAACCACTGGGCCATCTCTCCAGCACCCTAGAATAATCCCTTTTATCAGTACACACTAATCTAAGAGCATATATCACTCATGTTCATGTGGGTGGATATTTCTGGAAAGATACAAAAGAATAGATATTATGCAATGGATATTTCTGGAAGAAGACAAAATAAACCAGTAATAGCAGAGAGGCAGAGGTACTGGGGAACTGAAATATGCTACTTTAAATAGATTACCAAGTCAAAACACACAAGTACGCCACTGTTTTTTTTTTTTCCCCCTTTTTAAACTAGTATTGAGGATTAAACCTAGAGCCTCACACAAGCTACACAAGTACTCACCTCTGAGTTATATCCACAGTCCTTTTTTTTTTTTAAATAGGGTCTGGAGAGATGGTTTTGTGTTTAAGACACTTGCCTGCAGAGCCAGATGAGAGAGAGAGAGGAATGGAAAGGGGGTGGGATATCTTCCAGTGAGTTGATAGCCAAGTGAGTCCCTGATGCCCCCAAAATCTTACAGTACATTGCCAAGTCTCTTGGATGCCCACCAGAACTAGGTGGTCAGACCCTGTTACTGAAGACTGCACATGCTTGGGCTGCAGGTCACTGAGAAGTCGAGCCAGAGCTGAGCTGGAAGCCTCCTCCCCGCTGACTCGTTGTAAGGATGCAGGAGGAGCTATGCCGCATGCAGCCTTTTGGGAGACGGAAGTCACTAAGGATGTTAACCAACAGTGGCCCCTGCTACTCATGGCTGGCCAGCCAAGCCAAATGTGCCAACTGGTGCATAATGGCACATCTGTTATGGGGAAAACCAACTGCTCTCTGATTGACTGGAGGCCCATTCCATGAGAGAGAATACATACCTAGTATTGAAAACCTAGTCAAAAGCCTATGGCTGGGGCGGTCATGAGCCCTAGGGGAGTAACGGCTTACTGTTTTCTGGTTAAATGGATATATTGTGCCCACTAAACTTCCCTGCAAATACTCATGTTTATGCCCATATATCAATGCTACACTCACTTTTGGTTAGAGAAGGTTCTCTTTTCAGGTGGCAGTGACCACTGGGGATGACTCAAAAGTCACCATAGTGCTGAGAAGAAGTGACAGCAGCGTTCAACACTAAGTGAGACATCGCTATCCCACTCTCCAAGGCTCAGGTGTTACGGGGTCCCGTGTTGCACAAGAAAAGCCATCGACTCGCGGAATGCGAGGCAAAGTTTTATTGCATAAAAAAAAGAAAGAAAAGAAAAAGAAGAAGGTCTGGTATACCAGGCCTGCACCCCAGAATCACAGAGTGCAGCCCCGGAACTGTTCCGAGTGTCAGCTTTTATTGGAAATAACCACATGATGTTAGAGAGAAAGAAAGAAAAAAAAAAAAAAGGAACAGTAGTTAAATCATAAATCACAATTTACATGTGACAGTTACAGCCACACAAGTAATCTTAAACATAGTGGGGAATTCGTGTGTCTTAGGAGATAAAAAAGGAACTTGTAAACAGGTCTGTTGGTCAGTTACAGGAGGCGCCTGTGAGTGTGAGGTAGGCCAGCCTCTGTCCTTGAGGAGTTCGCTCAACAGTGCAGGCCTGATGCTGGACATACCAGCAGAGCTGCCTGCTTATCGACCATTCCCATCTGCTGAAACAAGTGGTTCCTTCTTTTTTTTTTTATTTTATTTTATTTATTTATTTATTTATTTTTTGGTTTTTCGAGGTAGGGTCTCACTCTGGCTCAGGCTGACCTGGAATTCACTATGTAGTCTCAGGGTGGCCTTGAACTCATGGTGATCCTCCTACCTCTGCCTCCCAAGTGCTGGGATTAAAGGCGTGCGCCACCACGCCCGGCTCCTTCTATTCCTTTATGAGCCCCTACGAGGAAGTGACTTCTACTTCTGGCTACATCTGGCTTATGTGGGTACTCGGGAATTGAAGCTAGGTCCTTAGGTTTCTCGGGCAAGCACCTTAACTGCTAAGCCATCTCTTTAGCCCTTTAAAAAAAAAGTTATTTATTTATTTATTTTGAGGAAGATAGAGAGGGAAAGTGAGAGAGAGAGTGAGAGAGGGAGGGAGAGAATGGGCACGTTAGGGCCTCTTGCCACTGCCAACAAACTCCAGATGCATGTGCTACCTTGTGTATCTGGTTTATGTGGGACCTGGAGAATTGAACCTGGGTCCTTAGGCTTTGCAGGCAAGCACCTTAATCACTAAGGCATCTCTCCAGCCCTCTTGTTTGTTCTTTTGAGATAGGGTCTCACTCTATTCCAGGCTGGCCTCAAACTCACAGTAATCCTTCTACTTCAGCTGGGATTAAAGGTCTGTACCTCCATGCTCCACCCCTTGTTGGCTTTTTGTCGTGTGGCATGAGTGTGTATGTATATGGGTATAGAAGTCTGTGCAAGTGTATGCGCAAGTGTATGCACATGCATGTAAGGCTAGAGGTCAACATATGTTGGGGGGTCTTCCTCAGTCATTTTCCATCTTATTATTCCAGACAGGATCATTTGCTGAGCCTACAGCTCACCTGATTACAGGAATATATATCACTCCTGTCATTTTACTTGAGTGTTTGAGATCGGAACTCAGGTCAGCCATTTTAAGGTCAGCCATTTCTCTAGCCCTAGATTATATATATATATGTATTATTTGAGAAAAAGAGAGAAAGAAGCAGAGAGAGAAAGGGAGACAATGGGTGAGCTGGGACCTCCAGCAACTGCAAACGTGCAAACAAATTCCAGATGCACGTGCCACCTTGGGCATCTGGTTTTACATGGGTACTGGGGATTTGAACCTGGGTCAACAAGCTTTGCAAGCAAGCACCTTTAACCTCTGAGTCATTTAGATCCTCAGCCTATTTTTGTTGTTGTTTTGAGACACAGTCTCATATATCTCAGGCTTCCCTTGAGCTCAATACACAGCTGAAGATGACTTTGAACTTTAAAAATATTTTATTTATTTATTTGAGAGAAAGAGGCAGTTAGAGAGAAAGGATGGGTGCACCAAGGCCTCTAGCCACTGCAAACAAACTCCAGACACGTGCGCTTCCTTGTGCATCTAGATTATGTGGGTCCTAGGGAACTGAACTGGGGTCCTTAGACTTTGCAGGCAAATGCCTTAACCACTAAGCCATTTTCCCAGTCCAACTTTAAACTTCTGATCCTCCTGCCTCTACCTAGAGAGTACTGGGATTACTGGCCTGCATTATCAAACCAACCAAATATCTTTCAGCGTCCTCTAGACAGCTCTGTGGTCAGCTGCTTGGAGGTCATGCTGATAAGACCTCTGACGCTAAAAAGAGCAGATATTCATGCCAGAGTGGGGGGTGGGGCAAATGATAAACCCTGTGAAAACTGGAAGCCTAGTAGGATATGGTGGCATGGACTTGTCATCACAGCTATTCAAGAGACCGAGGCAGCTTCAGCTATGTAATGAGACCCTGTCTTATAAGAAAAAGTCTAACAGGGCGCTTGGGAGATATGGGTCAGAGGTAGAGTGCCTGCCTAGAATCCACACTGGGACATGGCTCGGTGGCAAAGTGATTGCCTAGCTGTAAAAGAAAAAAGGGGGCTGGGAAAAGTCAGGAAAAGTGTTTGCCTTGTAAGCACGAGAACCTGATTTTCATAGCCAGAACCCATATGAAATGCTGGGTGTGGTGGCTTACACCTCCAACCTCAGGCTGGGAAGGCAGAAACAAGAGGGGTTTAGTGGCCAACCAATCTAGCTGAATTGGTGAACTCCAGTCTAAAGGGAGACCCATCTCAGAGGTGATGGATGGCATCCCTGGGGATGAAACCCAAGGTTGTCCTCTAGCCTCTGCCCATATACGTGCCAGTGCAATTGCACACACATGAACATACTCACATGCACATTAACGTTCACACATACATGCATAAACAGAAAACAAAGAAAAGAGAAGAAAACTATAAGCCTGTTAGTCACTTCAGTGAATGAAGTTGATAGCAATTCCACAGTTTGAGAACAGTAAGAAGAGAAGAAGTTTCCATCTTGATTGATTAATGTAGGGTTTTACTTTAGCCTCGGCTGATCTGCCCAGTTTTTTAAATTTTTATTTATTTATTTGAAAGTGACAGACAGAGAGAGAAAGAGGCAGAGAGAGAGAGAGAGAGAGAGAGAGAGATAGAGAGAGAGAGAAAAAATGGGCACGCCAGGGCCTCCAGCCACTGCAAATGAACTCCAGACGCGTGCGCCCCCTTGTGCATCTGGCTAACGTGGGTCCTGGGGAATCAAGCCTTGAACTGGGGTCCTTAGGCTTCACAGGCAAGTGTTTAACTGCTAAGCCATCTCTCCAGCCCTGACCTGCCCATTTTTATTTTTATCTTTTTTTTTTTTTTTTTTTTGAGGTAGGGTCTCACTCTAGCTCAGGCGGACCTGCAATTCACTATATAATCTCAGGGTGGCCTTGAACTCACGGCAATTCTCTTATCTCTGCCTCCTGTGTGCAGGTATTAAAGGCATGTGTCACCACGCCTGGTTCCCATCTTTATTTTTTTATTTATGAATATATTGTTTCATCCTGGGATCAAGCCTAGTACCTTGTACCTTCTAGGCAAGCACTTTGCTAGTGAGCTACATCCCCAGCCCTAAATTACTCCATTGGGACACCTTGCCACCAACAAGTAATATAAATTCCTATATTAGAACTGGCATTTTTTTTTTGGTCTGGTTTGTTCTGACATGGGAAGTATGCACAAATATTCATGGAAGAACAAATAAAAGTTTCAAATAAGCTGGGTGTGGTGGCACACACCTTTAGTCCCAGCACTTGGGAGGCAGAGTTTGAGGCCAGCTTGTAACTACAAAGTGAGTTCCAGGTCACCCTAGGCTAGAGTGAGACCCTACCTTGGAAAAACAACAATAACAGCAATAATAAACACTTTAAAAATATTTTATTTATTTATTTGAGGTGGGGGGGAAGAGGCAGATAGAGAGAATGGGCATGCTAGGGCCTCCAGCCACTGCAAATGTACTTCAAATGCATGCACTACCTTGAACATCTAGCTTAATGTGGGTACTGGGGAATGGAACCTGGGTCCTTAGGCTTCACAGGCAAGTGCCTTAAATGTTAAGCCATCTCTTCAGCCCTTTACTTTTTTTTTTAAATTTGGGTTAGGGCCTCCCTGTAACTCAGGCTGACCTGTAAATCACTATGTACTCTCAGGCTGGCCTCGAACTCACAGCAATCCTCCTACCTCTGCCTCCTGAGTGCTGGAATTAAAGGCATGCACCACCATGCCAAGCAAAAAAAACTTTTAAATAGTCCCAAAGGAGAGCCTAGGAAGATAGCTCATTTCATAGAGCTATTGCCTGGTACACCTGTTTTAAGGCCCTGAGAGCAATCCCTAGTGATGAGGAAGGAAGAAAAAAACCAGCCAGTCATGGTGGTGCACGCCTTTAATCCAGTACTTGGGAGGCATAGGAAGGAGGATCTCTGTGAGTCTGAAGCCAGTCTGGAACTACAGAGTGAGTTCCCAGTCAGCCTGGGCTACAGTGAGACCCTACCTCAAAAAATAAAAATAAAAATCAGGCTTAGTCATTTGGGATTGAACCTTTAACCTGTTAAATCTGATACTATGGGTAGTGTCAGGATTAATCTGAGTTGTTAGATGTCTAGATTGTTTATGGAGAGAGTTGGTTGTTGGGTTGAAGAATAAAATTCACATATTTGTTAGTGCCAGGAGTGAAAACCATGTTTTAGTCTGTATTCCACATGAACCTTCCCCTGAAAAACTCTGTTACAGAAAATGTTATTATGCCATGTGGTAGACCAGATGGCTGCTCTGTCGCCATGTCGTCAGTGTTTCTTTGGCCTTCTCTGTGCTTGCTCAAGAGGTTCCTAAGCAACATGACCATTACAGACCACCGTCTCTTCACCAATCTTAGCCAGCCACATCACTGACACATGCCCACCTTGTTGGCAGCAGCCACAGTTGGTGACCTGCCATTGGGGGTCAGGAAGACCAACCAAATGCCCCATCAGCTAAGGATTACATTGGACCCTGTTGCAGTCAGGTTCACATTGCCAGCAGAAATCACCCGACCAAGTGCAGCTTGTGGGATAAAAAAGGGTTTATTTTTCTTACAGACTCTAGGGGAAGCTCCACGATGGCAGGGGAAAGTGATGGCATGTGCAGAGGGTGGACATCACCCCTTGGCCAGCATAAGGCAGACAATAGGAAGAGGAGAGTGTGCCAAACACTAGCAAGGGGGAGCTGGCTATATTTAACAACCATAAACCCGCTCCCAACAATCCACTGCCTCCAGGAGGTGTTAATTCCCAAATCTCCATCGGCTGGGAACCTAGCGTTCAGAACTGTTAAGTTTATGGGGGGCGGGCACCCGAATCAAACTTCCACAGACCCCTTCCATCATGGGTTGGGCAATGTTTTTCTTTCCTGAAATAAGTAACTTTGGACTTGTTATTTGCTTTCCTCGCCCTCTGCACTTCTGCCAAAAACAGCCTGTGTGAGCAATGAATGGCCCTATTCATCACAGTGTTAAACAACACTATTGCTTCTGATAGAGGAACTCTGTATTCTGAAGTCGTTGTGTGTGTTTGGATGGGGGCTTTCCATGTACCCCGCCCCCAGAGCCCAGAGCTCCTAGCCTCTTAGAGACACAGCCTGTTGGAAACGAGGGGACAGGACCAGGTTGGGGACGACATCATTGGGATTGGAGCATGCTCTACAAGATAGGTAAACAGCGGATCAGCAGCAGACCTCAGATTACACAGACCTGGGAACCCATGGGTGACATTGCCCAAGGTCACACCCAGTGATTCACTCTTCAAATGTTTGCAAATTGGGCTGGGGATGGAGCCTTAGTGGTACAGTGCTTTTCTAGCTTGTTGGGGGTGGGGGGCTCAATTCCCAGCAAAACACACACACACACACACACACACACACACGCACACGCACACGCGCGCGCACACACACACACAAAGACATGCGCGCGCGCGCCACATGTTTTCATCTGCTTACCTGAACCCTGCCATTGAGGGATATTAGTATATAAGGGGGGAGGGGCACTTCCACCACAGGACAAAACAGTACATTGTGTAATCCAAGACCCTTGGTGGATCGCTTGGAGAGCCTCCATCATGTGGGCAGGCAGAAACGGTGACCGATTTGGGGAGGGGAAGAATATTGCTATGCTTGGGGCTAAGGAGGCCTGTGAATAGAACTGGGCCACAGGACCACACTCTTTTTAGGAAAGACCAGCTGCCTGGGAACCCTGGAAACCCATCCCCTATAAGGGGCACAAGGTGGCATAGGGTCTGTTTCCTTCTGTCTTTGCAGGGGAGCAAAAGTGAGCATACAGCTTTACTCCCCGCCCCACACCTTGGTCCCCACCCCCACGCCTGCAAAACACGGAACGCCCAGGTCCCCCTTCCAGCTCCTCCCTCCTCCGTAGGGCACGTCGTTGGCAGTGCAGAACTCCCAGACCCCTTCGGACCCCTCCCTTCGCGGCGCGCCGGTCTTCCTCCACGGGGCTCGGCCTCACCGCCTCCGGTGTCCTCCGCCTGGAAGGGGCCCAGCAGCAGCAGCCGGGAAGCGTCGCGCGGCATCCTGCATCCGCGGCCGCCGCCAGGCCCCGCCCTGCCGCAGCCGAGCTGGGCCGCGCCCCGGGCCCCGTAGAACTCGGTGAGTGAGCGGGGCCAGCTGGAGGGAGCGAGCCCGGCGCCCCGGGTCTCCGCCCTGCCCCTCCCCTGGGGCCCCGCGTCGCGACCTTCGGCTCCCTTTTCCTTTTAGGTCCTGGGCTGCAAGGACGTCCCTAAAAAACGTACCAGGGCAGTAAGGCCGCTCCTTACAACGACCCTTGCAGTCCCTTCCGTCTTCTGGGACCCCCGGCCCTTCGGATTCCTGTCATATTACCGAACCGGGAATCCACAGCCCCCAGCCCCAGTTCCATCCATATTAAGATTCCAAGTCCCTCCCTCTGTCTTGAAGCCAGGAATGTAGGCCAAAAATATCTCTTCCTTCCAGACCCAGGAGGCTCGGCTTGCAACCACCCACATCTGGTCTGGAAAGCCAGGCTGAGCTCTGGTCGCGCTTTTTGAGTCAGGAATCTAGACCCTCCCTTAATTTCCCTGGAGTTTTGCTACCATCGCCCCTCTTGAATGTAATATTCGAGACCCGAGTCTAGCCCAGCAGTTCTCACCCCGCGGATCCCATAAAGACTTTCGAATACAGGGATCTAGCCTTTGCTCGTCTTTCTTTCTTTCTTTTTTCTTTTTTTTTTTTTTGGTGGTGGGGGGAACCTCACGAAATCAGGTATGCTAGCCTAAAAAGCTCAAAGCCCAGAGATCGGCACTCTAAACTCTGACCTTTTTCAAGGAGACAGAGACCTTACCCCATGTTATTTAAACAGAGAGGGTTCCCCAATCCGCAGTGGCCCCAATGTCTGCGATTACATCTGTCCGGGCTGAGTGGGGGACCAGACCAGAGTCGGCCAGGAGGGCAGGGAGAGGGAGAATGGAGCGAGATGAGAAGGCGTGGGGACCCAAGCTGGGGGGCTGTGTCCCAAACAAATCGTAAACATGGAGGTTTCTATAGCAACGGCCTTCTTCGGCCTACCCTGGAGACTTCTCTAGGACTGTGTCGGGGAGGGCAGCCCCAGAAGCCCCCACTCTGCCAGCTGTTGTGTCTTCCTGTTTTGTCACCATGGCAACGGTGACCTCATCCCTCCATCCCCTCCCATCACTGCTAAGGCGGGAGATTGGAGACTGGGATTCTGGGGGAGGGCGTGTTCCGTCCTCGGGGCAGGCTGGGGATAGCCCAGACCAGGGGAAGTCCCTTTTCGTGGCCCCAGCCCTCGAGAGGGCCCCCATCCCCGCCCCGCCTTCAGCCCGCCCGCGCGAGATCCCTAGACAGCCAGCTCCACCCAGCCCCAGACCCTCCATTCTGCAGCTGTCTCCCTCGCTTCAAAACTGCAGACGCCACGGGCAGAGGTGAGGCTACAGGGGTTCCCAAGAAGGGCGAAAGCAGCGGTCCAACAATCTTGGGTCTAGGCGTGGGCATAGATTCGGATGCCCTGGGTCTCTAGAAAGGTTGGGCTCTTAAGCACGTGGACTCATCCTTGAGAGAGAAGGGACTGGCTCTGGCTCGATCTGTTGAAGGCTGGGTCTGGGCAAGAAGTCTACGGTCTGGACTGTTGGGTCTGAGGGACTGTTGGATTCTAGGGAGGAAAGTTACGTCCCCAAGTCTGAGAGAGGAGGGAGAAGGGAGAAGGGATCGGTTCTGAGGTAGTGGGGAACTGAGGATGGGCTCAGCAGTTAAAGGCACCTGCTTGAATTGGGTCTGAGGAAGGAGGGACTAGGCGATTAGTGAAGGAGGGCTGGCGGGGGGTGGGGTGTCTGGCATTCCTGAGTGAGTGAGACTGAGACAAGACTCCTGGCGTCTGAGGACCTGGAGAGATGGAATCTTGGATCCTGGTCTAAGGAGATATGGACCTGCCCAGTGCTGGGATGAAACTGAAGGGAGCTGGACCTGGTGCGCCAAGGTCGGGAGGGGTGGAATTTGAGGTTGGTGGGAGTCCTGCTTTTGACCACCCCCCCCCTCCATCCAGGGGCCCAGAGGGAATCGCAACTTTGTTATTATTATTATTTTGTAAGGGTCTCGCTCTAACTCACTGTGTAGTCTCAGTGGCCTCGAACTCACAGCGACCCTCCTACCTCTGCCTCCTGAGTGCTGGGATCAAAAGGCAGAGAATTGCAATTTTGGACTCCCTTTAAGATTGAGGTTGACATCCTGCCCCAGGGCGCTTGAGTTTGTAGCTGGTGCTGGGAAGCTCACAGCCTTCGGGAATGGGGAGTGGCAGGGCTTCGTGGGCTCACGGCTGCCACTGAGTCTGAAGTGATGGTGGCGTGTGCAGTGAAGCGGTGGAGGGAGGCGAGGGTGCTGGGTGTGGCCCCCAGAGCTGGAGCTCCGGGAGGAAGCCCTAGGGGCGTTTCCTCTCCCCGCTCGGGTCTGCGGCGGTGCATTCCTGAGCTCTGACCTCAGGCGGCGCTGGAGGCCCTCTAGGCGCGAACTGACGTCTCCCAGGGGTCTGCCTCTTGTGGCCCGGTGGCACCAGGGCGTGCGTCTTCCTGCTAAGGGGATCCCTGGAGCTGGAAGTGTCTCTTTATTGGGGGACCTGCATTTAGAGAGGTGTGGCTGCTAAGCCCTGGGCTGGATTCCAACTGGATTAGAGGTTTCCAGCCTGGAGCCACGGGAGGCCTGTGTGACCCACGCACTTCTCTGGGAGACTCTCTCATGGTGCCAGCCGACTGCTTTTGCTTTGTCCAGGGCCTTGCCTCCTTATTGGAGGGTTTATTGGGGGGTCTCAGGGTGGCCTCGAACTCACCTCTGCCTCGCGAGTGCTGGGATTGAAAGGCGGGCACCACCACACCCGGCCTGCACCCCATTCTTACCCGGACCCAGAACTCTTTTAAGGAAGCAGAAATTCGAGCTTCCCGCCTCCTGCTAGGGGTCTGCCCCACCCCGAGTCCTGCGCGGGGAACGACCGGAGCGGTACCCGCCGCCTGCCAGGCCTGGGCTGGGGGGGCGGGGGTCTCGGCCCCGCCTCCTAGTCCCGGCCACATTTCTGATGGCTGCTCGGACTTGAAGTCCTTATAAGGCGTGGAGATGCCGGGCTGGGCAGGGCCTCCCGCCCCCTCGGCCGCCTCCCCGGGGACGTCGAGCCGCTGGCCCGGCCACCCCACGGCCTCCCCGGGCTAGGGCAAGGTTAAGATGACTCCCGCCCCCCCTGGCCGGCGGGGCGCGCCCGCTGCCCGCTCGCGTCCACTCCGCCCACACCGAGCTGGCTAGTGGAGGAAGGCGCGGGGCGGCGCCTCCCTGGGTCAGCGCCCGAGCCTCCCCGCCGCGCCGCCTGGGCTGGGTCCCCGCGCGAGGACACACCCCCGCGGCGGAGTCCAAGGCCCCCGCGGGAGGGCGGTCCGAGCTGGCCGCTGAATGCCTCCCTCTGCCCCGCAGGTGTGATCTGACCGGTCCTTTCCAGGTGTGAGGACTCGATCCGCCGCCGCAGCCGGATCTCTTTTTCCTTCTGATCCTCAGCCAAGACCGCTGGTGAGTCCCGGGGGCCTAGATTCCTGGGTCTTAGGGAGGGCGGTTGGAGTCAGCACCCCTGGGTCTGAGGGAGGAGGCGTGGGACCTAGTCTCCTGGGTTCCAGGGAGAAAGAGACAGGTCCTGAGAGAGGTGGGATCTGGAACTTGGGTTTCCAGAAACAGGCTCCAAGATAGACAGCCATGTGCAGAGGCAGCGATGTCCCAAAGGTGGCTCCTGTGTCCTTTAGGAGCTGTTCTGAGACAGCGAGCGAACTTTCCATTGTCTTGTGTGTCTGGCTGTTGTTGTATGACTTTTCCTCAAGGCAGTTGTAAATTCTTTTCACCCCAGATAGGGTACTGGCCAAAGAAATGGTTCCATTCAGGTGTAGGTTGATAGACCACTGAGTTTACTAGGGTTACTTAAGGGAAGGGGGTATGGGTGTCTCAGAAACAGCTGTACTACTACTGAGAAGCCCACCCCAGCACAGCTGCATTCCTTGAGTTGCCCACCTAACTTGGTGGGAGCTCTGTGGAAGACCCTCTCTCCCTTGCTTA
This sequence comes from Jaculus jaculus, assembly GCF_020740685.1. Lineage (NCBI taxonomy): Eukaryota > Metazoa > Chordata > Mammalia > Rodentia > Dipodidae > Jaculus > Jaculus jaculus. The sequence continues at coordinate 16,448,113 of NC_059115.1, read as the reverse complement.
CAGCTTATGTCACCTGGGGGAGGGGCTCATAAGTTTTGTCTCTTAGGTTTCTGAGCTTTTTTTTTTTTTTTTTTTTGGTTTTTCGAGGTAGGGTCTCACTCTAGCTCAGGCTGACTGGACTGGAATTCACTATGTAGTCTCAGGGTGGCCTCGAACTCATGGTGATCCACCTCTGCCTCCAGAGTGCTGGGATTAAAGGCATGTGCTACCACGCCTGGCTTGACTTCTGAGCCTTTTAATCTTCCATAGTTTCCTGAGTTTGTGAGCCTCCCTGTCCTCTCCAGGGAAAATTTTCCTTTCATTATTTGAGAGAGATAGAATGGGAATGTCAGGGTGTCCAGCTGCTGCAAACAAACTCCAGGCACATGTGCCACCTTGTGCATCATCTGGCTTATGTGGGGATCCTGGGGAATTGAACCTGGATACTTTGGCTTTGCTGGCACATGCCTTAATCGCTAAGCCATCTCTCCAATGCAGAAAAAATATTTTATTTAGGAGGAAATAGTGACAGAAATGGCAGTGAGAAGGAGGAAGTTTTATTTCCCTGCCTGGGAACTACCTGGATATTGTTAGGGGGTGTCAGCTGAGAGATGATATTTTGAAGACTGAGGAAGGGTCTGGCATCTTATCCCAATTTTCAAAATTAATTTATTTGCACATGCATGTGCACATGTTTGCAGGTGTGCACCAGGGTCTCTTGCCAGTGGAAACAAATGCCTGCTGGACTTTATGTGGGTGGCTGGAAAATTGAACCCCCAACCCTTTAACTACTGAGCTAGTTCTCAAAAACAGTTTATCATTTTCTGGGGGAATAGGCAGTGGCTGAGATTGAACTCAGGACCTTGTGCATGCTAGGCAAGTGCTTAACCACTGACCCGTATCTCCAATCCTGCTGCCAATATTGAGTCTTTAGGATAAGGGGGTGGAAGTTGTAGAATTTAGAAATGGAAAAAATTTCTGGGTTACACAGTACACCAGAGGCTAGGGCCAGTTCCAAGGCTGCATGGCTGACCTTGAAATGAGATTTTGTTAGTCTAGAGGCTGGGATACTCAATGGTGGGAATGGAGGGGGCTGAGTATGCCAGAACTTGAGAGATCTGCTGGCTAGGTCTTTGGAGGAGTGGTAGACTTTGTGCAGGGGTGTTATGTAGTGGATGGAAAGATCTAGAATGTTAGGGTAAAAAAAGTTTTTATGGGCTGGAGAGATGGCTTAGCGGTTAAGTGCTTGCCTGTGAAGCCTAAGGACCCTGGTTCGAGGCTTGATTCCCCAGGACCCACGTAAGCCAGATGCACAAGGGGCACATGCGTCTGGAGTTCGTTTGCAGTGGCTGGAAGCCCTGGTGCACCCATTTTCTCTCTCTCTCTCCCTCTCTCTCTCCGCCTCTTTCTCTCTGTCACTCTCAAATAAATAAATAAATAAATAATGAACAAAAAAATTAAAAACAAAAAAAAAAAGCTTTTACCTCAAGCCTGGAATGTGGACAAGTTGAGGCCTGGCTGTCTTAAGTTGCTTTCAGAAGAAAGAAGGAAGTTTAATCCAAGGGCCTAGGGTGCAGAACCCGTGGTCACCAAACAGGAAGTGTCAGGGAGGCTGGCGCTTAAACCACAACATGCTTTTTTTTTTTTTTTATTTAAGGCAAGCCCAACAGACTGGCCTATTTTTTTTTTTTTTTTTTTAATGAGAAGGAGAGAGAGACACAGAGAGAGAGATGCATGAACCACTACCTTGTGCATCTGGCTTACGTGGATGGTGGGGAATAGAACCTAGGTCCTTTGGCTTTGTAGGCAAGCACCTTAACCACTAAGCCATCTCTCCAGCCCCATAAACTGCAGTCTTAAATGGGTATGTTGGGCAGGGGAGTAGGTTCAGAGGTAAAAGCATGAGGATCTGAGTTTAATACTCCAGTATCCACATGAAAAATGCCACAAAAGCTGGGCATTGCCACCTATGCCTTTGACCCCAACACTAAGGGTGGTAGAGGCAGGAGGATCAATGGGGCTCCCTGGTTAGCCAGTTTAATCAAAAAACAGGGGTGTAAGTTGGAGATATGGCTTAGTGGTTAAGGCACTTGCCTTCAAAGCTTAGGAACTCAAGTTCCAATCTCCAGGTCTTATGTAAGCCGGCCACACAGTGATGCAATGTTGAACATGTGCACGGGGGCAAACATGTCTGGAGTTGGTTTGTTGTGGTTAAAGGCCCTAGTGTGCCCACTCTCTCTCTCAAAAACAAGCAGGTTGAGGAAGCTGGGCCTGGTGGTGCGCACCTTTAATCCCAGCATTTGGGAGGCAGAGGTAGGAGGATTGCCATCAGTTTGAGGCCAGCCTGAGACTTCATAGTAAATTCCAGGTCAGCCTGGGACAGAGGGAGACCCAACCTTGTATGACCAAAAAAAAAAAAAAAATGTTGGTGGGGGCTTCAGGCTCAGTGAAAGACCCAGTGAAACGAGGCAGAGAAGGGATAGAGGACACTCAGCCTCTTCCTCTGGCCTCTGCACGTGTGTACACATGGTGGGAACATCTGTGCACAAATGTACACATGCCAGGAAAAAAAAAAAAAAAAAGCAAAAGAAAAGAAAGGATGGGCTGTGTGCCCCTGGAGAAGGAGGATTAAAAGGACAGCTTTGGGGCTGGAGAGATGGCTTAGTGGTTAAGGTACTATCCTTCAAAGCCTAAGGATACAAGTTTGATTCTCCAGGTCTCACATAAGCCAGATGCACATGATGGCATATGTATCTGGAGTTCATTTGCAGTGGCTAGAGGCCCTGGTGTGCCCATTCTGTCTCTGCCTCTATCTCTTATAAATAAATAAATAAAAACAAATCTTGGAAGAAATGAAAAAGGGCAGCTTTGAGTATCTGGAGTGGAGAGAAGGAGAAAGAGTCCCCCAGAGTTCGAGCTCCTGGTGGGCCTGGATAAAGCCAATATCAGCCTAGAACCTGGATGACCCGGGACCGTCTCTGTTTGCAGACTGAAAGCAGCCTATCTTGGGAACACGCTCTTCAGAGTCTAAATTTGTTCCAGAAGAGGTGTGGGCTGGGTGCCTGGCTTCCTGGGTCCATCGGAGAACTTAACTGAGATACTCTCTCTTGCTTTTCCCAGCCACCATGCCGGTATCGGTGACCCGCACAACCATAACGACCACGACGACGTCGTCGTCCTCCACCATCGTGGGGTCCCCTAGGGCGCTCACACAGCCCCTGGGCCTCCTCCGGCTGCTGCAGCTGATCTCCACCTGTGTGGCTTTCTCGCTGGTGGCCAGCGTGGGTGCCTGGACGGGGCCCATGGGTAACTGGTCCATGTTCACCTGGTGCTTCTGCTTTGCAGTGACTTTCATCATCCTCATCGTGGAGTTAGGCGGGCTCCAGGCCCGCTTCCCCCTGTCTTGGCGTAACTTCCCCATCACCTACGCCTGCTACGCCGCTCTCTTCTGCCTGTCGGCCTCCATCATCTACCCCACCACCTACGTGCAGTTCATGTCCCACGGACGGTCCCGGGACCACGCCATCGCCGCCACCACCTTCTCGTGCATCGCGTGTCTGGCTTACGCCACCGAAGTGGCCTGGACCCGGGCGAGGCCTGGCGAGATCACTGGCTACATGGCCACCGTGCCGGGACTGCTCAAGGTGTTTGAGACCTTCGTCGCTTGCGTCATCTTCGCCTTCATCAGCGACCCGCACATCTACCAGCGCGAGCCGGCCCTGGAGTGGTGCGTGGCGGTGTACGCCATCTGCTTCATCCTGGCCGCGGTGGCCATCCTGCTGAACTTGGGGGATTGTACCAACATGCTCCCCATCCCCTTCCCCAGCTTCCTGTCGGGTCTGGCCTTCCTGTCTGTCCTCATGTACGCCACTGCCATTGTCCTCTGGCCCCTGTACCAGTTCGACGAGAGGTATGGTGGCCTTTCCCGGAGGTCGAGGGATGTGGGCTGCACGTACAGACACCCCCACTCCGTGTGCGGCTGGGACCGCCGGCTGGCCGTGTCCATCCTGACCGGGGTCAACCTGCTGGCCTATGTGTTTGACCTGGTGTACTCTGCCCGGCTGGTGTTCGTCAAGGTCTAAGACTCACAGAGGGGGGCTCCCGTGTCCCCGCTTCTAACCTCTTCATTCTTCTGGAAGTTCTGGTACTGAATCCTCTTTTCCCTGACTTCCTCTTCCCCTTTGTATTTTCTTCCTGTTCATTCGCTGTTACCTTTCCCTGTCTTCCCTTTCCTCTTCCTCTTATGGGTGCTTCTCCACACTCCTCTACTTAGTCTTTTCATTTCCCCGATCTCTGTTCTGGTTTTCCAACCAGTTTTGGCATCTGCCTGTTTTCTGACCACATCTGCCTGTTCCCCCTGCCCCTTTTGGGAGCCCTCAAGACTTCTTGCTCTGTCTTTCCCCCCCACCCCACCTCCAAAGGTGCTGGCCCCACACATCCCACACCCCTTTGCAGTTCTTCATGATGCCCTGGGCCTTCCAAGGGGCCTCATTGCCAAAGCATGCCTGCCTGCCTTAGCTGTGCCTTAGTATGTGTGTGTGTATATGTGTGTGTGTTAGGGGGAGTGGGCCGTTAGAGATAGGGTCCTTTCTATGGAGGAGGAGTACACAGTACACCCCCCCCCTTTAAGTTAAAAATATCTGGAGGTAATAATTCCTAGTGGGCCAGAGGCTGTAAGTACAGACCCTGGATCCCTGTGCCCTGCCTAGCACGCAGCTTTGCCTGAGATTGGCGCCATGATTTTTTGCCATAATACAAAGGAAAAACAAAACAAAACAAAACACTGCCTAGAGGTTATCCTAAGTGAAGGAACCAAAGGAAAGATAGATACCTTTTCTTTTATTCTTTCATTCTTTCTCTGCTAGCCAGAAAAAAGTGGGGGAGGGGGGACAAAACACGTGGACTTGAAGCTGGGTGTGGTGGTGGCGCACACCTTTAATCCCAGCATTCGGGAGGCAGAGGTAGGAGGATCGCTGTGAGTTCCAGGCCACCCTGAGACTACATAGTGAATTCCAGGTCAGCCTGGGCTCCAGTGAGACTCTACCTTGAAAAAAACAAGAAACAAACAAGCAAACAACAAAAAAAAAAAAACCTCACATGAGCTTGAAGACAACTCTGAAGTATTTTGAGGGTAATAAAGGTGTCCCTCTTGTCTCAGTGTTAAAAATAACATGGACTGCTTTAACAGGGTTGAGAAGAAAATGGCTCTGCTGGTCGCAAAGGTAGTATTAGCTTTCCCACTATTCTTTTTTTCTTGGGTATGAAGGCAACAATTACTAAATAGCCCTATTCTCTATTCTTCTTCTTTTTTTTTTTTTTTTTGGCAGGGGTGGGGAGATTTGTTGAGACTGTGCCTCATTGTAGCCCAGGCTACATGTAGCTGAGGATGGCCTTGAACTAATCCTCCTACCTCCACCTTGCAAGTGCTAGGATTACAGGTGTGTGTGTGTGCGCACCACCACATCTGGTATAGTAACCCTATTCTTCAAGATGGAAGCTTCTTAGGGGTTCTTTCTTGGCTGGGTGGGTGTGAGGCGGGAGGGGACAGGGAATGCTGCCGCATAGCCGTGGGAGTGGCCCTGCTTGAGTGTGCTGTACACGCGCATGTGTCTCTGCTCGTTGCTTGCTGCTGCTTCCTGCTTCTCTGGGACTCACATGCATACCATGATATATATAAATGTATAAATATATATATATATATTATTTTTTTTTTAATTCTTTGGAGCTTTGGATGCCTATGGCTCCTGCTGTCAGTCTTAGAAGCATTTCCCCTCCCCCCGCCCCATCCATAATGTTCTTTTTTTAAAATCTCAGTATAAAGATAACAGGACTTAAGCTTGCTTTATCACTGGGGGAGGGATCCAGGGACAGGGTGACGCACATACTCAGTGTGGCTTTAGGAGGGGGCTGGGATCAAGACAACCACCTTGGGTTCATCACAGGACAGCACTGTCTGGGGCTTCTAAATTACTCAGGATTGCTGTGTGGGGAAGAAATGCACAAGGTTCCTCCCTTAATGGACTACTCCCCTGAACACCTCAGAAATACAGTATACTTCGACTGAGGATGTAACTCAGTGGTAGAGCATGCACTAGGTCCTGGGCTCAATCATTGGCACCACAAGGAAAAACAAAAACGCTTTCACAATTCAGAAATAGAATGTCCCGATTTGGATACATCATCAGGTTTTCTCCCGACTCTATTTGCTCTTCCCACCCCCCAACAAAACCTCTGTTCTTTTTTGGGGGGCCGGGGTTTGAGGTTAAGTCTCACTCTAGCCCAGGCTGACCTGGAACTCTAGTTTTTAGTGTTGTAGTCAGGTTTGCATTGCATAGCGACCAAGAGCAGCTTGTGAAGAAAAAGGATTTAGTTTGGCTTACAGACTTGATGGGGAAGTTCCATGATGGCAGGGGAAAATGATGGCATGAGTAGAGGGTGGTCATCACCTCCTGGCCAGCATCAGATTCAGATGGTATAACACCCACAAGCCTGCCCCCAACAATACACTGCCTCCAGGAGGCTTCAATTCCCAAATTGCCACCAGCTGAGGACCTAGCATTCAGAACACATAAGTTTATGGGGGACACCTGAATCAAACCACCACATTCTGCCCCTGGCCCCCATAAGTTGATAACTAGTCATCATGTAAAATGCAATGCATTCAGTCCAACTTTAAAATTCCCCATAGTTTTTACTAATCCCAGTGATGTTCAAACATCCCCATAGTCCAGGGTCTTTCAACTGAGCTACAATACCAAAACAAAAACCCAAAATGCCACAGAATAAACATTCACTGCAAAAGATGGCACTGGGCATAACGAAATATCCAAACAAGCTGAGTGTGGTGATGCATGCCTTTTAATCCAGCACTCTGGAGGCAGAGGCAGGAGGATCACTGAGTTTGAGACCACCTTGAGACTACATAGTGAATTCCAGATCAACCTGCGCTAGAGTGAGACCCTATTTCCCGGGGGGGGGGTGAGGGGAGGGGGGAGGTCTTCAAACAATACAAGATTTAAATAGGGGAAACATCAAACTACCTCTAAGTCCAACAACTCTAACCAATGATGAGTCTCGAAGTCAATTTTAACCAGTTCCAGGCTGGTCTTGAACTCACAGGGATCCTCCCACCTCTGCTTCCCAAATGCTGGGATTATGCCACCACACCTGGCAACATTGTTTTAAATATCATTTATATCTGTCTCCTTCTCAGGTTCCTGGGCCGGCTCTATTTTGAGTCATTACCTCCTGATCATCCTGGGTTCAGTATACTTGGCACTGAGAGGTTTTTGTTTAATACTGTTTATTTTTTTGTTTTTTGTTTTTTTTTTTGAGGTAGGGTCTTGCGCTAGTCCAGGCTGACCTGGAATTCACTATGTAGTCTCAGGGTGGCCTCGAACTCATGGTGAACCTCCTACCTCTACCTCCAAGTGCTGGAATTAAAGGTGTATACCACCACATTCAGCTTCAATAATGCTGTTTATTTATTTTTTATTACTTTTTGGGGTTGCGAGGTGGGGTTTCACTCTAACTCAGGCTATTTTATTTTATTTTAATATTTTTATTTATTTGAGAGAAGCAGAGGGGAGAGAGACACAAGAGAATGGGCAGGTCAGGGCCTCCAGCCACTACAAATGAACTCCAGACGCATGTGCAACCTTGTGCATCTGCCTTATGTGGGGTCCTGGGGAATCGAACCTAGGTCCTTTGGCTATGCAGGCAAGTTCCTTAATGGCTAAGCCATCTCCCCAGCCAAATGCTGTTTATTTTTTGAGGTAGGCTCTCACTCAGGCTTGTCTTTAGCTCACAGTAATCCTATCTCTACCACCCCTATGCTGGGATTAGTGGAATTCACCACCACACACTGCTAATACTTTTTTTTTTTTAAATATCATAAAAAATAACCATTTATTTGAGAGAAAGGAACATAGGGACAGAGAATGGGCATGCCAGGACCTCTTACCACTGGCAAACAAACTAGACGCAAGTGCCAACTTGTACATCTGGCTTATGTGAGTACTTGGGAATTAACCTGGGTCTTTAGGCTTGGCAGGCAAGCACCTTTAACTGCTAAGCCATCTCTCCAGCCCCAAGTATTGTTTTTTGAGATGGGGTCTCATGTAGTCCAGGCCGGCCTTGAATTTTTAAATTTACTGTGTAGCTGAAGATGATATCTAACTCCTGATCTTCCTGCCTGCACCTCCTAAGTGCTGGTATTACAAGCTTGTGTCACTACGTGGGATTTTTATGTCACTGGGGATCAAACCGAGGGTTTCCTGTGAGCTAGACAAGCACTCTGAATTGAGCTATATTCTCAGCCTCCCCTGAAGGATTTTTCCCCCAACCTGCCTTCCTTGTGGAAATCCGCCCTAGTAAATTTTAAAGTACAAAGATAGTTTCTCCAAAAATCATACACACCCCCATTTTGCAACTGCACCCACAAAAGCAACCTGGAAAACTGCGAAGTTAGGAAGGACCCAGGGGACTCCACGTTGTTACGGAGGAGTGTTTTGAAAAACTGACTTGGGAGCCTGGCGTGGCACGCTCGGGAGGCAGAGGTAGGAGGATCGCTGTGAGTTTGAGGCCACCCTGAGACTACATAGTGAATTCCAGGTCAGCCCGGGCTAGAGTGAGACCCTACCTCGAAAAACAAAACAAAACAAAATAAAAAAAACTGACTTGGATTCTCCCACCTCCCCTTCGGCTTCCGGAATTCCGACCCAGCACGTGTCTTTAGTTCCATCTGATGCAGTCCGGACGCCCGCGCGCCCGTAGCGCCCTGCCCACCGCGGAGCACACCGGGAAGAGCGGTTCTCCTGCTGCGTCCCTAGAATGGCCGGCGCTCGGACTGGGACTACAAGTTCCGGCATGCACTGCGCTCCGCAGCCCTCCCCAACCCCTGCGGGCTCCAGGTTGTAGGTGGTGTTGAACGGCTGCTTCCCTGCCTGGACCATTCCTGGTGCAGGAGCTGGGGAAAGCCTCAGTGTGACCCGAGAGAGGGGGGCGCAACGGAGGGAAACCCGAAGGGTGCATAGAGTTGTCAAGGAGATACGGAGCGGGGAAGACACCTAGAGAAGTGTTTAGGGGGGGGGCCGGGGGTGAGATTCCCCCCAGAGATGGAGACTGCCAGGGATACTTGGAGAGGGGAGACACCCCCAGAGATAGAGGGAAACGGATGGTGGGAGATTCCGAGGGACAAGGCATGAGGGGACCAGAAAGACTAAGAAAAGGGACAGGCAGAAAGAGACAGGCAAATATTCAGAGAGGAGAGAGAGCACCCCCTGGCGACAGAGGCCAAGGAACAGGAATACAGAAACTGGCGAAAGCCCGCTGCCAATTGCCCCCCCCCCCCCAAGTAGGGAGCTTAGCTCAGGCTGACTTGGAATTCATTATGTAGTCTCAGGGTGGCCTCAAACTCATGGCGATCCTCCTACCTCTGCCTCCCCAATTCTGGGATTAAAGGCGTGCTCCACCACCCGAGAATGTAGTTTTGAAAAGACTAAAACAGACAGAGGCAGAGAGATGGAGATAAGAACAGTTTTGTCGTTGTTTTGCTTTTGGAGGTAGGGTCTCGCTCTAGCCCAGGCTGACCTGGATGGAATTCACTATGTAGTCTCAGGGTGGCGATCCTCCTACCTCTGCCTCGCGAGTGCTGGGAATGAAGGCGTGAAGCACCACACCCTGCTAGGAACAGTTCTTAAACTAGCGATGGGGGTTGGGAAGAGGGAGAGAGATGTCGATTTTCAAGAAAAAGGGGAAACATCAAAAGAAAGACACGCCCATAGGAAGACATGGCAATAAAAATTTAGGCGCCCAGAGAGCAATGGTCATAGCATTGTGGGGAGATAGATGACAGACGGACGGACGGATGGATGGATGGAAGATGCATTCACAGATAACGTGCATGGATGGATGGCACTGAACAGAAAGTTTCTTGATAAAAGATGCTAGGATGGAGACGTGTAGATCCGAGAGGAGATTCAAGGGCCAAACAGGACCCCACCCAGGCGACTGACTGGGGGAGGAAGACGGGGGTGGAGCAGGATGACAGATTGGAGGGGTGGGAGGGACAAGACTCAGAGGATGTCCCTTGCTTGCAGCCAACCTCCGGAATGGGTGTGTGCACGTGGAGAGGAGGGAGGGGTATCAGTCCCGTGTTCGAGGGGGGGGTGGGGGTGATGGAAGGGAGCGCCTTTAAGCCGAAACCCCGCCCCCTCGGTCGTCATGGCAACGCCTCCCCCCACCCCTGGCTCCCACATTTCAGCAGGTGCTGGAGCCGGAGCTCCCGTCGCCGCCGCCCGTGCCTCCGGCTCCTCGGAGCCCCAGCCTTCCGCTCTGCCCCCACCCGCCCGCTTTCCCCCCGGAGAAGCCGGCGTCGGGTGCCGCTCCCTGCCCCACGCTGCGCACCTTTAGGTGCCTCTCCCCTCTCCTCCTCACCTCGGAGTCTCCCGAGTCCCTTCTCCCATCCACCTGTTTCCTCCAGAAGGCAGGATCCTGGTGCCTGCTACGTTCCTGGGGCCATGGCAGGTCTGGGCCCCGGCGGAGGAGATTCAGAGGGGGGACCTCGACCCCTGTTTTGTAGAAAGGGGGCTCTGAGGCAGAAGGTGGTCCACGAAGTCAAGAGCCACAAGTTCACCGCTCGCTTCTTCAAGCAGCCAACCTTCTGCAGTCACTGTACCGACTTTATCTGGTGAGGGAAGGGGGCTGGGAAGGGTCCTGAGGAGAATGGGGGTGCAGAGTCAGGTCACACCCTGGCCCCAAGGAATGAGTAGAGGGGAACTACAGCTCCTCTCGGGGGGGTTTCTAGAATGGTAGAGGGCTGGGAGTCTGGACTCCTGGGTCTGAGGGAGGAGGGGCTGGGAGCTGGACTCTAGGGTCCTAGGGAGGAGAGGCTGGGGCCCCACTTTCTGTGTTCTAGGAGGCTGCCATGAGTCAGACACTTGGGTGAGGGTGGGAAGCCGCAGACCACCTGTGTTTCTCAAAGGTGGGAGGGCCCAGGTACCCCTCTGACCTCAGATCCTTGCCTCTTCCAGGGGCATTGGGAAACAGGGCCTGCAATGTCAAGGTAAGAGCTGGGAACTGGACTCCTGGGACCCCCCCCCCCCTCCGAGGGTGCAGGCTGGGGCCTCACAGCTGAGGCTGCTGACACACGTGTCCTCGGGTCCCCAGAGAGGCGCGGGGGAGCCCGGGGCGGGGGGTGTGGCAGAGAGACAGCCTGTGGTGGGGAGGAAGCTCTTGATGGCAGGGCCACCGCGGAGGTGGCGCTGGGGGCCCCTCCCTCGGCCAGCTCCAGGTGGGGACAGATATTTGGAGAATCTGTTTCTATGGGAACAGGGAGATTTTGGAAAAGGGGAGCTGAAGGGGGAAGGGGCTGGAGATGCAAAGTCGAAGCCCCCCCCTCAGGGCTGCTGTTGCCATGACAACACCATCCATCCTAGGCAGGGGCAGGCCGGGTGGGGTCACTAATGGGCGGGTGGGGGCCGAGAGAGAGGGGGGCGAGTCCTACAACACCAGCTGCCACTCTGCTAAGAACAGAGTGACTCAGGGTGGGGGGCGGGCCGGAGCAGCGCCCCCAGACTCACTTCTGCCCAACTTGCTGGTCTCAGTTGTGTCTGAGGATTTCTGTTTTCTCTCTTCAGAGCCCGTCTCTTCACTCCTTCTTACTTCCTTACCTCTGTGGGCCAGGGTCTTGTTTTGTGCAAGGGATACTATTTTCTTTCTCCCTGCCTGTCTGGATTCTGTGGGCTGTGTGTATGCATCCTGGGGCTCCGTGTCACTGCGTGGTGGGCTGTGTCTTTCTTGACATCCATGCCTTCCTTGCGTTTCTGCATCTGCGCTGTTTCTAGCTTCTGTTTGCTAGCCTCTCTGATTTCCTCTCTTGTTGGACTCTGTCTGTGGGGATCCCCTCTCTCTGTGCCTGGCTGGGATTTCTGTCTCCAGTTTTGTGTTTGTCAGGGTCTGTCTGGATTCACCCTGGCCACTCCCTGCCTCCCATCTCTGTGATTCTCACCTTCAGTGTGCAGCTTTGTGGTTCACCGGCGATGCCACGAATTCGTGACCTTCGAGTGTCCAGGAGCTGGGAAGGGCCCCCAGACGGATGTGAGTGCCCGGACACCTGGTTCTGCCTCCTCAGGCCACGTCCCCGCCCTCACCCCCTCGGCGTCCGTCCCAATTTCTCTTGCTATTTTTAAGGCTGGGAGGGGAGGGGGGCTGGAGAGATACAGGGAGCTAGTTTGGCCCAGATTCCTTGCCCTTGGCCTGGAAAGGGGGTAACATGAGGGGGCCTGGGGGAGGCTGGAGACACAGGTGGGGGCAGAGAGGCGGCAGGGTTGTGGGGACCAAAGATCAGCGCTGCCAGGGTCTAGGCTGCCATCCAGAGGAGAAGACGTTTAAGAAAACGGGGACCTGAGCAACACACGGAGAAATAGCAAGAGAGAGACAGATCAATGACAGGTGCAAAGGAAGAGACAGATCCAGGCAGAGACACAGGCGCATAAGCATAAGCATAAGCAGAGAGAAAAATGGAGCGGAGAAGTGAGAGTGGAAGAGAGGAGCCTGGAAGCAGGAAGAGAGAGAGAGGAACGCAGATACCTGTGAAAGGGACCAACCTAGGAAATGGTGGAGCTGGAGAATATGTAGGGACAGCGAGACCATGTACTGCACAGACCCCCTTTGCAGTCACACACACACACACACACACACTCAGATTCACAGCCTCCATGCCCCTGCCTCTGAGTGACTGCAGCTGACAAGTACAGCCGGTCCCTTTCTCATCGAGCCTCAGACTCCTCCCCTGTGAAATGGGGCTGTAACCAGCAGAGCCATCCACAGTGATGGAAATGATTTCCACGGTCACTGTCCAGTGGTGACCACTGACTACATGAAGCTGGAGAGAACACATGCAGGTCTTCATCAAGCGAGGAACGGAAGTCTAAGCTCCACTTTGTCCAAATTGATTTCAGTGTAAACATCCAGTGTGTTTAGTGGCTAGGGAGTGGGCTAGCACAAATCTAGGAGATTGGGGCTTATGTTGACAGTTAATAAAGTCAGGTAGGCTGTATCTCTAAGAGTTCAACGCGACACACGAAACAACTTTAGGATTCATCAATTAAAAACATGGGAGCTATGGACTGGAGAGGTGATGGCTCCGCAGTTTAGGCACTAGCCTGCAAAGCCTAAGGTCCAGGGTTCGATTCCCCAGTACTTACATAAAGCCATACATAGAGTGGCATATGCATCTGGAATTTGTTTGCAGTGGCTAGGGGCCCTGGCATGCCCCTTCTCTCTCTCCCTATCTGTGCTTACAAATAATTTTGTTTTTGAGGTAGGATTTCACTCTAGCCCAGACTGACCTGGAATTCACTATAGAGTCTCAGGGTGGCCTTGAACTCATGGTGATCCTCCTACCTCTGCATCCCAAGTGCTGGGATTAAAGGTGTGCGCCACCACGCCTGGCTAATTTTCTTTTCTTTTTTTTTTTTAAAGAGGGGAGCTGCACTCAGGAGGCTGAGGCAGGATGATCATAAATTCTAGGCTAGTCTGGGCTACCCTATCTCAAGGAAAAGGCAGTGGAGAGAGATGCTTTTTGGAGGGAGGGTCTCGCTATAGCCCAGGCTGTTCTGGAATTCACTATGTACCCTGGGGGTGGTCTTGAACTCACAGCCCCCCTCCTCCTACCTCTGCCTTCAGGATGCTGGGATTAAAGGTGTGCACCACCATGCCTGTGTTTTCAAGCCAGAGTCTCATTTTACTATTTTCAGAGCTTGCAGCGCTTTTTTGATTCTGGGGTCTTTGCTCCCCTGCTGGGCTGGGGTTTTATTTATTTGAGAGAGAGAAAGGCAGATAGAGTAGAGAGAGAGAGAGAGAGAGAGAGAATGGGCACACCAGGCCCTTTAGCCACTGTGATGAATGAACTCCAGACACTTGTGCCACCTTGTGGTATTGAGGAATCAAACCAGGGTTCTTAGGCTTTGCAGGGAAGCACCTTAACCTCTGAGCAATCTTTCCAGGCCCCCTTTCTCCTTGGTATTAGGGACTTTCACTTTGGAAAGAGTAACAGCTTCTGTCTGTAAATAGCTTACATGTCGGGTGCTCTGCTGAGAGTCAGGGAAAGAGCCTCTCCCCCCATACTGGAGATTGACAGGGCCTTGTACGAGGCTAGGCAAGCCTCGACCGCTGAGCTATACCCCTAATCTCAGGTAGATCTCTAAAGGCACAGACCGTTGAACAAGATATGTCTACCCCTGACGCCTTCCCCAAACCAAACACATTACATACATACACACATACATTTATATTTGAGAGCAACTGCTGAGAGGCACAGGAGGGGTGGGGGAAGCCCTCATCTCCTTCATGGTCTACCCAAGTGCGGGCAGTTAAGACTTTCCCTGACCAACCACTGAACTGCAGACTGAGTAACAGGAGTGAGCACATCCCACGGTTTATTTTCAAAATAGAAACCCCACTAAAATAAATGAGAGCCAAAGACTATCCTAAAATTTCTCCCTTTATCTAAGTTCTTTCAGTGCTTTCTTAGGGGACAGTATTGGCTTTGGGATGCAGCTTGGTTGTTGCACAAAGGCCCTGAGTTCCATCCCCAGTGCTACATAAAACCAAGCCTGGTGGTACGCACCTGCAATCCCTGTGCTCAGGAAGTGGAATTAAAAACAGGTACAAGGTCATCCTCAGCTACACAGTGAGTTTGAGGTCAGCCCACCTCAGGAAGAAAGAAAAAAAAAGAATGAATGAACGAATGAAAGGAAGGAAGGAAGGAAAGTAAAAAGGAAAGAACTACATGAATTTTTAAAAATATTTTTATTGTTTTAAATTTTTATTAGCATTTTCCATGATTATAAAAAAATATCCCATGTTAATTCCCTCCCCCCACTTTCTCCTTTGAAATTCCATTCTCCATCATATCCCCTCCCCATCACAATCATCGTACCTACATATATACAATATCAACCTATTAAGTACCCTCCTCCCTTCCTTTCTCTTTCCTTTATGTCTCCTTTTTAACTTACTGGCCTCTGCTACTAAGTATTTTCATTCTCACACAGCATGAATTTATTTATTTACTTGAGAGAGACAGACAGACAGACAGAGGGAGAGAGAATGGGCATGCCAGGGCCTCTAGCTGCTGCAAACAAACTCCAGATACATGTGCCACCTTGTGCATCTAGTTTATGTGGGTCCTGGGTAATTGAATCTGGGTCTTTTGGCTTTGCAAACAAGCACCTTAACTGCTAAGCCATTTCTCCAGCCCTACAAATTTCTTAATAACCACACATTACCCTGAGAGTGAGGAGAGGGAGGTCCTTTCCTGGTATCCTAAATTCAAGCACAATTGGACCCTGGAAATTTAGAATTGTTTCAAGGTACAGATTGTTTATTTTTATTTGACAGGGGAGGACGCTGCGGCTCAAAACTGGGAATGAATTTTCTCGGAATTGCACAGCTGGGAGGTGGCCTAGCTGTTATTTAAACACAACACTATTCAGAGCAGGCTATAAAATCTTTCATGATAACCACAGCTGTAATAACTGCAGACACAGTCACAGTAGCGAGCTCATCTCACATGCGGAGTCCTGCTGGGAGTCCTGGGTGTCTACTGTCCCGTCTCACACAGGGCTCAGAGAAGATACTGCAGTGGCTGCCACTGAATACCCTGACATTCAGTAGGGCCACAGGTCTTCACAGAACAACTGGGCGGGGGTGGGGGGGGGTGGAATAGGGGCAGGAGGGATGTGAGAAGTTCTCCTTCATTTTCTACCAAAATGTGCCTTGCTAGTAAGATCTTCCCTGACCACTGAAGTTCAGATTTCAAGTTTCAAACAAGTTCAACAACAATAACTGCTATTTCTTTTCCTCCTCTTCTTTTTCCTCATCTCCTCTTCTTCTTTCTTCTCCTTCTCCTCCTTTCCCTCCGTTCCTTCTCACATCCTGTCCTTTCACAGTACTGAGAATGAGTCCACAGCCTCATGTGTGGTAGACAAGCACTTTACCACCGACTTACACTCCCAGCTCCTTAATTTTTTTTTTTTTTTTTTCCGAGGTAGGGTCTGTCTGTAGTCCATGCTGACCTGGAATTCACTATGTAGTCTCAGGGTGGCCTTGAACTCACAGCAATCCTCCTACCTATGCCTCCCAAGTTCTGGGATTAAAGGCGTGCGACATCCTGCCCAGCCCTTTTTTGAAAATTTGACACAGGGTCTCACTAAGTTACCAAGGCTGACCTTGAATTTACTAGCAGCTCCGGGTGGCCTTGAACTGTCAATCCTCCTGACTCAGCATCCAGGGTAGCTGGGATTATAGGTGTGTGCCACCAGGTCCATTTTAATCTCCAACTTCTGGTGGTTCCTATCCCTGCTCCATTTTCCTCCTGAGCACCTGAAACCATTCCTCATACCTTTATTTGTTTTTCAAGGGTCTCACTCTAGCTCAGGCTGACCTGGAACTTACTACATTGTCCCAGGCTGGCCTTCAACTCATAGCAATCCTCCTGCTCTGCCTCTGGAGTGCTGGGATTAAAGGTGTGTGCCACCCCGACAGGCTTCATATATGTAGTTTTTAGGCGCCACATTTTTATTTACTGTGTTTGTAGATTCTGCCTACCTGCATTATAAAACACCACATGATAAGCTCCTGATTGCATTAAGTTCTGGGTCCCAGCACTAAAAAAAAAAAATTTTTTTTTGGCCTGACACAAGTGGATGTCCATCTAATACCCCTAGAATTAAATGAGTGAGATGGAGTACCAGACAGACTGAGAGAGCAAGGTTTAAGGAAGAAGAGTTCAAACGTCTCTCGGGCTGGTGATAAAACTCAAGAGTAATTGCGTAGCATGCACGAAGTCCTGGGTTCAGTCCCCAGTACCGCATTAACCATACCTGTAATCCCAGTCTTGGGATATGGAGGCAGGGGAATCAGAAATTAAAGGACAAAGACGGGCGTGGTGGAGCCTGCCTTTAATCCCAGCACTTGGGAGGCAGAAGTTGGAAGGATCATAATGAGTTTGCGGCCACCCTGGGACAGAGTGAATTCCAGGTCAGCCCGAGCTAGAGCGAGACCCTACCTCGAAAAACAAACGAACGAAAGAAATCCAAGGTCATACTTGGCTACAGGGAGTTCAAGGCCAGCCTGGGATACAGGAGACCCTGCATTTAAAAACAACAACAACAACAAAAAAAAAAGCTGGGCGTGGTGGCGCAGGCCTTTAATCCCAGCCCTCGGGAGGCAGAGGTAGCAGGATTGCTGTGAGTTAATTCCAGATCAACCTGGGCTAGAGCGAGATTCTTCCTCGAAGAACAAACAAAAAATCCCTTCTCGGGGTTTTGGGACCCTCCCCCACCTCTGACACCCCCCCTGAGTGGCTCTCCTCTCCCCTAGGACCCCCGCAACAAACACAAGTTCCGCCTGCACAGCTACAGCAGCCCCACGTTCTGCGACCACTGCGGCTCGCTTCTCTACGGGCTGGTGCACCAGGGCATGAAGTGCTCCTGTGAGTACGCTTTGGGGGAGCCTTGGACCGCAGAGCAAGGTCTGGGGCTCCGCGGAACGCAGCGTGCGCTTGAGGGGACCGTGCTTGGAAGCGCTATATCTGCCGGTTTTGTCCCGCCAGGCTGCGAGATGAACGTGCACCGACGCTGTGTTCGCAGCGTGCCCTCGCTGTGCGGCGTGGACCACACGGAGCGCCGCGGGCGCCTGCAGCTGGAGATCCGGGCTCCCACCGCCGACGAGATTCACATCACCGGTGAGGCCACTGCCCCGGCCACGCCCCCGCCTGGACCGGGGTCGGCCGGGCGGAGCCCACCCAGGGGGTCCACACTCCTCCCTCTGCAAGTGCCACCCACACTTCTGGGCTCCACCTAGCCACGCCCCTTATGGTCCAAGCCGGGCCTCTAGCATTGGCTTTCCCCGACCTGGCGTCTTGCAGCCCAGCTTGGTCTCCCATCTCATGTAACTGAGGCTGGTTTTGAACTCCTGATCCTCTTCCTTCAACTTCCAGAGCGCTGGTATTAACAGGAGTGATCCACCACTCCTGGCCTTCTAGGGCTACTTAATGGCCGCTAATGGTGTCAGGACGCTTGAGAAGGGAGGGTCAGGTGAGATAGGACCTGTTTTCGTGAGGGATTAGGTTTAGGAAGCAGTAACAAGGTTCAGAAAGGAGCTTTAGGTCTGCTGGGCACTGGTTGGGGAAAAGGACCTTATGCCCTCCCTGTCTTCTGGTGCTGGAGAGGTAAGCGACTACAAGAAAGGAAAGCAAGCTTGAGTTCTTTTTCTTTCTTTCCTTTTTTTTTTTTTTTTTTTTTTTGAGGTAGGGTCTCCATCTAGCCCAGGCTGCCCTGGAATTCACTATGTAGTCTCAGGGTGGCCTCGAACTCACAGTGATCCTCCTCCCAAGTGCTGGGATTAAAGGCTAGTGCCACCATGCCTGTATTTTTAAAATATATTTTATTTATTTAAGAGAGGGGAAGAGAGAATGGGCTCGCCAGGGCCTACTAGCCAGTGCAGATGAATTCCGGACATATGTGCCACCTGAGGCTTTGTGTGGGTCCTGGGGAATTGAACCTGGGTCCTTTGGCTTTGCTGGCAAGTGCCTTTACCTCTAAAGCTTGAATTCTTGATGGCTGACCAGAGAAGGGCTGGGGGCCTCTTCTTGGGTCTCTGATTCAAGTGATCCTCCCTCGCTTTCCCCCTTCAGTTGGTGAGGCCAGGAATCTCATTCCTATGGACCCCAATGGTCTGTCTGATCCCTACGTGAAACTGAAGCTCATCCCAGACCCTCGGAACCTGACGAAACAGAAGACTCGGACGGTGAAAGCCACGCTCAACCCCGTGTGGAACGAGACCTTTGTGTTGTGAGCTCTCGTGTTGTGATGACTGCCAGAGAAGGATGCGAGGGTCCTCACGGCCCACACAATCCCACAGAGAAGCTGGGGAAGGGGGTGTTAGATTAGAGGGAAGTCCCAGAGGCAGAAGAAGGTGGGAGAAAAGAATGGAGTGATTGAGGGAAAGAGTGGACTGACTGAGGGGAGGGAAGCTGAGAGACAAACGTATGTCTTTGATCTTGCTCTGTGCCCTCCATGTCAGAGTGAGCGGTAGATCGAGGAGAGGCAGACAGCAAGTAAGGCAGGCTCTCAAAAAGCAGCCAGGGTTAGACTGTAGCTCAGTTGATAGGCTTCTTGCTCAGTAGACATTAGACCTTGGGTTTGATTCCCCAACACTGCATAATCGAGGCTTAGTGGCACAAGCTGTAATCTCAGCACCTAGGAAGGAGGTGGAGGACATGAGGATCAGGACTTCAAGACCCCTTTTGGCTACATAACAAGTTTAAGATCAGCCTGGAGTGCATGAAGCCCTGTCTCAAAAGAAGAAGAAGAAGAAAGGAAAAAAAGAAAAGAAGACAGATGTGGTGACACACACCTTTAATCCTAGCACTCCAGAGGTAGGAGGATCACTGTGAGTTTGAGGCCAGCCTGCGAATACATAGTGAATTCCAGGTCAGTCTGGGGGAGAGGGGGACTATGCCTCAGAAAAAAAGAAAGTCAAAGTCAAGTGTCCACACCCATAACCCTAGTACTTGGGGAGGCAGAAGCAGGGGATTGCCAAAAGCAGGTTCAGAGGACAGGCAGATGGATGCAGCGAGCTGGTCTGAACAGGAGAAGAGAGCTAGAGAGAAAAAGAGAACCAGAGGAAGAAGAAAGAGTCCAGAAGAGAAAAAAGAGGAAAGCTTTAGAAGAAAGGCAGAAGAGACAGAATGACAGAGACAATGACACAGGAGAACAGAGTAGCACGAGATGGGGCAAGGCGCTGACTGCGGGACTCCTAACAACTAGAGGTTGAGACATGAAGGACTGTGAGTTTGAGGCCATCCTGGGCTAAATAGACCCTGTCTCTAATTATTTTCTTTGTTTATTTATTTATTTATTTTAAAAAAATTTTTGTTTCATTTTTATTTGTTTATTTGAGTGCTACAGAGAGAGAAAGAGAGAGGGGGGGGAGGGAGGGAGAATGGGTACACCAGGCTTCCAGCCTCTGCTAACGAACTCCAGACGCGTGCGCCCCCTTGTGCATCTGGCTAACGTGCGTCTTGGGGAATCGAGCCTCGAACCGGGGTCCTTAGGCTTCACAGGCAAGCGCTTAACTGTTAGGCCATCTCTCCAGCCTCAACCCCTGTCTCTAAAAACTAAAAGAGAGGCTGGAGAGATGGCTAAGTGGGTAAAGTGCTTGCCTAGCAAGCATGAGAATCTAAGTTCGATCCCTAGCATCCAAATGATAATACCAAGTGAGGTGGGGTGGATCTCAGCACTGGCCAAGAGCTTAACTGGTGAGCTCCAGGCCAATAACAGACCCTGTCTCAAGAAGTAGTTGATGGGGCTGGAGAGTTGGCTCAGCAGTTAAAGGCACTTTCTTGCAAAGTCTGACAGCCCAGATTCAATTCCCCAGTACCCATGTAAAGCCAGATGAACCCAGGTCTTTAGGCTTTGCAGATAAGTGTCTTAATAGCTGAGCCACCTCCAGCCCTACAAATATTTTATTTAAAAATAGGTGGATAGGGGCTAGAGAGATGGCTTAGTGTTTAAGGCATTTGCCTACAAAGTTTAAGAACCCAGGTTTGATTCCTTAGTACCCACATAAGCCAGATGCACATGTTGTTGCATGCATCTGGAGTTCATTTGCTGTGGCTAGAGGCCCTGTTTTGCCCATTCTCTCTCTCTCTTTCTTTCTTTCTCTCTCAAGTAAATAAATAAAAGTAAATTATTTTTCAATGGTTTTTATTTTTACTTTTTTTTTTTTTTTTTGGTTTTTCCAGGTAGGGTCTCACTCTGGCTCAGGCTGACCTGGAATTCACTATGTAGTCTCAGGGTGGCCTCGAACTCTCGGAGATCCTCCTACCTCTGCCTCCCGAGTGCTGGGATTAAAGGCGTGTGCCACCACACCCGGCTATTTTTACTTTTTTATTAGAGACAGAGAGAGGGAGGGGGGAGAGAGAGAGAAAGAGAGAAAGAGAGAGAATGGGTGCACCAGGGCCTCTAGCCACTGCAAAGAAACTCCAGATGCATGTGCCACCATGTGCATCTGGCTTATGTGGGACCTGGAGAATTGAACGTGGGTCCTTAAGCTTCACAGGTATGCTCCTTCAGTGCTGAGCCATCTCTCCAGCCCAAAAATTAAAAAAAAAAAAAAAGGATTTTTTGTTGAGTTAGGGTCTTGCTCTAGCCCAGGCTGATCTGGAATTCACTATGTAGTCTCAGGGTAGCCTCCAACTCATGGCGATCCTCCTACCTCTGCCTCCCAAGTGCTGGGATTAAAGACATGCGCCACTATGCCTGGCTGTAAAAATAAAGTATTTTTAAAAAAAAAACAGGTGGGTAGTAGACTGAGGTATGACACCTGAGATTGTCCTCTGGCTTATACACACACACACACATACATATCACATATACAAACATGCTTACACACATATACACACCACACATGAGAGGAAGAAGGGGGAAAACAGGGAAAGAGGGGGAGAGGGAAAGAAAAAGACAGAGGTAGGGGTAGTGACTGGGGGAGTGGCAAGGACAAAGAGAAGCCAGAAAGACCTGGGGACAAACACCCAGGGAGAGGAGGTACAGAGCAAAAACTGGAGACAGGAACGGACAGCCAAGAATTGGGGGAGCAAGGATGGAGGGAGCCTGAGATAGCTAGGACTGCAAACTAAGTTTACTCATGATAGCCATGTGGGGGGAGACTGCCTCTGTGAAGAGTGGGAGTGGGGAAGCCTCCAGCACCCAGGGTGGGGAAGCCGGGAGCCACGGGCTGGCCCCTCACTCTCTTTCCACATTTCCGGCAGCAACCTGAAGCCTGGGGATGTGGAGCGCCGGCTCAGCGTGGAGGTGTGGGATTGGGATAGAACTTCCCGAAATGACTTTATGGGTGCCATGTCTTTTGGTGTCTCAGAGCTGCTCAAGGCCCCTGTGGATGGATGGTGAGGCCTAGGGCTGGGCTGCTGGGGGACACTGATGTGACCTCCTCTCCTCTCTCCATGTGTGGTCTCTCCTTTGGGCCACCACCTTTCCCTTACCTTCCAGCAGCCTTCCTCCCCCATCCTTCCCCTCCCTTCTCCTCTTTTTCCTCTTCTTCCTCCTCCTCCACTTTCCTTTCCCCCCTCTCCTTATCTCACTCTTTCTCTCTCTCCATCTCTGTGTCTGTCTTTCTGTG
This sequence comes from Jaculus jaculus, assembly GCF_020740685.1. Lineage (NCBI taxonomy): Eukaryota > Metazoa > Chordata > Mammalia > Rodentia > Dipodidae > Jaculus > Jaculus jaculus. Next base: position 16,425,925 of record NC_059115.1, on the reverse strand, counting down.
TCACTTTCCTCCCTTTGGATGTCTCTGCCTTCCCATGGGTGCCCCACTTCCTCCTACCCCTGCCCGGCCCTGGTCTCCGTCTGTATGTCAGGTACAAGTTACTGAACCAGGAGGAGGGTGAATATTACAATGTGCCGGTGGCCGATGCTGACAACTGCAGCCTCCTCCAGAAGTTTGAGGTACCCCAACCGGCTTCCCCCAGGGGAGCCCAGCCCAGTCTACCCCAGTTCTGAGCTGGCTCTGCCTTCTATCCGTGGTGGACCACTGGTCCTCGGACTACAATTCCCAGAAGACCCCAGGGCTCCTTCCTCTGCTCTTCTAGGGAGCTTTGGCCTCACAGTCTGAAGGGAATTGTAGTTCTCCATCCCCATGGTGTGGGCTGTTAAGGACCCTGCTCTAGGGTAATCATCTATCTCTTTATGGGTCCTGACTGCAGCTTTCTTCTCCCCACAGGCCTGTAATTACCCCTTGGAATTGTATGAGGTGAGTGGAACTGAGACATCAAATGAAGAATTCTTTTCCATATGTGTCTGTCTCCTTATGTGTCCCTCTTCTGTCTGCTTGCTCTGTCTTCACTTCTGTATTCATGGACTAAGCACATACTGTGTGCCAAATCCACCCATGCTTGTTGAATAATCCTAGTGACTGTCTAAGGCAGGCTAAGTGAGAGGTGGCATGGGGCATGAAGAGGCCTGGAGGAGTCACTAACCCATACTGGAGGCTGGGTGCTCAAGGAGGGCCTCTCTAGGGTAGCGACCCATGCATTAGCCCCTGAGTTGTTTTTAAATGTTTTATTTATTTATTTGAGAGAAGAAAAAAAAGAGGTGAGGGGAGGGGAATGAATGGATGTGCTAGGTAGGGCCTCTAGCCTCTGCAAATGAACTCCAGATGCATGTGTCACCGTGTGCATCTGGCTTTATATGTGGGTACTGGTGAATCGAACTTGGGTCCTTAGGCTTTGCAGGCAAGTGCCTTAACTGCTGAGCCATCTCTCCAGCCCCTGTGCTTTGAGGTTTTTTTTTTTTTTTTTCTGTCTTTCTCTGGATGAGACTCTTCTCTGTTCATTCAATCATCGAACACTATTTCCCGAAGCATGGAACTAGCCAGGCCCATTGAAAATAGAATCAGGCCATTCCCTGGGGCTCCTCTGTAGTGGAGAAGGCTGCCACAGACTTTAAGAACAAGAATGTGTGTGTGGTTGTGTAAATAGCTCCGGCACCAGGGAGCTGGTGTAGCCTAAGAGTCAGGACGGCTTCCTAGAGAGGGAAGGTGGGAGGAAGGGAAGGAAAAAGAAAGAGAGGGAAAGGGGGGAGGGTAGGAGGAAGGAAGTTTTTTTTTTTTTTTTTACTATTTCAAAAAAGTAAGGCCAGGTGTGGTGTGCATGCACTCAGGAGGCAGAGGTAGGAGGATTGCTGTGAGTTTGAGGCCACTCTGAGACTACATAGTGAATTTCAGGTCAGCCTGGGCTAGAGTGATACCCTACCTCAAAACCTCAAAAAAAAAAAAAAAAATCTGCTCAGCACCACTTGTGCAAAGCATGGCTCTAGTCCCTGGGGATCTCTATGCAGCCAGGAACAAGACAAAAATGTCTTCCCCTCCCTCCATGAGAGTCACACATGATGGAAGACATGACTCAAAATAAATGCAGGATGCCAGGTGTGGTGGCGCACGCCTTTAATCCCAGCACTTGGGAGGCAGAGGTAGGAGGATCGCCGTGAGTTCGAGGCCACCCTGAGACTCCATAGTGAATTCCAGGTCAGCCTGGGCTAGAGTGAGACCCTACCTCGAAAAACAAAAAAAAAATAAATAAATAAATAAAAAAATAAATAAATGCAGGAAGCCAGACCCGTAATCCCTGCTACTTGAGAGACTGAGCCAGAAAGATCACAAGTTCAAGGCTTACCTGGAATACAGAGTGAGTTCAAGGACACTGTGGGCAAATTAGACCTTGTCTCACAATGTAAAACATGTGCTAATGATGCAGTTCAGCAGTAGAGCACATACTAGAATCACAGTGAAGAGCTGGGGGCGTGGCTCAGTCAGAGAGCTCCTTCCTTGCATCCACAGTGAGGTCTGGGGCTTGGCTCAGGAGTAGAGCACTTGTCTAGAATCCGCAGTGAGGGGCTGGGGTGTGGTTCAGCGGTGTAAGTGTTTTCTAGCATTCATGAGGGTTCAGACTCCAGTCTTATTTTTAAAATGCACATGGTGATGTGTTAAAAGGTGATGGTGATAAGGAGTAGAGCGTTGACTAGAACCAGGAATACTGGTGATATTTGATATTAGTTACAGTAAGCAGAATGGATTCCCTGAGAAAGTAACTGTTGGGCAAAGACCTAAATGAGGCAAGAGAATGAGGGAGGATCCCTGGAGAAGGGCCTTGCGGCAGAAGGTAGGGCATGCACAGGCTCCTGAGGTGGCTGGGACTGGCTGGGAGGATGGGGAGCAGCAAGGACCTTGAAGTTGGAACAAGGAAAAGTAGGGTGTGAAAGGAGGTGGAGGCAGAGAAGGAGGTATCTTGTCACCCCTCATGGGAATTTTGGCTTAAATTTTTTTTTTTTGAGAGAGAAAATTGGCATGCCGGGGCCTCTAGCCACCGCAGTCAAGCTCCAGACACGTGCGCCCCCTTGTGCTCATGTGTTGCCTTGTGTGTCTGGCTTATGAGGATTCCGGGGAGTTGAACCTTGGTCCTTGTGCTTTTCAGGTAAGGTCTTAACTGCTAAGCCATCTCTTGAGGCCCTGAAGTTTGGCTTTTAAGCCAAGTGAGAGGGGAGGGTTCTGGGCAGAAGGGTGTCTAGAGATGATTTTGAGATTAACCATACTACAGGCTCTACGCAGAGTAGACAGAGGGAGGCAACGGTGGAAGTGTTTGTGCATGCCCAAAACCTCAGACTTTGGGAGGTAGACGCTGAAAGATCAGGAGTTCCAGGTTATCCTTGACTACATACGAAGCTTGAGGGTAGCCTGGGCTACCTGAGATCCTATCTTAAAGAACAAAGAAAAGTCAGGAAAGAAGAGCGGTTGGGGAGATGGCTCAGTGGGTAGGTGTTTGCTGCACAAGCACTCGGACCTGACTCGGGGCCCCAGTCCTCTTACAAAGGCTGGCACGGTGGATGCGCCTGTCATCCCAGCAGTGGAAAGACAGATTCCGGAGCCCAGCCTGTGAGCCGCATGTTCACCTGTACCCTCGACAGGAGACCCTGTCTCAAAAAGTAAAGTGAAGCTGGGCGTGGTGGCGCATGTCTTTAGTCCCAGCACTTGGGAGGCGGAGGTAGGAGGATCGCCATGAGTTCGAGGCCACCCTGAGACTACATACTGAATTCCAGGTCAGCCTGAGCTAGAGTGAGACCCTACCTCAAAAAAGCAAAAAACAAACAAACCAAAAAGTAAAAGCAGGGGCTGGGGAGATGGTTTAGTGGTTAAGGTGTTTGCCTGCAAAGCCAAAGGATCCCGGTTCGATTCTCCAGGACTCATGTAAGCCAGATGCACAAGGGGGGGGCGCATGCGTCTGGAGTTTGATTGCAGTGACTGGAGGCTCTACGTCCTTCTCCTCTCTCTTTCTCTCCCAAATATATAAATAAAATATATTTTTAAAAAATCAGGCTGGGTATGGTGGCACATGCCTTTAATCCCAGCACTTAGGAGGCAGAGGTAGGAGGATTGTTGTGAGTTTGAGGCCAGCCTGAGACTGCATAGTGAATTCCAGGTCAACTTGGGCTAGATCAAGACCCTACCTCAAAAAACCAAAATAATAATAATAATAATAATAATGTCAGAGTCTCAGCACTTAAGGCATTTGCCTGCAAACCTAATGACCCAGGTTTGATTTCTCAGTACCCACGTGAAGCCAGATGCACAAAGTGGTGCATGCATCTGGAGTTCATTTGCAGCAGCTAGAGGCTCTGGTATGCCCATTTTCTCTCCTTTCAAATAAATAAACATAAATAATAAAATGGAGAGCAACTGAGGAAGACACTCATGTCAACTTCTCACTTCCACATGCATGCACACACACATGCAAAAGAAATATACATATATTTTAAAAAATGTATTTATTTTTTATTCATTTATTTGAGAGTGAGTGGGAGAGAGAGAGGATGAATGGGCGTGCCAGGACCTCTACCCCTGGTGAGGACTATCAAATCACGGAGGACTGCCACGGGTCTGTCCATGGTAGCAAGGAGACCACCGAGCCTCATAAAATAGAAGAAAGTTGGGCTGGAGAGATGGCTTAGTGGTTAAGCACTTGCCTGTGAAGCCTAAGGACCCTGGTTCAAGGCTCGATTCCCCAGGACCCACGTTAGCCAGATGCACAAGGGGGTGCATGCATCTGGAGTGTGTTTGCAGTGGCTGGAGGTCCCAGCATGCCCATTCTCTCTCTCTGTCTTTCTCTCTGCCTCTGTCTCTCTCTGTCTGTTGCTTTCAAATAAATAAGTAAAAATAAACAAAAAAAGTTAAAAAAAACAGAAGAAAGCTGTGAAGCCAGGACAGCATCTATCTAATCCAGGTCTAACAGATGTTTGAGAAATAGCTGGGAGGGAAGGGGACAGGGGAGCTTTCAGGAAGACTGCCCATCACCTCCTAAGGCCTCCAAGTGGGGTTTAATGAAGCCAGGGTGCTGTGCTTAGGAAGGGCAGAAGCAGCAGGGAGGGGACCTAACCTAAGGAGCATTAGAGCCTGGTCTTGAAACCACACAGAATCAAACCTTAATGCACGAAGAAGCCATCAGAGGCTTTGAAAGCATAGGGGAGACATGACCTGGTTTATTTATTTTTAAATCAGCCCTTCTTCCTGCTGAGCAGAGAATGAATTAGAAAGGGCAGCAGTGGCAGGAGAGGGACGTGGATAGGAGCCTTGAAGTAGTTCAGTCATTTACCTCCTCCCTGGTCCTGGAGGCCAGAGCAGGAAAAGCTGGAGACACCGGGCATAGCAGCGGAGCACACTGCCACGTGCAGGTTGTTGACCCCCACCCCAGATTTTCAGAATCAGAACACCTCCCAGGAATCTAGCTTTGAGGCTAATAGGAGGAAGGCTGTAGATCTGAACTGTTTGGGTTTAATATCTGCCTTTGTGCCTTGTGATTTACCCACTTTGTGACTTTGACCAAATGGTTGAATGTCTCTGTGCCACTTTCTCCTCTGCGAAATGGGAATGATAGCAAGCTTTTCAAAGGTATAGCATATCATTAGCCGGAGTTAGTTAAATCCTCTAAATCAGGCTTGGTGGTGCACGCCTTTCATCCCAGCACTCAGGAGGCAGAGGAAGGAGAATTGCTGTGTAGTTCAACGCCAACCTGGCACTTACCGAGTGAGCTCCAGGTCAGCCTGGGCTAGAGTGAAACGCTGCCTTGAAAAAATATAGGCTATGGAGAGTCGAAGAAGATGGTTTTTCTGCCTTCTTCCTTCCTTCTCTTTCTTCTTCATTCCATCCGTTTCTTCTCTCCCTTCCCCTTCCTCTCCTCTCAAACACAGAGTGGGAGTACTCTGTTTCCTTCTTATTTATTTTTGGTTTTTCGAGGTAGGGTCTCGCTCTAGCCCAGGCTGACCTGGGATTCACTATGTAGTTTCAGGGTGGCCTTGAACTCTTGGAGATCCTCCTACCTCTGCCTCCCGAGTTCTGGGATTAAAGGTGTGTGCCACCACGCGGGCTCCTCCTCCTCCTTTGCCTCGCCCTGTCCTTTCCCTACTTGGATGCTGTGTCGCTTGGGGACATCCCCTTATCCTTGTCTGAAAATCTGACTGTGGCTGGATCTCTCCTCTCCCCTTTCTCACAGCGAGTGCGGATGGGCCCCTCTTCCTCCCCCATCCCTTCTCCATCGCCTAGCCCCACGGACTCCAAGCGTGGCTTCTTCGGGGCCAGCCCAGGACGCTTACATATCTCCGACTTCAGCTTCCTCATGGTTCTAGGGAAAGGCAGTTTTGGAAAGGTTGGATTCTGGGGGAAAGGGAATGTGGGCAGGGAGGTTGAATTTCTAGATCCCTGGAAGGTCCTTAGTGGGGGCAGGATAAACTGGGCTGCCCACATGGCGTTAGCCTGGGAGAGGAGTGGTATACAGAAGGGATAAGTCCTTAGGGCACCTCAATTCCCCAACCCTGAGCGCGAGAGTAAAAGCCTCGCTCCCTGAAACGTGGGGGCAAAGGCCTCGCCACGCTGAGTTTTCTAAATGCACTGGCCCTTTTGGACTTCCGTCCCTAGGTGATGCTGGCTGAGCGCAGGGGCTCCGATGAGCTGTATGCTATCAAGATCCTGAAAAAAGACGTGATCGTTCAGGACGATGACGTGGACTGTACCCTGGTGGAGAAGCGTGTGCTGGCTCTGGGGGGTCGAGGTCCTGGAGGCCGGCCCCACTTTCTCACGCAGCTGCATTCCACCTTCCAGACCCCAGTAAGAAAAGAAGGGTGTAACCTGGACCCAGTGGGCGTGGCCAGGTTGCTGGAACCGCGGGGGCGTGGCCAAAGGAAGGGTCTCCGGAGTGTGTGGGGGGGTGGGGGGGTCAGTTGCAGGAGTTGTGGGGACGTGGCCAAAGGGATGGGATCCGCAGTGGGCATGGCCAGGATGCCTGTTGCTTTTGTGAGCTCAGCCTCTAGTGCTTATAGCCAGCGTTCTGGAATTTTGAGTCCAGGAGCCCGTGAATGGGAATGTCTCCTGAGTGAGCATGCCCATTGTAACTGGATTATGAATCGTGATCTCACCGCTTTTGGATTCTGAGTGAAGAATGAGTCATAAACGGGGTGCTCCCTTCAGGGTTCGGGAAGGGGGTGTGACTTTACTTCCTGGAGCTCTGACTGAACCAGGTGAACTTCCTGGGCTAAAAACTATTGCCTGACTACCTTTGTTTCTCAGTAGTCAGAATTACGTGTGTGTGTGTGTGTGTGTGTGTGTGTGTGAGAGAGAGAGAGAGAGAGAGAGAGAGAGAGAGAAAGAGAGAAAGAGAGGGGGGGGAGAGGAAGGGAGGGGAGGGAGTGGGAGAGAGGAAGGGAGCCGGGGAGTTTGTAGAAAGATACTTTGTGTTCCTGGATTTCTTGATTTCTTTCTCTTTTTAAATTTTTTAAATTTTTATTTATTTATTTGAGAGCCACAGACAGAGAGAAAGAGGCAGAGAGAGGGGGAATGGGCGCACGAGGGCCTCCAGCCACTGTAAATTAACTCCAGATGCATGCGCCATCTTGTGCATGTGGCTTAAGTGGGTACCGGGTAATCGAGCCTTGAACCCGGGTCCTTAGGCTTCACAGGCAAGTGCTTAACCACTAAGCCTTCTCTCCAGCCCCGATTTCTTCTTTCTTTTTCTTTTTCTTTTTCCTTTCTTTTCTTCTTTCCTTCCTTCCTTCTTTCTTCTTTCTTTCCTTCCTTCCTTCCTTCCTTCCTTCCTTCCTTCCTTCCTTCCTTCCTTCCTTCCTTCCTTCCTTCCTTCCTCTCTCTCTCTCTCTCTCTCTCTCTCTCTCTCTCTCTCTCTCTTTCTTTCTTGTTTTTTGAGGTAGGGTTTCACACTAGCCCAGGCTGATCTGGAATTCACTATGTAGTCTCAGGGTGGCCTCAAACTCACAGCAGCCCTCCTACCTCAGCCTCCCAAATGCTGAGATGAAGGCTTGCACCACCACGCCCAACATGTTCCTGCATTTCTGAGGAATACTGTGGGTCTTCCAGGTGGGCCAGAAGAGCTGATAATTGGAGTAGCCAGGAATGGAAGGGGCTGAAAAGATTCTCCAGTGGGTGTGGCCACTTCCTCTGGATTTTCTTTGACTGGATCCAGAGCCTTCCATATCTGTCTTGAGTGGGCAGGAAAGGACTCTGGCCTGTCCAGTTGGGTGTATTCCTGCCTCTAAGCCACGCCCACTCCCCAGGATCGCCTGTATTTCGTGATGGAGTACGTCACCGGAGGCGATTTAATGTACCACATTCAGCAGTTGGGCAAGTTTAAGGAGCCCCACGCAGCGTGAGTCTCGGCGAGGGAGAGGAGAGGGATGGTGGCTATGGGACAGGTAGGTCCCAGCCACTGACCCTGCATCCTCCCACTTTCTCCTCCAGATTCTACGCGGCAGAAATTGCCATAGGCCTCTTCTTCCTTCACAACCAGGGCATCATATACAGGTGAGCAACACCAAGGACGTTCCTGGGGGTGGGGGGGGGAGCAGACCCCTACAGGGGAAGGGATTCCAATGTACCACTCCAGGTTGCTGAATACCCCCTCCCGCAATTCCTCCCTGCACCCCCTTCCCCCAGGGACCTCAAGCTGGACAACGTGATGCTGGATGCGGAAGGGCACATCAAGATCACTGACTTTGGCATGTGTAAAGAGAATGTCTTCCCAGGGACCACAACCCGCACTTTCTGCGGAACCCCAGACTACATAGCGCCTGAGGTAACCCTAAGCCGGGGCGCTGACACCTCTTAGTGAGTGTGGCTGTCCGAGAGTCGCGGAAGTCAGGTCTCCCTCCAGTGTCCTGCGTGGGGAGGTCTGTGTTGTGCACTCTCAGTGGGGGAGCTGGGTGTCCCACTGAGTTAAGTGAGGACATGGGAATGAATGTTCTAAGCAAGTGTGACGGCTTGTAGGAATTCTGAATGGGGTCTGGGCCATCCTAAGGCAGTGGAGACTATTCTAGTGTGTTCTGAGTGGGCAGGGTCTGAGAACACCAGAAATGTTCGGAGTCTGATGCACTGCATCCTAACTCCTGGGGATTGCCCTTTCTTTAGTATGGAATTGAATGACAACTCTGATCATTACACCTAGCTTTTTAAATTTTCAATTAATTAATTAATTAATTTTTTTTTTTAAGGTAAGATCTCATTCTAGCTCAAGCTGACCTGGAATTCACTATGTAGTCTCAGAGTGGCCTCAAACTTGGGGCGATCCTCCTACCTCTGCCTCCCAGTGCTGGGATTAAAGGTGTGCACCACCATGCCTGGCTAAGAATTTTTTTTATTTATTCTCTTGATATTAGAGTAGGAAGTGGTCAAAACCAAGGTAAAATTTAATTTAATTTAATTAATTAACTTATTTCAGTTTTCTGAGGTAGGGTCTTTCTCTAGTGACCTGGAATTCACTATGTAGTCTCAGGCTGACTTCAAACTCACAGAGATCCTCCTACCTCAGAGGAGGTAGTTCTGGGATTAAAGGTGTGTGCCACCATGCCCAGCTTTTTAAAGTTTTCTTTCTGGTGTTGGAGGTTGAACATATGCCTTGAACACATGGTTTCTTGTCATGCCATTTTAAGGGGGGGTGCTCAGACCCCTGAGAATCCTGGGGAGCAGGTGCTATGCCTTGGATATTTTCAGCAGGCAGGAAAAATCCACTGGTGGTGTGAAGATGAGAAGGAGCAAATGTCCTGAAGACTTGTAGGTACAGGAGTGTCAGTGCGTGTGTGTATACGTGCATGTGCAGGCAGAGGCCACGTGTCTTCCCTAATCACTCTCCATGTCTGTTTTAGACATTCATAAAATCTTTTTCTATAATTAAAAATTATTAACTTATTTCAGAAAGAGAGAGAATAGGCACACCAGGGCCTCTAGCCACTGCAAACGAACTCCAGACACACGGGCCACCTTATGCAGCTGGCTTGCATGGATACTGGGGAACCAAACCAGGGTCCTTAGGTTTCACAGGCAAATGCCTTAACTGCTAAGCCATCTCTCCAGTGCTATAATTAAAAAAAAAATTTTTTTTTTTTTTTGAGGTGGCGTCTTGCTCCAGCCCAAGCTGACTTGGAATTCACTGTGTAGTCTCAAGCTGGGCTTGAACTCACAGCAATCCTCCTACCTCTGCTTACCAGGTGCTGGAATTAAAGGCGGTACCACCATGCCTGACTATAATTTTTTATTGGGAACTTAAACATTTTTAAAAAATTTAATTGCAAACAGAGACAGAGAGAGAGAAGTGGGGTAGAAGTGGGCATGCCAAGGCCTCTAGCCTCTGCAAACAAACTCCAGGTGCATTGCCCCACTCTGTGCATCTGGCTTTACATGGGTACTGGGGAATTAAGCCTGGGTCACTAGGCTCTGCAGGCAAGTGCCTTAGCCACTGAGCCAACTCTCCAGCCCCTTTTATTAGGAACTTTAATAAATGAACATATTGCAGATTGGTTGTATTCCAGGTTATCATCTTTTGCCCTTCTTTCCCATCCTCATTCCACTAAGGGCATTTGGGGTATCAGTAAACACTATGGAGTCATGAATGTACTAGGTAATTCCTTCCAGCTTATTTGCTTATTTATTTATTTATGTTTTTATTTATTTATTTGAGAGAGAGAGGCAAATATAAAGGAGAGAGAATGGGCACACCAGGTCCTCTAGCCATTGCAAACAAACTCCAGACACATACACCACCTTGTGCATCTGGCTTATGTGGGTCCCGGAGAATTGAATCTGGGCCCTTTGGCTTTGCAGGCAAGCACCTTAATTGTTAATCCATCTTCCCAGCCCCCACCATATTTTTTGAGACAGGGTCTGAATTCACCAATTCAGCTAGACTATTTATTTAGCAAGGTCCCGGGATCCTCCTGCCTCTACCTCCTCAGCACTAAGATTGACATGGGTGCTGGGTCTGAATAAAGGTCCTTATGTTTGTATGGCAAGTACTTTCCTCACTGAGCCATCTTCCCAACCCCTCCTCTGATTGTTTTTGGTTTAAATTTGATTGAAATATTTAAAAACATGTATTTTTATTTGCAGATAGAGACAAACTGAGAGACAGAGGAAGGAGGGAAAGAAAGAAAGAAAGGAGGGAGGAAGAGAGAATGGGTATGCCAGAACCTCTAGTAATGCGAACAAACTCCGGATGCATGTGCCACTTTGTGCATCTGGTACATGGGTACTGGAGAATCAAACCTGGATCATTAGGATTCGTCAGGAAAGCACCTTAACCACTGATCCATCTCTTCATCCTTGATTGAAATATATTTTTTAAATTTATTGCAAGGTGAGAGAGAGAGAGAAAGGGAGGGATGGAAGGGAGGGAGGGAAGGAGGGAGACAGAAAGAGAATGGGAATGCCAGGAGTTCTTGCCTTTGCAAAGGAACCCTAGATGCATGTGCCACTTTGTGCCTCTGGCTTCACATGGATACTGGGAATTGACTACAGGCCATCTTTGCAAACAAGTGCTTTTAACCAGAGTCATCTTCCCAAGTTCCTCCCTCGCCCCCCTACACCGCCCCAACCCCTCCTTATTTTTTGTTTTCTTGAAGTAGGTTCTTGCCGGACTGGAATTCACTATGTAGTGTCAGGCTGGCCTCAAACTCATGGCAATCCTCCTACTTCTGCCTCCCAAGTGCTGGAATTAAAGGCATGTGCCACCACGTCCGGCTGGCTGTCCCTTGTTGTTTTTTTTTTTTTAATGGATTAATATACTAGGGTGCAAGTAATGTCAGTGGTCACAAAACCTGGCTGGTAATCTGAGTCACCTATAGAAAGTCAGAAAAATGGGGACTAGGGTGGAAGCTCATTTGGTAAAGTGCTTGCCTTGCAATCATGAGGACCTGAGTTCCATGTCTAGAATGTAAATAAAAAAGCCAGGCATAGGGCTGGAGAGAAGCTGGGCGGTCAGAGTGCTGCCTGCAAAGCTTAACAACCTGAGATCTATTCCCTAGTACCTATGTAAAGCCAGATGCACAAGGTCGTGTATGCATCTGGAATTTGTTTGCAGTGGCTGGAGGCCCTGATGCATCCATTCTTTCTCTCTCGTTTTCTTTTCTTTTTTCTTTGAGTTAGGGTCTTGCTCTAGCCCAGGCTGACCTGGAATTCACTATTTCATCTCAGGGTGGCCTTGAATTCACAGTGATCCTCTTACCTTTGCCTCCCTCCTCTTCTTTCTCTCCCTCTCTGCTTGTAAAAAAAAAAAAAAAAAAAAAAAGCCAGGTCCAGGCATTGTGCACACTTTTAATCCCAGCACTTGGTAGGTAGGGGGATTTACCATGTTTGACACTACATAGTGAATTCCGGTCAGCCTGAGCTAGAGTGAGAGCCTACCTCAAAAAAACAAACAAATTTTAAAAAAAGCCAGACATGGGCGTAGTTGCATGAGATTATTCACTGTCATGGAGAGATAGAGACAGGCACATACCTAGAGCTCATTGGCCAGCCAGTCTATCCTAATTGGTGAGTTCCAGGCAAATGAGAGACCTTGTCTCAAAAAGGACCAGGCAATGGTGTGTGGCACACACTTGAAGCTGGAGGCAGGAGCTTTAGAAATTCAAGGTCATCCTTAACTCTATAGCCCATTTGAAGTCAGTTTGTACTACACAAGACCTTAAAAAGAAGGGGTGTGTGTGTGGGAGGAAGGGTTAAGGAAAGAAAGGTTGCTCAGTGGTTAAGGTGCTTGTCTGGAGAATCTAATGACCTGAGTTCGATTTGATTCCCCAGTACCCATGTGAAGTAAGATGCACAAAATGATTCATGCATCTTGAGTCTCTGCAGCAGTAGAAGGCCCTGGTGCACCCATTCTGTCTGTCTCTCTTATATCTTTCTCTGCTTGCAAATAAATAAAAAAATATTTTTTAAAAAAGGAAAGAAAAGTGGCTTCCGTGTGTGTGTATGTATTCATGTGCACACACATACCCCACCCACCCACCCCCTGACTCTGACAGGCTTTTTGAGACCAGAATTCTTTTTTTTCCTTCAAATTTTTATTAACAACTTCCATGATTATAAAAAATATCCAATGGTAATACCCTCCCTCCCTCCACTTTCCCCTTTGAAACTGCGTTCTCCATCATATCGCCTCCCCATCTCAATCACTCTCTTTTATTTTGATGTCATGATCTTTTCCTCCTATTATGATGGTCTTATCTAGGTGGTGTCAGGCACTGTGAGTTCATGAATATCCAGGCCATTTTGTGTCTGGGGAGAGCACATTGTAAGGAGTCCTACCCATCCTTTGGCTCTTACGTTCTTTCTGCCACCTCTTCTGCATTAGACCCTGAGCCTTGGAAGGTGTGATGAAGATATTGCAGTGCTGAGCACTCTGGAGACCAGAATGCTTTAAGGATTGGGAACCTAAATTTTAACAGTCTCTTTGATGAACCTGTTGTATGTTCACAGAACAGATTCATCAAAGTCTGGTTTCAGCTGGGCATTATAATGAACACCTGTAATCCTAGCACCTGGGAGGCTAAGGCACAAGAATCTCAAGTTTGAGAATGGTCTGGGCTATAGTAATGAGACCACCTTGAGAGAGGGGGAAGGGGAAGGGAGGGAAGGAGAGGAAGGGAGGGAGGGAGGGAGAGAGAAAGAATAATCTAACTGGGTAGGCTGGCTTCCACTTGACATCCTAGCAGGACCATGAGTACAAAGTCATCCTTGACTCCATAGGGAGTTTGAAGCCAGCCTGGATTAAATGAGACCCGTTAGGAACAAATAAAAATAAATATCTCTGCTCTGTATAATTCAGCCTTACATGAAGGGAAATTATAGTTACCTGGGTGCTGTAGGTGGGCAGAACCTGTGACGTGCACCTTAGGTAGTTTTTATACTTGAGTGTAAAGGAATGTGCTAGGTAGATGAACCCAGTTTCCTGAGATTTCCAAAGGGTGGGGCTCTAGCCGAAATATTCAGAGTGGGAAGGAAGCTTTTGTGTTGAAAGCACTTGCAGTGAATAGGACTCCTGGAAGTGAGGCCCGAGGGATCTGCATTTATTAAAAGTCCAAGCCAAGCCAGGCATGGCGATGCACGCCTTTAATCCCAGCACTTGGGAGGCAGAGGTAGGAGGGTTGCCGTGAGTTTGAGGCCACTCTGAGACTACAAGACTACAGAGTGATAACAGGTCAGCCTGGGCTGGAGCAAGATCCTACCTCGAAAAACAAAAACAACAAAAAGTCCAAGCCAGGTGTGGTGATACACGACTCTGGTCCCAGCACTCTGGAGGTGGAGACGGAGGATCCAAAGTGCAAAGTCAGGGGCTGGGGGTGTAGTAGAGTTTGTATCTACAAGTACAAGGTGCTCCTCAGCTACATAGTGAATTCAAAGCCAGTCTCGGCAACATAAGACCCTGTTTCATAAGTGTTTACAGTTGTTTGTCTTTTCCTTTCTCTCCAGATCATTGCCTACCAGCCGTATGGGAAGTCTGTGGACTGGTGGTCTTTTGGGGTCCTGTTGTATGAGATGTTGGCAGGACAGGTAAGGAACGGAGGGAAGGGGGGGTGCGGCTTTTCAGTTGGTCTTACCCCAGCAGGACAGGAGGTTTAATCTGAGCGCCTGCCTGCCCCCAGGTTGTAGCGGGTTGGCGCTGTCCGCGGTCCTGAAGCATTGTCTCCCCGCACTGAAGGGGTTTTCTGGCCCATCCTGTGGTTTGTTTTTGTTTCCTTTTGCGGCCTTGGATCCTTTTGGCAGTCAGATGAAGTATATGAGCCCTCCTTAGAACAATGTAATAGCCATAGTGAGATTATGAAAAGGTTGTCTTTGAAGATCAAAGTGGTGGTACACACCTCTTGGTACTTGGGAGGTGGAGGCTAGAGAATCAGGAATTCAAGGTCATCCTTGGCTATGTAGTTAGTGATTGGAGGTCATTCTAGACTACATGGAACCTTGTTTATAAGTAAGCAAACAAGGACTGGGGAGATATCTCAGTGGTTAAAAGCCTGAGGACCAGAGTTCAAATCCCCAGAGTCCATAATAAAGCCAGCAAGAGGTGCACATGTGGGTCATCTCAGCAAACCTATAGCAGTGGTGGGCAGAGCCAGGTGAATCCTGGAGCTCAAAAGGCAGGCAGTCTAACACATTCGAAGTGGTAAAAAGAAAGAAAGAAAGAAAAAAAAAGAACCAAACAAGAAAGCATGGTGTGGTGGCTCATACCTTTAGTCCCAGCAGCCAAGAGGCTGAGGTAGAGAGCTGGTGGTGATGGCTCACACTGATAATGCTTTTTTTTTTTTTTGAGGTAGGGTTCTGTTATAGCCCAGGCTGACCTGGAATTCACTTTGTAGTCTCAGGGTGGCCTTGAACCCATGACAATCCTCCTACCTCTGCCTCCCCAGTGCTGGGATTAAAGGCGTGCATCACCACGCCTGACCACACCTATAGTCTTGCATTCAGGAGGCTGAAGTAGAAAGATTACCATGAGTTTGCACCCAGCCTGGGCTAGAGTGAGATCCTGCCTCAAAAAAATAAAACAAAGAAGCAAAACAAAACAAAGCAAGAGAAATTCTGGTTATTTTGTTGTTGTTTGTTTATTTGTTTTGTTTTTTGAAGATAGGGTCTCACTCTAGCCCAGGGTGACCTGGAATTCACTATGTAGTCTCAGGCTGGCCTCAAACTCATGGCAATCCGCCTACCTCTGCTTCCCAAATGCTGGGATTAAAGGTGTGCGCCACCAAACCCAGCAAGAAACTCTTTTTTAAACACAGTGAAAGGCAAGGACTAACAGCCTGGAGTTGTCCTGTGACTTCCACATGCACACACAAAATAAGTGAGCAAACAATAGAAACTTGGCCTTGGCATTGCCTTTCCTAACCCCAGAAGAGTAGAACCATTGATGTAGTGAGACTAATGCATTTCCTGTCTTTCCTACAATTTTTCTCTCTTTCTCATTTGATAACACATTGCCTAATTAATACCCTCTTGATTTGCATAGCAGACACCCAGTCAGTAGGAGATGAACAGAACTGAGACGTGTGTAATAGGGAATTGGAGAATTGGAGAGAGATGAAGATGGTGTAGTTTGGACAGCTCTTTCCCAGGGAAGTTGTCCGTGGGAGCGGGAGGAGGTTTCATGGGGTGGTCATGCCTGTGGTAGGTGATGGGGATGTGAAGGTTTGGGAAAGGCAGTCTGTCATATCTCTGATTTTATTCCCCTCACTTCTGCAGCCGCCCTTCGATGGTGAGGATGAGGAAGAACTGTTTCAGGCCATCATGGAGCAAACTGTCACCTACCCCAAATCGCTCTCCCGGGAAGCTGTGGCCATCTGCAAAGGGGTGAGAGGCCCAATCCCAGATACTCCAGGCTCAGCATATGTGTTCCAAATTCCAGCACTTTTAGGAAAAAAAAAAAAAAAAAAAAGTGAAACCACTCCCATCTGCTGAAAAAGCTGGGGGGGGGGGAACACACGGGTTTTCTTAGGACAGTGGCTGCATGGCACTTCCCCATCAGCTCCTGTGGCTCTCACTCCCAGGCTCACTGCAGGAAGAGCAGGAACAAAACCCTGCTTCTGCTGTTTTTATTTCCCAAGGGGCTCTTGGAAAACTCACCAACACTGTGAGCCTTGGTCCTCTCTTCATATTGAGAAAGAGAAGGTGCCTGGCTCTTGGGAGGTCTTCAGAAAAAAGCAGCACTCTTATGCCCCTCCCTCTCTCTCTCTCTCTCTCTCTCTCTCTCTCTCTTGATTCCCCCTCTCCAGGTCTGGATTTCATTCTCACTTGCTCTTCCCCTTCTACTATCTCTTATTTCCTTCTCCTTCTATCCTCACCCATTCTTTCCTCTCCTGATCTATGTCCCTTTTCCCAACCCCTCTGCCATTGACTTCTCTCCTTCTCATTCTCTGTCTTTCCTGCCTGGGACTCTTATCGGCTCATCTCTTTCTCTCTGTGTTTTCCACAGTTCCTGACCAAGCACCCAGGGAAGCGCCTAGGCTCAGGGCCAGATGGTGAACCCACTATCCGAGCGCATGGCTTTTTCCGCTGGATCGACTGGGAGCGGTTGGAGCGACTGGAGATCGCGCCCCCGTTCAGACCTCGTCCGGTCAGTGGCCCCCACTCCCAACCTTGACCCCGAAAAGGTGGAGGAGCTCTTCAGAGCCCCAGTACCTGTATGTGGGGATGGGGTGGCGCTCCCTGGGTGGAGGTGCTCCCGAATAGGGGAGTGCAGAAACCACAGAGAATATGCCTAGATTCCGGGGCAGATAGGAGATGGATAGGAGGAACGGGGTTCACCCAGCAGCCTGCAATACTTAACTTCTTCTCCCCTCATTTCGTAGTGTGGTCGCAGCGGCGAGAACTTCGACAAGTTCTTCACGAGGGCGGCGCCAGCGCTGACTCCCCCGGACCGCCTGGTCCTGGCTAGCATCGACCAAGCGGATTTCCAGGGCTTCACCTATGTGAACCCCGACTTCGTGCACCCAGACGCCCGCAGCCCCACCAGCCCGGTGCCCGTGCCAGTCATGTAATCTCATCTCCCACCACTAGATGTCCATATTGCCCCCCCCCTCCGCCTCGCCGGCTGCAGCCCCCCCCCCCCACCAACCTCACTCTCCTCGCTCTGGATTCTAGATCCCACACCCCAGTAATTCTGGCCTTTAGCTCCCACCGGTTCTTAGACACCTTTCCCAAGCGCCCTTGGCATTCTAAACAGCGTCCAGCCTCTAAAACCGTCCTGTGTTCCAGAGTCTGCTGGTCTGAGCCCTGTGTTCTCACAGCCCCCCAACAACATTCCGGATGCTGTTCCCTGAGGTCCCAGAGCCACTGCAACCATCCCGACTCCGTGGGGGTTCTAGCCGCCAACTTGGTAGTTTTATGCCTCTCCTCCCCCACCCCACCCTGGAAAACAGTCTGCTCCAGACTCTCGTTCCAGATCCACCCCCATCCTCCGAGGCCCCGCCCATCTCCACTTCAGTTGTAGAGTAAGTGGGAGGCTGGGCCCAGCGTTCCAGGCCTCCTCTCCTCCACGTTCTGGGGATCCCTGGCATGCACGGAGGATCCTTTGCCATCCCGAACCCATCACCGGCTCACCTGCCTCGTGCATGGCTCCAGTTTTGCTCAGAACCACCCCCTTCTCCTCCTCAGTGCCTGCCACTCTCTGGGACTCTCTCCTCTCCCCCTCCCTCCCCGCCCCCTTGGGTTAGTTTCTCCCACCCGGCCACAGCTGCTGGGAAATAAATTTGGGATGCTGATGCTGAAGTGTTTGCATGTTTTCTTGTAAGCTTGGGGAATGAGGAGGGTGCGGAGGTGGAAGACTGTACATTGAAACAAACACAGGGAGGGATGGGGTGCGGAGAGGAGAGGGGGAAAGCACGGAGATCCAAACACCAAGAGGCAAGACACCCACAGTGTGAGAGACTGCTGCAGAGCCGACCAAGCAGGATACGGAGCAGATGAGAGCAGTACCCCTTGAGAAATGAACGTGTCAGAAGAGATCCCTCCACCCAGGCACCCAGAGCACACGTGAAACACACACACACACACACACACACACACACACACACACACCCCGGCATCAAGAAATGAAGCGAAGCCCAGGGAAGGGAGATGAAAGACTAGCCTCCCTGTGGAGAGAAAGAGTTGATCAGAGGTAGAGACCCCACCATATGCAAGCCAAAACAAGAACCCTGGAGTTTAGGAACCAGCTGCCGAGACAGAAAACAGCAGACACGTCCTCTGGACCTCTTTCCCCTGACCCACTTTCGTGCTTGCGTATGTGTGTGTGTGTGGGGGGGGGGAGGGAGGACTGGAGGGGGAGTGTAGAGGAGCCAATCCAGATAGACTACATTTCCCAGGGGGCATCACAGCAGACCCTTCCCCCCAGGTACTGGCCTTTGGCCGCCGGGGCTCATGGGGAATGTAGTCCTTGGAAGTGGCAGGCCAGTAGAGTGGTGTTTGGAGGGGACTGAGCTTCAAAGATTCGCAGATTTCCTTAAGGACCCAGGGACTATTCTCCTCTGCAGGATTCTGGGTTTCCAAGTCCCACTCTGAGTGGATGCTGAGGCTCGACCCTTGTCTTCTGCATTGCCACCGTTGTGCCCCTGTCCCACACTTGCAGGCCCTAGCCCCGGTTCCGACCCTCGGAGGGCGGCCTGCCCCTTTAAGAGTGGCCCCGCTGACATCACGGCGGGGGGGGGGGGTGCTGGCCCGGCTCCCAGCTCCGCGGCGGCTGCAGGACCCGGCTCAGCTCTGCGCCCGCCCGCTGCTTTGGGGACCCCCAGGCCCGGGACGCCCCCTCCAGCTGCCCAGACTCCAAGCTCCGCCCCTGGCCTGACTAGAGCCTCAGTCCTCATCAAGGAGACCCCCCCACCCAGGCTTCTTGTCCCTGCTGTCTCTCCTTCTCAGAGTCTCTGTCTCTCTCTGTCTCTCTCCTTCTCTGTCTCTCTCCTTTCTCCTCTTTCTCATCTCCCCCAAGCTCAAGGTCTCTGGATTTCAGCCTCCCTCCGTCCCAGGCCTCTGATCTCTTTCAGCCTTTTTCTGGGCCTCTGACCTCTCCACTTCCAGGGCCTCAGCATCCCTGGGCCGCGGTACTGGTGGGGGTGGGGAGATCTGAAACTCCATCTCTGTCACCCCTGTGTCCCTGTCTCTGTCTCCTCCGCTCTCAGCAACACCCCCTCTCCCGCCCGGGCGTCAGAACCTCAACCTCCAGGAGACCTCTTTCTGCTCTCTCTTTGTGTCTCTGCCCTCTCGGGCTCTCTGCCTCCGTTTCTATTCTCCCTCTCGGCCTCCCCCATCCTGAAGGCCCCTCTAGCTCGCTCCCTGCATCTTTCCCCCTCCCTGCGCGCCCCTCCCCTCCTCCGCAGTAGCCAATGAGCGGCCGCCGGTCCCTGCTCCCGGCTGCGTCCGCCGAGTGAGGCCGCGGGCGCGGGGGGTGGGGGGTGGGAGGCAGGGAGGGGGCCGGGACGCCGGGCTCCGGGGCGGGGGCGGGGGGCGCGGGCACCGGCGACCCCGGCGGCGGCGGCGGCGGCGGCGGCGGCGGCCGGGGGAAGCCGCGGAGCCGGTCATGCGGCTGCGGGGCCCGCGGCCCGGAGCGTCCGCCCAGCCCTGAGAGAGGTGAGCGCCAGGGGAGGGTCCCTGCCAGGCAACGGGGGGCGCCGTTCGCCGAGGCGCCCAGTCCGGGCTGGGACTCCCGGGGGCTGGAGTGGCTTTCAGGAATGGGACCCCAGCCGTCCCCATGCCGGAATTGGGGAGATCTGAGATGATGGAAGGACATCTGGGCCTGGCGGATCCTGGAGGACGGGGGTCCGAGGGTCCCGGAGTGAAGAAACTCTACTCGGAGTATCTGGTATCAGTCATCGTTGTCACCGGGGGAGAGTCTAGGCTGTGTGTTGGAGGAGGGCGGTACCCGGTGGAGGTGGAGGGTTCCGGCCCTTAAGGGCAGATAGTGAGTCTGAAAAAGGGTCCCCAAAAAGGGAGAGTTCCAGTGTCCCTCCCAGGAGATGGAGTTTGGGCTGGCGCTTTAACGAATGCAACTTGAGCCATCCGAATGCCTGGATCCTGGAGAGGCTGGGAAGATGGATTAAAAGGAGGTTCCAGGCTGGGGGTGGGGGTGCCTGTCCCAAAGGGGGAATGGCTGCAGGATAAAGCGCTCTGAGTGGGTCACAGCGAACGAAGAGGACCTGGACCGAAGAAAGAGGGGCCTTGATATGGGAAGTGAGAAGGGTGCGAACGGGCCAAGTCTCGGCTGGGAGTCCGAGGAGCTTAGGTCAGCTACATGGATGGAGACAGTCGGGGCGACAGGGTTGAGGATGCCTGGTTCCCCGCTAGGAAGACTGGAAGCGGAACAAGCAGCTGGCCATCTAGCCCCGGAGCCACTGGGAGGGGGATGGGAGGAAAAGCTAGCCAGAGCTTTGCCACATTTGGGATCCCTGGTGCCTCCAGGAGGTGAGGATGGAGATGGGGGAAGGGGCTCTGGAGGTCGGTGGGTGTCGGGGTGTGTATATGGGGGTGTCTGCGACTCGGGTTCTTATTGGGGTGGGACAGAGTTTCAAGGCTACAGAAATTCTGATTAAGGAAGATAGAATCGCTTGTCAAGATTGCATTGTTGGGGGATGTGTTTAGGGAGGGATCTTAAAATTGATAGTTAAAAAAGAGGACGTGTGTCTCTGACCTCCAGGGATGTAGAGGTCTCTGTATGAAGTAGGCTGGGCACAGCAAGCTAGGGGCCCCTATGTCATGGTATTACGTGGCTGAAAGGAATTTCTTGTGAGGAAGTGGTGGTGTGAAGATTGTAGAAAAAGAACTTGTGGTTTGAATTTCTGGACCACAGCTATAAACCAAGGATGTCTTGTCTGAAGAGTCCAGTGCCGGGTACCAGTTCTAGGTAGAGTGTTGAAAAGAGTCTGTGACTGGAAAGTCCTAGTGTGGGAAATGGAGCCCAGTGTCTCTGCTAGGAAATTGGAAAGGGTGGGTGCTTTGGAATTCCTGATTCGAAATTCAGGGTTCAGGGCACTGGCTTCTACTTTGCAGGATGGTCTGTGCTTTTACTGTAATGTTCTGGGTAGGGTGTTGGGGTGGAAGGTTCCAATTTATAGTTTTCACGTTGTGGGGTCTCTAGTCAAGATCATGGCTCCAGGTCTGTGATTACCAGTGACATGGGCCCAGTAACCCGTGAACAGGTTCCAGAATCCTAGGTTCAGGAGCCTGGATCTGGAAGGGTAGAATTACAGTTAGAGTCATGGCTTTGGATGGTGGGCTGTGATCTCAGATTGGAGAACTGAATTGAGTTCTAGGCACAGGATTAGAGTTAGGTCATGGGTCAAATTCTTGGTGTTAGAACTGGGCGTTAGGTCCAAGGAGGAAGTCTGAGCTTAGATGTGGGCCTCGGCTCAAAGTCTTAGAGGTAGGCCTGAAGTTAAGGGTAAATGGCCAGAGTGTGGAGATAGGGAGCCTTGGTTAGTGACCTACTTTGGAGATTTCTATATGCTCTTCAAAGATGAAGTCTAAAAGAAAGGTGTCAGGGTATAGGGTTAAACTGGGTGGCTTGGGAGAGAGTCTATGGACAGGTCAGGTTGTCCAGCATCCCAGTGTACCCAGGTCTAGGGATTTGCTGCTCAAAGTTGGGTGATGGAACTTAATTGGAGTCTGATGTTCACAGCTGGTGGCTTGAATCAGAGAATGAAGTCAAAGTTGGGTTACCAGGTCCTAGTTAAAGCTATTGATTAAAGAGCTTGGGGGGCACTAAGGGGTTGTCTTAGTGGTTAAGGAGCTTGCCTGCAAAGCCAAAGGCCCCATGTAAGCCAGATACACAAAGTGGCACATGTGTCTGGAGTTCCCTTGCAGCTGCTGGAGGCCCTGATGAGCCTTTGTAGCTCAGGCTGGCTTTGAACTCATTGTGATCCTTCTTCCTCAGCCTTCTGAGTGCTAGGATTATAGACGCCAGCCACCATACCCATCTTACAGCACTGACTTTTGAGTCACTGGTTCAGACTCAAGGTTAAGAACTCTGCTGGACTCTAATTTCTAACATTGAGCTCTTAGGCTGAGGAAGAAAGTTGAACCTGAGGAATCTTGTTTTGGGGTAAGAACTTGGAATTTGGAGTTCCGATTAAATTGGTAGTGTTTGGGACTTGGGTTGAGACATGGCTGGAGTCGAGATTCCATCTCTGTATCTGGTTTGAAAATTGTGGTTGGAAATCTTATCCTGAGTGAGGTCAGGGTCCAGAGGACTGGAGTTTTTTGTTTTGTTTTTTTTTTTTTTTAACATATTTTATCTATTTATTTATGAGAGAGAGAATGAATGGGTGCACCAGGGCCTGTAACCACTGTAAATGAACTCCAGATGCAGGTACCACTTTGTGCACCTGGCTTTAGGTTGGTCCTGGGGAATCAAACCTGGATCTTTGGCTTTGCAGGCAAACACTTCAACTGCTGAGCCATCCCTGCATCCCGGGTTTGGTTGTTTTTTTTTGAGTTGTGGTTCCTGACGAGGGTTCAATGTCCCAGCTAGCTGCATGGGTGGGGAATTCTACTGGGTTCCCTCCGAGCTCTCCATCACAGCTTCCGGTCCGCAGGCCCCGCAGGGCGCCCCCCGCCGCTGAGGATGAGTCACTGCAGCAGCCGTGCCCTGACTCTGCTGAGCAGCGTGTTCGGTGCGTGTGGCCTGCTGCTGGTGGGCATCGCGGTCAGCACGGACTACTGGCTGTACATGGAGGAGGGGACCGTGTTGCCACAGAACCAGACCACCGAGGTCAAGATGGCGCTGCACGCAGGGCTCTGGAGAGTCTGCTTCTTTGCAGGTCTCATTTGCCTTGTCCGGCATCCCAGAATCCTTCATAGACACATCGCTGGGATTCCCCCAAATCTAGTTTTATTGTAGCTCCCCCCCATGACTGCTGGCTCTGGAGTCCCTAGATCTAAGTGCGTCGTCTTTAAAGCCCAGGTCCCTGACCCGAGCCCCCAACCTTGAAAACTCCTTTAGAAGTCAGCAGTCTAGGGCAGAGCAGAGCTCCTAGTGGATAAAGTGCTTGCCTTGCAAACATGACGACCCGAGGCCCGTCCCCAGAACCCATGGGAAAATGCAGAGCATGGTGGCATGTGCCTGTGGCCCTGGCACAGGGGAGGCAGAAACATGAGGGTCCCTGGGGCTTGCAGTCAGCCAGACTAGCCTAAGTGGTGAGCTGCAGGCCAGTGAGATGGATGGAATTCCTGAGGAAAACGCCGAACGTTGTGCTTTGTCCTCTGTGCGTGCACATACAGGCAGACACACAAGTGAAACAAAATATAATAAAGAAATTGAAATCAGCAGTCTAGATTCAGAATTTGTCTCTTGGACAGTCCCTATGTTGCATGAACAGTATAAAATAATTCATGTCTTCTGGTGGGACACTGACCCTTTCTCGCTGTAGGAATTCCCAACCCTCCACACCTTATCCTTATGGACCCAAGAGTTTTCTCACTTAAGACCCAGCCATCCAGCCCAGCCTGCCTTCATTTTGTGATCTCCAGGACAACCAATGCTCCCAACCCTCTGACCCTTCCCCACTTTATTTATTTAGTAATGGGAATTGAACCCGGACACTTGTGCATGCTAGGCAAGTGATCACCACTATGCCACATCCCTGTTCTCTTTTAACTGCTTTCATTTTGAAGGGGGGGGGGCAGGGTCTCATGTAGTCCAGGCTGGCCTCAAACTCACTATGTAGCAGAAGATGCCCTTGAACTTCTGATCTTCTTGTCTCCACCTGGAAGATGGGATTATAGACATAGGTCAGCTTATTTTATGCAGTGCTGTGCACTAGGCAAGCACTCTGCCAACTGAGTTACATCACCAGTCCGTCCTCTCTCTCTCTCTCCCATATACATATACATATACATATACATATACATATACATATACATACAAAAACATATATTCAGTTGTTTGTTTATTTATTTGACAGAGAAAGAGGGACAGTCAGAGAGAGAGAGAGAGAGAACATGAATGGGCACACCAGGCCCTCCAGCCACTGCAAAGGAACTCCAGACACATGTACCCCTTGTGCATCTGGCTAACTTGGGTCTTGGGGAATCAAATGTGGGTCCTTTGACTTTGCAGGCAAACACCTCAACCGCTAAGCCATCCCTCAGCTCCATCAGCCCTCTTTTTACTTTGATTTATTTGTTTGAGAGGCAGATAAGAGAGCAGGCACACCAGGGACTCTAGCCACTGCAAACAAGCTCCAGGCGCATGTGCCACTTTGTACATCTGGCTTTATGTAGGTCTTGGGGCAATCGAACCTGGGTCCTTAGGCTTAGACAAGTGCCTCAGCCACTAAGCCATCTCTCCAGCCCTCTTTTTAATTTGTTTTTGAGGGGACAGGGTCTCACTAAGTTGCCCAGGCTGGCCTTAAACTTAGTATGTAACCTAGGTTGGCCTTGAACTTTCTTCTCAAGCCACCTCAGTAGATGGGATAACGGTCCTCTACCAAGAAGCCTGTCTTTGTCCAGCCCTAAGATCAGGGCAGACTGTCACCCTTGGCTGAGGCTTCCATCTTCATCCTGGGTCTCCCCTGTCTTACTCCCCCTACTCCCATGGCCTCTCTGGGGCCTAGGAACTTCTCATCCAGTCCTACTTTCTTATCTTCCTCAACAGGTCGGGAGAAAGGTCGCTGTGTGGCCTCGGAATACTTCCTTGAACCCGAGATCAACTTGGTGACGGAAAACACGGAGAATATTTTGAGTGAGGGGGCGGGGCACAGGCCACAAAGGTTGGGGGGAGGGGGGCTTGGGAGAAAGAGCTGGACTAGGGAAGGGGTGGGCTCTAACCGAAGGACAGAGGCTTGAAAGGTAGCGTGTAAGGAGGACATAGGAAAGGCAGAACTTGCGGGGCGTGGTGGCGCGCGCCTTTAATCCCAGCACTGGATCGCTGTGGGTTCGAGGCCAGCCTGAGACTACAGGGTGAATTCCAAGTCAGCCTGGGCTAGAGCGAGACCCTGGGGGAGCGAGGCAGAGCAGACAGGGCCTGCCTGGGGAGCAGTCTGAAAGAGAGGGGCCGTCGGTGTGGGTGGAAGCGGAGCGGGGGGCGAGGGGCGAGGGGCGAGGGGCGAGGGGCGCGTCCCGGCGCTTCCCCTCACCCCGCCTCTCCCGACCGCCCCACTCAGAGACAGTGCGCACCGCCACGCCCTTCCCCATGGTCAGTCTCTTCCTGGTGTTCACCGCCTTCGTCATCAGCAACATCGGCCACATCCGCCCCCAGAGGACCATCCTGGCCTTCGTTTCTGGCATCTTCTTCATCCTATCAGGTGAGCCGCAGGAGCTGTGGGCTGGTGGCGGTGGTGGCGATCGGGGATTGTGGAACCTCTCTGAGCCCCACTTTCCTTCTCCGTGGAAGCAGGGCGATCGCCGTGCCCGTTGCGCAGCGTCAACTATGATTTAGAGGGCCAAATCATAGCGCCTGCTCGTTGCACTCCCTAACTGGGTGCCAGGCTCTTCTCTGATACACCAGCCCCGCGAGGTGAATGTTATTTATAGCTCCATTTTACAGATACAGGAGCAAACACTTAACGTGAGATGAAGTCATTTTCTCGGAGCCTTGCAGCTAGTGAGAGGCAGAGCTGGGAATCAAACTCACGTAATTGGCTTCCAGAGGCTGTATTTTTAACCACCACTGCTGTTTTAGTAATAAACAGTTTCCAGGGCTCTTGATTATCTGTGTGACATTTTATATTGTCTCCCCTCCCGAAGCAACAGAAAGGTCAAAAAGGGTTTGGTAATGAACGTTAATGCGCCCACTGCTTAGCGTTAACTGCTGACATATTACTAGGTCTGTGGTTTCTTATATCTCTTTTTTTTTTTTTTTAAAGAAAAAAATATTTTTTGAGGTAGGGTCTCACTGTAGCCCAGGATGACCTGGATTTCGCTATGTAGTCTCAGGGTGGCCTCAAACTCATAGCGATCCTCCTATCTCTGCCATTAAAGGCATGTGCAACCACTACCCAGCATTTTAGAAGAAATTTGTGTGTGTGTGTCCCAGGGTCATTTGTCACTGCAAATGAATGTCTGTCTAGCTTTCTGTGGGTGGCTGGGAAATTGAACCTTGTCTGTCAGGCTTTACAAGCAAACACCTTTAACTGCTGAGCCATCTCCCAGCCTCTGTCGGTTCTGCCCATTTATCCTTTTTTTTTTTTTTTTTTTTTGAGGTAGGGTCTCACTCTGGTCCAGGCTGACCTGGAATTAACTAGGTAGTCTCAGGGTGGCCTCGAATTCACACCAATCCTCCTACCTCTGCCTCCCCAGTGCTGGGATTAAAGGTGTGCACCACAACATCTGGATCCTTCTTTCTTTTAAGGTGTAGGGCTTGTTAGCATGTGTAACCTCAGACTTTGTCCTCCTGACATCTTTACCTAGGGGCTGTTGTTAACATTCACCTGATAAAGTGGGCTTTCTGAGATCCCAAACAACCAAAATAGTGGCATGGACTGGCTCCAGATGATGCCAGTGTCCAGAGCTTCAAGAAAAGTTCTTTAAGGCATCTTAACCCTCCACACACCAGCTCAGTCCAATGCAGTTCAGTCCAGGTCGTCTTCACAGCGTGGCTCTAACATACTTCAGTTCATTAAGGTTCAATCCTCCAATTTGAATTCATGTACTATAATTTAATTTGATTCAAATTGGGTCCTTGGAGTTGAGCTGAGTTTTAAAATTTTTTTTTTATTTTTGTTATATTTATTATTTGAGAGTGACATACAGAGAGAGACAGGCGCATATATATATAGAGAGAGATTGGGCACACAAGGGCTTCCAGCCACTGCAAATGAACTCCAGATGCGTGTGCCCCCTTGTGCATCTGGCTAACGTGGGTCCTGGGGCATTGAACCTTGAGCCTGGGTCCAGCCACCTCTCCAGCCCTTGAGCTGAGTTTTTTAAATTATTTGTTTGTTAACATTTTCAGGGGCTGGGGAGATGGCTCAGAGGTTAAAGGAACTTATTTGTTAACACACATTGCATTTTGGCCATAGCTACCCCACATTACCATCACTTATCCCCCTTAGTGGCAGTGTAATTACCTTTATTCCTTCCTTCTTTCCTCCCTCCTTCCTTTCTTCCCTCCCTCTCTTTCTTGTTCTCTCTCTCTCCCTTTCTTCCTTCTTTTCTTTTCTTTCTGGTTTTTCAAGGTAGGGTCTCACTCCAGTCCAGGCTGACGTGGAATTCAGTATGTAGTCTCAGGGTGGCCTTGAACTCATGACGATCCTCCTACCTCTATCTCTCAAGTGCTAAGATTAAAGGCATGAGACACCATGCCTAGCTTACTTTTTAAAATTTTTTATTTACTTATTTGCAAGGAGAGAGAGAGAGAGAGACAGACAGACAGACAGACAGACAGACACACAGGAGTGGCAGGAGATGAGCATGCCGGGGCCTCTAGCTGCTGCTAACCAACTCCAGATGCATCTTTATGTGGTTACTGGGGAATCAAACCCGAGGTCGTCAAGCTTTATTAGCCACTGAACCATCTCTCCAGCCCCCTAAACTGGCTTTTCTTCTCATTAATACCAGTGCCTGTGCCAGCAACCACTGTCAGTAGTGCATCAGAAAGGGGAGTGGCCTTCCAAGCTCCTCCCTTGTATATAACAGGATGATGCCTGGTCCCATCATGTGCAGGTGATCACAACTGTCCTGAGCTCATGAGTTCAATGACCACGTTGTGTGGGAAGACAGAATTCCGTAGTTGAGCTGACTTTGTGTGTGTGTGCGTGTGTGTGTGTGTGTGTGTGTGTGTGCGTGCGTGTGTGTGGTGTGCATGCAAAGGCCAGAAGTCGACATCTAGTGTCTTCCTCAGTTACTCTCCACCTTATTTATTTAGTTAATTGCTTTTTTTCAAGGTAGGGTCTCACTCTAGTCCAGGCTGACCTAGAATTCACTCTGTAGTCACAGGCTGGCCTCAAACTCACAGGGATCCTCCTACCTCTGCATCCCAAGTGCTGGGATTAAAGGTGCGTGCCACCAAACCCAGCTCTTATTTTTTTAAATGTGTTTTTTATTTATTTATTTAATTTTTAAAAGTTTTTGTTTTTATTTATTTATTTATTTGAGAGCAACAGACAGACAGAGAGAGAAAGAGGGAGGGAGTGAGAGAGAAAGAGAGAGAGAGAGAGAATGGGCGTGCTTGGGCCTCAGCCACTGCAAACAAACATGCTTCATCTTGTACATCTGGCTAAGGTGGGTCCTGGGGAATTGAGCCTAGAACCGGGGCCCTTAGGCTTCACAGGCAAGTGCTTAACCACTAAGCCATCTCTCCAGCCCCTGTGTTTGTATTTATGTATTTGACTCCAAATACATGCACCACTTTGTGTATCTAGTTTTACATGGGAACTGGGGAATTGAACCTTGACCAAGCAAACCACTAAGCCATCTCCCCAGTCCTCACCTCATTTATTTATTTGTGTGAGAGAGGAAGATAGAGAGAAAGAGAGAAAGAAAGAGAGAGAATGGGCATACCAAGGTCTCTAGCCACTGCAAATAAACTCCAAACACATATGCCACCTTGTGCATCTGGCTTTACATGGATACTGGGGAATCAAACCTGGGTCCTTAGGTTTTGCGGGCAAGTGCCTTTACCACTAAGCTCTCTCTCCAGCCCCCTCCCCACTTATTTTTTGAGAGAGAGTCACTGAACCTGGAACTCACGGATTTGGCTAGAAGAGCTAGCCAGCAAGCCCCAGAGATCTGTCTGTCTGTGCCTCCGCAATGTTGGGAGTACAGGTGAACATTACCTTACATTTACACTAGGCAGTTATGTGGGTGTTGGTGATTGAACTCACAGCCTCATGCTTGCAAGGTAGGCACTTTACCAGGAAGCCACCTCCCCAGCCTTATGTTGATGTTTTGTAAATAAACCTTACTGGATGTCTCACTTCTACCTCTGTCCCCTGACCCTGCTCTCTGCACCCTCTTTCCAGTTGGCTATGTAGGGTGTTGCAGAAAGATGTTCGAGTGTCCTCTCATCCCTGCTCCCCCTTTGGCTCTCTCTAGGCCAAGCCTTCCCCAAGTCTTCTCCCTAGCCTGGTGAGACCTTTTTCAGCGAAAGCAGGGTGCAACCTCCTTGCAGACTTGAATCACGGCTTGTGGAGCCAGACACGGAGCTAAAATAAGACATGTAGGATATCACGATCCAGGAGTGTCAGAGCAGGAGGGGCTTATCATTCTGAGATGGAAAAATAGTAGCCTAGAGAGAGAAAGTGGGGCAAGGGTAGATACCATGGAGATTGAAAAAAATTCAGTTTACCCAAAGTGTTAGAGAAAGTCCCATTGCTTGTAGTTCACAGAAATGGAGATGTGCTGGAACAGGTGATCCAGATGGTCAGTGGCAGAGCTTGGACCAGAACTGCGTACATGTGGATGTGTGTTGTGTGTATGCACACTTGTTCACGTGTGGGTGGGTACACACACACATGTGCATGTGGGGGCCAAATGACAAACTCGGGAGTGTTTTTTTTTTTTTTTTTCTGTTATTTCAAGGTAGGGTCTCACTCTAGCCCAGGCTGATCTGGAATTCACTATATAGTCTCAGGATGGCCTTGAACTCATGGTGATCCTCCTACCTCTGCCTCCTGAGTGCTGGGATTAAAGGCTCGGGCGTCCTTTAGAAATGCCATCACCTCTTTTTGTGATAGGGCCCTCACTGGCCTGGAGCTCACCTAGTTAGGCAAGACTTGTGCGACAGAGTCTTTGGGATCCTCCTGTTGCCACTCACCCCGTTCCTGGATTACAGGTGCGTGCCGCCATACCTGGCCTTTCTATGTGGATTTTGGGAATTGAATTCAGGGCCTTATGCTTGCCAGGCAAGCACTTTGTCAGCTGAGCCGTCTCTCTGGACCCCCAAGGACATCCTGATTCCAGGGTACTTGCTCCTGTCACTCCAGCTGGAACTGGCTGGCCAAATCACATTGGAGATCAATGGTGCTGTGGGCTGGATGTTAGACTTTTGACCTAGAAATAGAGTAGTGAGCCCCATACCTTTTTGGGGAAGGGCGCTGAGACAAGGTCTTGCTATGTAACTGAGGCTGTCCTGGTACTCACTACATAACCCAGGTTGGCCTCGAACTCATGGGACTCCACCTGCCTCAGCCTCTGACTAGTGGGATTCTAGGCCTGTATCACCATGCCCAGTCTGAATCCCTTCCTTGAGTCCATTTCAGTCTGTAAACTGTGGACTCTATCCCAAGGTATCCACTCAAATGACTTCAAATCTTGGGGATTCAGTGCTCAAGGCACATACTATGAACCTAGAAAAACTTGGGTTCAAATCCTACTGCTATCTCTTATTCCCTGGATGAGCCAGAGCCTTCCTTTGTGGAATTATTATCATTAACATTTCATTTATGGAATGAAGTTTCCATGTATATGTAAAAGCTTTTGTCTGAGAACAATGTACTATTATTATTGTGATTTTTAAAAATTAACTCCAGATGCATACACCACCTTGTGCATCTGGTTTATATGGGTCCTGGGGAATTGAACCTGGGTCCTTAGGCTTCACAGCCAAGTGCCTTAGCTACTAAGCCATTTCTCCAGCCCTTTGATTTTCTTGTTGTTGTTGTTGTTGTTGTTGAGGTAGTGTCTCATTCTAGTCCAGGCTGACCTGGAATTCACTATGTAGTCTCAGGGTGGCCTTGAACTCACAGTGATCCTCCTACCTCTGTGTTCTGAGTGCTGGGATTAAAGGCATGTGCCACTACACCTGGCTTTTATTTTTATTTTTAACAGTGAGGATTGAACCTAGGGCCCAGTGGTTAAAGCACTTGCCTGCAAAGCCTAATGACCCGAGTGCAGTTCCCCAGTACCCATGTAGGGTCAGATGCACAAAGAGGCACATGGATCTGGAGTTCATTCACAGTGGCTAGAGGCCCTGGCATGCCCATTCTCTCTGTCTCTTTTCTATCTCTCTCTCTGTTGAAAATAAATAAAGATACTTTAAAAAATAAGTTTAAAAAAGGAAAAGATAAGGCCAGATAAAAACACATAATACTTGGCTGGGGATGTAGTTCAGTTGATGGGGCAGTTGCCCGAGTTTTAGTCCTCAGCATAACACAAACTGGGTGGCACCCACCTGTAGTCCCTGTGCTCTGGAGATGGAGACAGGAGAATCAGAAATTAATCATTATTGTTGTCTACACAGCAAGTTCAAGGCCATTGTAGGATACATGAGACCCTTCTGCAAAAGGAAAAGAGAAGCCGGGTATGGTGTCGCACACCTTTAATCCCAGCACTTGGGAGGAAGAGGTAGGAGGATTGCCGTGAGTTCAAGGCCACCCTAGACTACATAGTGAAAAAAAGAAAGAAAAAGAGACCCACTTATAATATCAACACCTTAGATCTTGGAGCAGAATGACCTGGTCCCATTGCCACGTTATTAAGGAAGACACTAAGGTCTGGGGCAGACAGAGTTGCTAGAGGTCTGATCATTGATGGACGAGGCCAGTTGAAGCAGGGGAGGGTGGGTCACACCTGGGGGTTAAACAC
Organism: Jaculus jaculus; assembly: GCF_020740685.1. Taxonomy (NCBI): domain Eukaryota; kingdom Metazoa; phylum Chordata; class Mammalia; order Rodentia; family Dipodidae; genus Jaculus; species Jaculus jaculus. The sequence continues at coordinate 16,394,374 of NC_059115.1, read as the reverse complement.
CCCTGAAGGACATGTTTTGGGAGTGACCTGTAGGGGAAGAGAACATTTGTTACTTTTCTCATTTGTTGTGACAAAATAGCCAACAGAAGTTACTGAAGGAAGGCATTTAAATTTTTTTTTTGTTGTTATTATTATTATTATTTTGGTTTTTCGAGGTAAGGTCTCGCTCTAGTCCAGGCTGACCTGGAATTCACTCTGTATTCTCAGGGTGGCCTTGAACTCCTCCTACCTCTGCCTCCTGAGTGTTGGGATTAAAGGTGTGTGCCACCATGCCTGGCTTGAAGGCATTTTAAAAAAAAAATTAATTTTTTTATTAACAACTTCCATGATTATATATAATACCCCATGGTGATATCCTCCCTTCCCCCACTTACCCCTTTGAAATTCTATTCTCCATCATACCCCCTCCCCATCTCAGTCTCTCTTTTACTTTTGATCTTTTCCTCCTCTTATGATGGTCTTATGCAGGTAGTATCAGGCACTGTGAGGCCATGGATATCCTGGCCATTTTGCGTCTGGAGGGAGCATGTTGTATGGAGTCCTGCCCTTCCTTTGGCTCTTACATTCTTTCTGCCACCTCTTCTGCATTAGACTCTGAGGCTTGGAAGGTGTGATACAGATATTGCAGTACTGAGCACTGTGGTAACTTCTTTCCATCACCATGATACCTTCTGAGTCATCCCAAGGTCACTGTCATCTGAAAAAAGAAGATTCTCAACCAAAAGTGAGAGCAGCATTAATATAAGGGTGTGAACATTAACAGAAGTGCTTACTGGAAAGTTTGATAAGCATAGTATATACATTTGGCCAGACAACAGCAGACGTTATATCCCTAGGGTGCATGGCTACCCCTGTTTTAAGTTTTCAGTATCAGGGATGTATTCACTTCCCATGGAGAGGGCCTCCAGTCCAATTAGAGGGCAGTTGGTTTTCCCCATAACAGACGTGCCACTATTGCACCCATTGGCTCATTTGGCCTGGCTGGCCAATTATAAGGCTTGCAGTGTCCACTGATGAGTATCTTCACTGTTGATTTCTCTTTCTCCCATTGAACTGCATGCAGAATGGCTTCTTCTAGCTTTCTGTCAGCTGGTCTACATGGAGGAGGTTATCAGCTCAGTTCCAGTGAGATTTCTCAGTGGCCTTGCAGCCCAAGTATATGGAGTCTTGAAGGCATTTTTTTTTCTGTGTCCATATTTCAAAAATTTATTTATCTCAGACTGTGCATAATGGAGTAAAAACTTAAGTTGAAAATGTACCTGTTATAAGGATGGTATTAGTTCAAATATATACACGGATTCTCGGCAGACTGATTCAAACACAGCTGAATCTTTTAAAATACAACTATGGAAAATAAAGGGGGGGGGAACCTTAAAATATCACAATAAATTTACAGAAATATTACAAACCATAAGAAAATATTTCAAACACAGTATCTCATGGTTCATTTTTATCTGAACAATATGGAAAGGAATTGAACAAAAGCTATTATAACTTACCAACGGTGTCAACCTGCAATGGCCATTTTTTTTTTTTTTTTTGCTTTTAACAGTTAAGTTAAAAAATTTAGTACAATCTAAAACTTTTGCTCTTTTAAACAAGACCACAGAGATGGTTTTGCCAGCACTTAGTCTAAAATGCTTTTCCTTTTGTACAATTTTTAAACAATTAAAATGTCCAAATCTGAATAAATTTCTTCTTTCCACGTTTATAATTGTCCTAAATTTAAGCTGCATAATCAAAATTCAGCAAGAATATCGGCAAATTCTCAGCTTATAGACACGGACATTTTGATTGCCAGGTTTGTCTCGATAAATACTGTACAAAAGTCCCCTGCAAATATTAAAACATTAATTTCGTCGCTCAGAGACTAGTTCTAAATATTACTGGTAAAGACTTGCAAACTTTGGGCTGGAGAGATGGCTTAGCGGTTAAGCGCTTGCCTGTGAAGCCTAAGGACCCTGGTTCGAGGCTCGGTTCCCCAGGTCCCACGTTAGCCAGATGCACAAGGGGGCGCACGCGTCTGGAGTTCGTTTGCAGAGGCTGGAAGCCCTGGTGCGCCCATTCTCTCTCTCTCCCTCTATCTGTCTTTCTCTCTGTGTCTGTTGCTCTCAAATAAATAAATAAATTAAAAAAAAAAAAAAAGACTTGCAAACTTCCTGCAAAGCTCCTACCATACACTAGAACTTTTAAAAAGTTTTGCGTAGTGTTTGTTTTGTTTTGTTTTGTTTTGCTCTATACATGGTCCATTCCCCCACCCTCCCCTCTGCCCCCCTCCCCGGATTTCTATGTACAAAAATAGTCCCCCCCAAAAGAAGTCCAGGATCTCTCATAAAAGTCGGCCTCGCGGTTTCTGTGTGTTTGGATGGGACTGGCGTCCTTGCTCACAGCTGTCATTTGCTGTGTGCGGGATTCTGTTTTTTTTTTCTTTTTCTGTTGAGCACACACACATTTTTTTTTCCTGCACTCTATTTCTTACTCCACTCTTGAAGGCATTTATTTGCAAGGAGAGAGAGAGAGAGAGAGATTGAGCAAGAGAGAGAGAGAGAATGGATGTGCCAGGGCCACTAGCCACTGCAAACAAACCCCAGATGCATGTGCCACCTTGTGCATCTGGCTTTATGTGGGTACTGGGGAATCAAACCCAGGTCATTAGGTTTTGCAGGCAAGTGACTTATCCACTGAGTCATCTCTCCAGTCAAATGAAAGCTTTTGTTCTGGTTCACAATTTGAGGGTACAGTGGGTCACAGTGAGGAAGGCTTGGTGGCATGAAGCAACTGGTCACAGTGCATCTGCAGTCAGGAAGCAGAGACAGTGCTGGAACTCAGCTGAGCTGCTTTGAATCCAGCCATGGACTGGTGTGGCCCACATTTAAGGTGGGTCTTCCCATCTTAAATTAACCTAAGGTAGACACTCCTTCACAGACCCATCCAGAGGTCTGTTTCCTAGGTCATTGCAGATCTTGTCACGTTGATGATCGAGATTAACCACTCTGAGTCTGAAAATGGAGAGGGAAGGTGTGGGGTGGGGAGACTTCTGCATGTTTCAGGCCAACAGTGCATGAGGTGTGCGCTGGGCTGAGGTGTGGGACAGCAGTGTGACAGAAGGATGTCCTCCACGAGTGACCGTTTAGTGAGGAAAGCAGGGGGAAGCCAGAGCGGCACTGCTTAAGTTTTATTTTTTATACTTAATTAACTTTATTTATTTATTTAGTAGAGAGAAAGGGAATGGGCTCACTAGGGTCTCTAACCACTGCAAATGAACTCCAGACGCATACACCACCTTGTGCATCTGGCTTTCTTGGGTTCTGGGTAGTCGAACCTGTGTCCTTGGGCTGCTCAGGCAAGCACCTTAATCACTAAGCCATCTCTCCAACCCAGCCTTTTTAAAATTAATTTTAATTTTTTTTTGAGTCAGGGTCTCACTCTAGCCCAGGCTGACCTGGAATTCACTATGGAGTCTCAGGGTGGCCTTGAACTCACGGCGATCCTCCTACCTCTGCCTTCCTAGTGCTGGGACTAAAGGCGTGTGCCACCACGCCCAGCTTCCAGCCTTTTATTTTTTAAATATTTTATTTTGATTTAGTTATTTGAGAAAGACAGGGAGAGAGAGAAAGGCCGTCACTACTAATGAACTCCATACACATGCTTCACCTCGTGCATGTGGCTTACATGGGTCCTGGGGAGTTGAACCTGGGTCATTTGGCTTTGCAGGCAAGTGCCTTAAGTGTTAAGCCATCTCTGCAGCCCAGTCTTTTATTTTTTAAAAAATGTGTGTGTGTGTGTGTGTGTGTGTGTGTGTGTGTGTTGGGTGCCTTCCTCAGTTGCTCTCAACCTTAGTCTTGACGTTTTGTGAAGTGGTGTGTGGTGTGGTGTAGGCACGTGGATGCACTCTTGCAGTGGCCATGTGCTTGCCTGCAGTAGGGCTGGAGGTCTTGCCTATGGTGACCGGAATGGAATATCAGGTGTCCACTCAGCACTCTTCTTTTCCATCTTCTTTTGAGCCAGAGTCTCTTTAATGATTCTGCAGCTTGTGGGGTTCTGACAATACTTGGGTCTGTGCTCCCCTGTGGGACTGGGTTATAGGCACGTATGGCCATGTGATCTGGAGATTCAACTCTGCTGGTCTCAGGCCCCCTCAGGCTCTCTTGCTTGCTCAGGAAGCACATGTAAGTGCTGAGCCATTGACCAGCCCTCAACCTCATTTAAAAAATATTTTATTTTTTTATTTATTTGAGAGAGAGAAAGAGGCAGAGAGAGAGGGAGAGAGTGGGTGTGCCAGAGCCTCCAGCCACTGCAAACAAACTCTAGATGTATGCTCCCCCTTGTGCATCTGGCTTACATGGGTCCTGGAGAATTGAACCAGGATCCTTTGGCTTTGCAGGCAAATGCCTTGACTGCTAAGCCATCTCTCCAGCATCTTTTTTTTTTTTTTTTTGAGGTAGGGTCTCACTGTAGCCCAGGCTGACCTGTAATTCACTTTGTAGTCTCAGGGTGGCCTTGAACTCACGGTGATCATCCTACCTCTGCTGGGACTAAAGGCATGTGCCATGACATCTGGCCCTCAACCTTGTTTTTTGAGAATGAGTCTCAAACTGAGCTCACCAATTCAGCTAGACTGGCTAGCAAGCCCTAGGGACTGTCTGTCCCCACCTTCCAAGCACTGCATAAATTCCAAGCACACTGTTAACACACCTGACTTTCAGACGGGTGATAGGGGTCCAGGTCCTTTTACTTACACAGCAAACACTTTACCCACTGAGCCATCTACCCAGCCCCTGATTTTATTTTTACAGCCATAAGAGGCATAGCTATGCATGAGTCATATTTATCAAGTCCTCATGTGTGGTCTGTAATTTTTTTTTTTTCCGAGATAGGGTTTCACACTAGACCAGGCTGACCTGGAATTCACTATGGAGTCTCAAGGTGCCCTCGAACTCACAGCAATCCTCCTACCTCTGCCTCCCGAGTGCTGGGATTAAAGGCCTGCGCCACCACACCCGGCACTTTTTTTTCTCTTTTTTTTTTTGATACAGGTCTCATGCATCCAAGGTTAGCCTCCAACTCACTATACAGCTGAGGCTGATTTTTTTAAAAAGTTTTATTTATTTATTTGAAAGAGGTAAATAGAGAGAGGGGGGAATGGGTGTACCAGGGTCTTTAGCCACTGTAAATGAACTTCAGATGGATCTGCCACCTTGTGTATCTGGCTTTATGTGGGTTCCAAGGAATCAAACCTAGGTCCTTGCTGGCAAGCACCTTAGCCACTAAGCCATCTCTCCAGGCCCCTGAATTTTTGATGCACTTGCCTCCACCTCCCAAATACTGGGATTACAGGTGTGCATCACCACTCCTGGTTTAAGTGGGGCAATCACACACAGGCCTTCATGCATGCTGGACAAGCATTCTACCAACTGAGCCACATCCTCAGCCCCCCAACTACTTTTACGTTTCTTTTTCTAGTTAGGGTCTTACTCTGGCCCAGGCTGACCTAGAATTCACCATGTGGTCTGAGGGTGGTCTCAGACTCATGGTGGTCCTCCTATCTCAGCCTCCCGAGTGCTAGGATCAAAGGCGTGTGCCTCCATGTCCGGTCCGGCTCCTTCTGCTTTTTCAGCTTTCGTCAGATGTCCTACATAGCAGGCCCTGTGCTTGACTAGGCATGTAATTGAATCCTACATGGAAACCCAGATACAGTCACTCAAAGAACCGCCTCTACTCCATGTCACCCTGTCACAGCTTGTTCCCCCACTTGCCCGAATCCCTTAATCACCATATGATTTGGCTGCCATTCAGAGTGGTGACCTCATCTCTGACCCAGTAACACTCTCCGCATTAGTTTATGGCTTTCAGCTGTCCTGACCTCATTCTATTGCTTGAGAATGTGGATCTTGACATCACCACAGGACCTTTGCACTTACTGTTTCTTAGTGCTGGGCTTTCTTTTCCTGACCTCCCCAGAATTCTGCAGAATCTTCTACTCTGGCTCAATGTGATGGCTCATACCTGTAATCCTGGTATTTGGGAGGCTGAGGTAAGAGGTTTGCCATGAGTTTGAGGCCAGCCTAGTTACACGTTAAGATCAAAGCTAGCCTGAGATTCAGGGTGAAATCCTGTCTCAAAAAAACAAAATAAGAAGAGCTAAAAAAGGAGGAGGAAGAGGAACAGGAAGAAGAGGAGGCAGTAGCAGCAAGAAAGAAAAAAAATATTGCTTACTCTGGCAATAGTTTGTTTTTGTTTATTTTATTTATTTATTTGAGTACGACAGATAGAGAAAGAGGCAGAGAGAGTGAGAATGGGTGCCCCAGGGCCTCCAGCCATTGAAAACGAACTCCAGACGTCTGTGCCGCCTTGTGCATCTGGCTAATGTGGGTCCTGGGGAATCAAGCCTTGAACCAGGGTCCTTAGGCTTCACAGGCAAGTGCTTAACCACTAAGCTATATCTCTAGCTCACTGGCAATAATTTTAATGTTATTTAGTTCCTACTCTGTTACCTAGTACATCACCCCTTAAAAATTACTTATTTATTCACAGCTGCACAGATGGCTCAGTGGTTAAGTCACTTGCCTGCAAAGCATAATACCTAGGTTCAGTTCTCCAGTTTGTTTGCAGAGGCCTTGGCATGCCTATTCTTTCTCTCTCTGCTTGAAAATAAATATTTTATTTTACTCTTTTTATGAGAGAGCGAGTGAGAAAGAGAGAGAATTGGCATGACAGGGCCTCCAGCCACTGCAATTGAACTCCATATGTGTGTGCCACCTTGTGTACATGTGTGACCTTGGACATGCATCAGCACCTTGTGCATCTGACTTATGTGGGATCTGGGGAGCTGAACATGGGTCCTTAGGCTTCACAGGCAAGTGCATTTAGCTGCTAAGCTATCTCTTTAGCCCCAAATACTTTAAAAATTATTTATGTGTGTACATGCCCTGGAGTGCATGTGGAGGTCAGGGGACCACCTTAAGATGTCTGTACTCTTCTTGGCACAGGGTGTTTTGCCACTGTAAACAAATGCCAGTCTAGCTGGCCTTTGCGCTTCCGATGCTCCTGGCTCTGACTTCCATTGTCATAGACACATTGGAATCACAGTGCCGCTTTCAGTGTTGAACATGGGTCATCAAGCAAACACCTTTAACTGCTGCCCACTGATTGAGGTAGGATCTCGCTGTAGCCCAAGCTGACCTGGAATTCACTATGTAGTTTCAGGCTGGCCTTAAACTTCCAGTGATCCTCCAACCTCTGCCTCCTGAGTGCTGGGATAAAAGGAGTATGCCACCACACTTGGCTCAGCAGGGACTTTTCAAACATTCTCACACTTGTGTCTGCAGATGAGTTCTGGCTATGAAAGACAAACTGGGTGTTTGTAGAATGGAGGAATGTACAGAGGATGAGTGTAAGCTCAGGAATTCTAGGCAAAGGGAAGATGCATGGACCTGCCACAAGCTGGAGGTTCCAGGAGCAACCTTGGAGGGCTTCCAGAGGAGGTGCCTCCAAGTGAATGCAGAGGGGACGTGTTAAGTGAAGGAACTTAGCCAGCCCGTGCAGCTGTCCGTGGTGCTGAAGTGAGCTTGTTCTGAAGCCAGGTTGATTGTGTTCAGTTTGGGATTTCAAGGTAATTCTTTTTTTTTTTTTTATTTATTTGAGAGCGACAGACACAGAGAGAAAGACAGATAGAGGGAGAGAGAGAGAATGGGTGCGCCAGGGCTTCCAGCCACTGCAAACGAACTCCAGAGGCGTGCGCCCCCTTGTGCATCTGGCTAACGTGGGACCTGGGGAACCGAGCCTCGAACCGGGGTCCTTAGGCTTCACAGGCAAGCGCTTAACTGCTAAGCCATCTCTCCAGCCCTCAAGGTAATTCTTGCCTACCCCGAGCTAAGAATTACAGTGCAGATGTGCAAGAAGGAGCTGGAAGGTAGTATGACAGATGCATTGAAGAGTTTTAAAATTATTATTTATTTGTAAACGGAGAGAGAGAGAGAGAGGGAGGGAGAGGGAGAAAGGGCACACCAGGTCCTCCAGCCACTGTAAACAAACTCCACATGCATGAGTCACTTTGTGCATTTGGCTTTATGTGGACACTGGGGAATTGAACCTGGGTCATTAGGTTCTTCAGGCAAGCACCTTAACTGCTGAGCCATCTCACCAGCCCTGCATTGTAGATTTTCAAAGGTAGAATTGGGGAGAAAAACAACACGGTATTTATGAGAATGAGAAGTACTGTGAGTGGCCAGGAGGAACAAAGACTGATTTACTAGCTATGACTTGCTGCGGTTGTTACGCCAGCTGATGGGAAGCATGGGTCAGAAAGGCAGCAAGTCAAAGGTCTATTTGGTCTACAGAGTATGTTAAGGCTATCTTGGTCCACTCAGCAAGAACCTGTCTCACAAGAACTAACACACAATGTTAAAAGAGAGTTGGGGGTTTAATTCAGTCATAGGGCACTTGCTTAGGATCCAGCCGTGAGGGGGTTGTGGATCTAAGTACAATGAGGGACTGCCTAGACCTATCTTTTTTTTTTCTTTTTTTTAAAAAAATTTTTTTTATTTACTTATTTGAGAGCGACAGACACAGAGAGAAAGACAGATAGAGGGAGAGAGAGAATGGGAGCACCAGGGCTTCCAGCCTCTGCAAACGAACTCCAGACGCGTGCGCCCCCTTGTGCATCTGGCTAACGTGGGTCCTGGGGAACCGAACCTCGAACCAGGGTCCTTAGGCTTCATAGGCAAGCGCTTAACCGCTAAGCCATCTCTCCAGCCCCCTAGACCTATCTTTGAGGAGCTGGAGATGTGCGTTAAGAGGCTGAGCACCTCCCTAGATAAAGAGTAAAATAGTTGGTACATTGCTCAGCAGTGGAGTGCCTGCCTAGAATTCACCCTTGAGGAACTGGCAGAGCTGGGGGTGAGGCTTAAATATAGAGCTCCTGCTTAGAACTCACAGTGAGGGGCTAGGGAAAGCTCTTGTCTAGAATCCACAGCGAGGGGCTTGGGGGAGAAGGGCTGGCTTAGCTGGAGACCTCCCTCCTAGAATTCACCAGTGAGGGGCTGGGGGCGTGGCTCAGCAGTAGAGCACTTATCTAGAACCCACAGTGAGGGGCTGGGGGCGTGGATCAGAGGTAGAGCTCCTGCCTAGAATCCACAGTGAGGGGCTGGGGCGTGGCTCAGAGGTAGAGCATGTTTAGAATCCACGGTGAGGGGTTGGACATGTGGCTCATCAGTAGAGTGCTTCTTAGCCCGCAGAAGGTCCAAGGCTTTATCCCCAGTACTGTGTTGTGTGTGGGGAGATTGTAGAACAGCTAATGAGGTTCTGCAGAAGTTCCATATGCATAGCAAGTACATTCATCCACTCAATAGCATCTGTTATGTTATGTGCTAGATACTCTTAGATTTTATTTTGGCTTACCATTTGAAAATAAATTGTACAGCTAGGAGTGGAGGTGCACACTTGTAATGCCAGAATACTCAGGAGGCTGAGGCAAGAGGATTACATGTTGGAAGCCATCCTGGACTACAGAGTGAGAACCTGTCTTCAAAACTGGGAGGGGGAAAGAATGAACATAAGTTGTGGATAATGTGTAGTTCATCTATTTAAAACAGTTACAGCCAGGTGTGATGGCACACGCCTTTAATCCTAGCACTTGGGAGGCTGAGGTAGGAGGAGTGACATGAATTGGAATCTAGCCTGGACTACAGACTGAAGTTCAGGTCAGCCTGAGGTAGAGTGAGACCTTGCCACAAAAAGCAAATAACAACAACAACAAAAATATTAGGTGTGGTGGTTCATGCCTGTTATCCCCACACTCGGGAATTTGAGAGGAGGAAGGAAGGAAAAAAAGGATGGAAGAAAAGAAAGAAAGAAAGAAAAAATATTAAGGCTTGAGGAGGTAGCTCAGTAGAGCACACCTGTCTAAAGTGCATGGGGCTCTGAGTTCAGTGTCATTGCCAAAACTGCAAAAAGGAAAAAAGGCTAGAGAGATGGCTCCGTGCTTAAAGGAGCCGTCTCGCAAAGCCTAATGACCTTTGTCTCTGTTGCAGTCAGGTCCGCATTGCTGGTAGAAATCACCCAGCCAAGAGCAGCTTGTGGGAAAAAGAGGTCTATTTTGGCTTACAGGCTCGAGGGGAAGCTCCACGATGGCAGGGGAAATGATGGCATGAGCAGAAGGTGGACATCACCCCCTGGCCAACATAAGGTGGACAACAGCAACGGGAGAGCGCGCCAAACACTGGCATGGGGAAACTGGCTATAACACCCATAAGCCCGCCCCCAACAATACGCCTCCTCCAGGAGGCGTTAATTCCCAAATCTCCATTAGCTGGGAACCTAGCATTCGGGACACCTAAGTTTATGGGGGTCACCTGAATCAAACCACCACAGTCTCTGTC